>NC_086329.1:103433174-103769803 GCF_036172605.1 Pelobates fuscus | reverse complement strand
AAATATTCACTCCCAGCACTCTCTGTAAATATTCACTCCCAGCACTCTCTGTAAGTAATCACTCCCAGCACTCTCTGTAAATATTCACTCCCAGCACTCTCTGTAAATATTCACTCCCAGCACTCTCTGTAAGTAATCACTCCCAGCACTCTCTGTAAATATTCACTCCCAGCACTCTCTGTAAATATTCACTCCCAGCACTCTCTGTAAATATTCACTCCCAGCACTCTCTGTAAATATTCACTCCCAGCACTCTCTGTAAATATTCACTCCCAGCACTCTCTGTAAATATTCACTCCCAGCACTCTCTGTAAATATTCACTCCCAGCACTCTCTGTAAATATTCACTCCCAGCACTCTCTGTAAATATTCACTCCCAGCACTCTCTGTAAATATTCACTCCCAGCACTCTCTGTAAATATTCACTCCCAGCACTCTCTGTAAATATTCACTCCCAGCACTCTCTGTAAATATTCACTCCCAGCACTCTCTGTAAATAATCACTCCCAGCACTCTCTGTAAATATTCACTCCCAGCACTCTCTGTAAATATTCACTCCCAGCACTCTCTGTAAATATTCACTCCCAGCACTCTCTGTAAATATTCACTCCCAGCACTCTCTGTAAATATTCACTCCCAGCACTCTCTGTAAATATTCACTCCCAGCACTCTCTGTAAATATTCACTCCCAGCACTCTCTGTAAATATTCACTCCCAGCACTCTCTGTAAATAATCACTCCCAGCACTCTCTGTAAATATTCACTCCCAGCACTCTCTGTAAATATTCACTCCCAGCACTCTCTGTAAATATTCACTCCCAGCACTCTCTGTAAATAATCACTCCCAGCACTCTCTGTAAATAATCACTCCCAGCACTCTCTGTAAATATTCACTCCCAGCACTCTCTGTAAATATTCACTCCCAGCACTCTCTGTAAATATTCACTCCCAGCACTCTCTGTAAATAATCACTCCCAGCACTCTCTGTAAATAATCACTCCCAGCACTCTCTGTAAATATTCACTCCCAGCACTCTCTGTAAATATTCACTCCCAGCACTCTCTGTAAATATTCACTCCCAGCACTCTCTGTAAATATTCACTCCCAGCACTCTCTGTAAATATTCACTCCCAGCACTCTCTGTAAATATTCACTCCCAGCACTCTCTGTAAATATTCACTCCCAGCACTCTCTGTAAATATTCACTCCCAGCACTCTCTGTAAATATTCACTCCCAGCACTCTCTGTAAATATTCACTCCCAGCACTCTCTGTAAGTAATCACTCCCAGCACTCTCTGTAAATAATCACTCCCAGCACTCTCTGTAAATATTCACTCCCAGCACTCTCTGTAAATATTCACTCCCAGCACTCTCTGTAAATATTCACTCCCAGCACTCTCTGTAAATATTCACTCCCAGCACTCTCTGTAAATATTCACTCCCAGCACTCTCTGTAAATATTCACTCCCAGCACTCTCTGTAAATATTCACTCCCAGCACTCTCTGTAAATATTCACTCCCAGCACTCTCTGTAAATATTCACTCCCAGCACTCTCTGTAAATAATCACTCCCAGCACTCTCTGTAAATAATCACTCCCAGCACTCTCTGTAAATAATCACTCCCAGCACTCTCTGTAAATATTCACTCCCAGCACTCTCTGTAAGTAATCACTCCCAGCACTCTCTGTAAATAATCACTCCCAGCACTCTCTGTAAATAATCACTCCCAGCACTCTCTGTAAATAATCACTCCCAGCACTCTCTGTAAATAATCACTCCCAGCACTCTCTGTAAATATTCACTCCCAGCACTCTCTGTAAATATTCACTCCCAGCACTCTCTGTAAATATTCACTCCCAGCACTCTCTGTAAATAATCACTCCCAGCACTCTCTGTAAATATTCACTCCCAGCACTCTCTGTAAGTAATCACTCCCAGCACTCTCTGTAAATATTCACTCCCAGCACTCTCTGTAAATATTCACTCCCAGCACTCTCTGTAAATATTCACTCCCAGCACTCTCTGTAAATATTCACTCCCAGCACTCTCTGTAAATAATCACTCCCAGCACTCTCTGTAAATATTCACTCCCAGCACTCTCTGTAAATATTCACTCCCAGCACTCTCTGTAAATAATCACTCCCAGCACTCTCTGTAAATATTCACTCCCAGCACTCTCTGTAAATATTCACTCCCAGCACTCTCTGTAAATAATCACTCCTAGCACTCTCTGTAAATATTCACTCCCAGCACTCTCTGTAAGTAATCACTCCCAGCACTCTCTGTAAATATTCACTCCCAGCACTCTCTGTAAATATTCACTCCCAGCACTCTCTGTAAATAATCACTCCCAGCACTCTCTGTAAATATTCACTCCCAGCAGTCTCTGTAAATATTCACTCCCAGCACTCTCTGTAAATAATCACTCCTAGCACTCTCTGTAAATAATCACTCCCAGCACTCTCTGTAAATATTCACTCCCAGCACTCTCTGTAAATATTCACTCCCAGCACTCTCTCTAAGTAATCACTCCCAGCACTCTCTGTAAGTAATCACTCCCAGCACTCTCTCTAAGTAATCACTCCCAGCACTCTCTGTAAATATTCACTCCCAGCACTCTCTGTAAATATTCACTCCCAGCACTCTCTGTAAATATTCACTCCAAGCACTCTCTGTAAGTAATCACTCCCAGCACTCTCTGTAAATATTCACTCCCAGCACTCTCTGTAAATATTCACTCCCAGCACTCTCTGTAAATAATCACTCCCAGCACTCTCTGTAAATATTCACTCCCAGCAGTCTCTGTAAATATTCACTCCCAGCACTCTCTGTAAGTAATCACTCCAAGCACTCTCTGTAAATATTCACTCCCAGCACTCTCTGTAAATAATCACTCCCAGCACTCTCTGTAAATATTCACTCCCAGCACTCTCTGTAAATAATCACTCCCAGCACTCTCTGTAAATATTCACTTCCAGCACTCTCTGTAAATAATCACTCCCAGCACTCTCTGTAAGTAATCACTCCCAGCACTCTCTGTAAATATTCACTCCCAGCAGTCTCTGTAAATAATCACTCCCAGCACTCTCTGTAAATATTCACTCCCAGCACTCTCTGTAAATATTCACTCCCAGCACTCTCTGTAAGTAATCACTCCCAGCACTCTCTGTAAATATTCACTCCCAGCACTCTCTGTAAATATTCACTCCCAGCACTCTCTGTAAATATTCACTCCCAGCACTCTCTGTAAGTAATCACTCCCAGCACTCTCTGTAAATAATCACTCCCAGCACTCTCTGTAAATAATCACTCCCAGCACTCTCTGTAAATATTAACTCCCAGCACTCTCTGTAAATATTCACTCCCAGCACTCTCTGTAAATATTCACTCCCAGCACTCTCTGTAAATATTCACTCCCAGCACTCTCTGTAAATATTCACTCCCAGCACTCTCTGTAAATATTAACTCCCAGCACTCTCTGTAAATATTCACTCCCAGCACTCTCTGTAAATAATCACTCCCAGCACTCTCTGTAAATATTCACTCCCAGCAGTCTCTGTAAATATTCACTCCCAGCACTCTCTGTAAGTAATCACTCCCAGCACTCTCTGTAAATATTCACTCCCAGCACTCTCTGTAAGTAATCACTCCCAGCACTCTCTGTAAGTAATCACTCCCAGCACTCTCTGTAAATATTCACTCCCAGCACTCTCTGTAAATATTCACTCCCAGCACTCTCTGTAAATAATCACTCCCAGCACTCTCTGTAAATATTCACTCCCAGCACTCTCTGTAAATATTCACTCCCAGCACTCTCTCTAAGTAATCACTCCCAGCACTCTCTGTAAATATTCACTCCCAGCACTCTCTGTAAATATTCACTCCCAGCACTCTCTGTAAATATTCACTCCCAGCACTCTCTGTAAATATTCACTCCCAGCACTCTCTGTAAATATTCACTCCCAGCACTCTCTGTAAGTAATCACTCCAAGCACTCTCTGTAAATATTCACTCCCAGCACTCTCTGTAAATAATCACTCCCAGCACTCTCTGTAAATATTCACTCCCAGCACTCTCTGTAAATAATCACTCCCAGCACTCTCTGTAAATATTCACTCCCAGCAGTCTCTGTAAGTAATCACTCCCAGCAGTCTCTGTAAATATTCACTCCCAGCACTCTCTGTAAATATTCACTCCCAGCACTCTCTCTAAGTAATCACTCCCAGCACTCTCTGTAAATATTCACTCCCAGCACTCTCTCTAAGTAATCACTCCCAGCAGTCTCTGTAAATATTCACTCCCATCACTCTCTGTAAGTAATCACTCCCAGCACTCTCTGTAAATATTCACTCCCAGCACTCTCTGTAAATATTCACTCCCAGCACTCTCTGTAAATAATCACTCCCAGCACTCTCTGTAAATATTCACTCCCAGCACTCTCTGTAAATATTCACTCCCAGCACTCTCTCTAAGTAATCACTCCCAAAAGTCTCTGTAAATATTCACTCCCAGCACTCTCTGTAAATAATCACTCCCAGCACTCTCTGTAAATATTCACTCCCAGAAGTCTCTGTAAATATTCACTCCCAGCACTCTCTGTAAGTAATCACTCCCAGCACTCTCTGTAAATATTCACTCCCAGCACTCTCTGTAAATATTCACTCCCAGCACTCTCTGTAAGTAATCACTCCCAGCACTCTCTGTAAGTAATCACTCCCAGCACTCTCTGTAAATATTCACTCCCAGCACTCTCTGTAAATATTCACTCCCAGCACTCTCTGTAAATAATCACTCCCAGCACTCTCTGTAAATATTCACTCCCAGCACTCTCTGTAAATATTCACTCCCAGCACTCTCTCTAAGTAATCACTCCCAGCACTCTCTGTAAATATTCACTCCCAGCACTCTCTGTAAATATTCACTCCCAGCACTCTCTGTAAATATTCACTCCCAGCACTCTCTGTAAATATTCACTCCCAGCACTCTCTGTAAATATTCACTCCCAGCACTCTCTGTAAGTAATCACTCCAAGCACTCTCTGTAAATATTCACTCCCAGCACTCTCTGTAAATAATCACTCCCAGCACTCTCTGTAAATATTCACTCCCAGCACTCTCTGTAAATAATCACTCCCAGCACTCTCTGTAAATATTCACTCCCAGCAGTCTCTGTAAGTAATCACTCCCAGCAGTCTCTGTAAATATTCACTCCCAGCACTCTCTGTAAATATTCACTCCCAGCACTCTCTCTAAGTAATCACTCCCAGCACTCTCTGTAAATATTCACTCCCAGCACTCTCTCTAAGTAATCACTCCCAGCAGTCTCTGTAAATATTCACTCCCATCACTCTCTGTAAGTAATCACTCCCAGCACTCTCTGTAAATATTCACTCCCAGCACTCTCTGTAAGTAATCACTCCCAGCACTCTCTGTAAATATTCACTCCCAGCACTCTCTGTAAATATTCACTCCCAGCACTCTCTCTAAGTAATCACTCCCAGCAGTCTCTGTAAATATTCACTCCCAGCACTCTCTGTAAATAATCACTCCCAGCACTCTCTGTAAATATTCACTCCCAGAAGTCTCTGTAAATATTCACTCCCAGCACTCTCTGTAAGTAATCACTCCCAGCACTCTCTGTAAATATTCACTCCCAGCACTCTCTGTAAATATTCACTCCCAGCACTCTCTGTAAATAATCACTCCCAGCACTCTCTGTAAATATTCACTCCCAGCACTCTCTGTAAATATTCACTCCCAGCACTCTCTGTAAGTAATCACTCCCAGCACTCTCTGTAAATATTCACTCCCAGCACTCTCTGTAAATAATCACTCCCAGCACTCTCTGTAAGTAATCACTCCCAGCACTCTCTGTAAATATTCACTCCCAGCACTCTCTGTAAATAATCACTCCCAGCACTCTCTGTAAATATTCACTCCCAGCACTCTCTGTAAATAATCACTCCCAGCACTCTCTGTAAATAATCACTCCCAGCACTCTCTGTAAATAATCACTCCCAGCACTCTCTGTAAATAATCACTCCCAGCACTCTCTGTAAATATTCACTCCCAGCAGTCTCTGTAAATAATCACTCCCAGCACTCTCTGTAAATATTCACTCCCAGCACTCTCTGTAAGTAATCACTCCCAGCACTCTCTGTAAATATTCACTCCCAGCAGTCTCTGTAAATAATCACTCCCAGCACTCTCTGTAAATATTCACTCCCAGCACTCTCTGTAAGTAATCACTCCCAGCACTCTCTGTAAATATTCACTCCCAGCACTCTCTGTAAATATTCACTCCCAGCACTCTCTCTAAGTAATCACTCCCAGCACTCTCTGTAAATATTCACTCCCAGCACTCTCTCTAAGTAATCACTCCCAGCAGTCTCTGTAAATATTCACTCCCAGCACTCTCTGTAAGTAATCACTCCCAGCACTCTCTGTAAATATTCACTCCCAGCACTCTCTGTAAATATTCACTCCCAGCACTCTCTGTAAATATTCACTCCCAGCACTCTCTGTAAGTAATCACTCCCAGCACTCTCTGTAAATATTCACTCCCAGCACTCTCTGTAAATATTCACTCCCAGCACTCTCTGTAAATAATCACTCCCAGCACTCTCTGTAAATAATCACTCCCAGCACTCTCTGTAAGTAATCACTCCCAGCACTCTCTGTAAATATTCACTCCCAGCACTCTCTGTAAATATTCACTCCCAGCACTCTCTGTAAATATTCACTCCCAGCACTCTCTGTAAATATTCACTCCCAGCAGTCTCTGTAAATATTCACTCCCAGCAGTCTCTGTAAATATTCACTCCCAGCACTCTCTGTAAATATTCACTCCCAGCACTCTCTGTAAATATTCACTCCCAGCACTCTCTGTAAATATTCACTCCCAGCACTCTCTGTAAGTAATCACTCCCAGCACTCTCTGTAAATATTCACTCCCAGCACTCTCTGTAAATATTCACTCCCAGCACTCTCTGTAAGTAATCACTCCCAGCACTCTCTGTAAATATTCACTCCCAGCACTCTCTGTAAATATTCACTCCCAGCACTCTCTGTAAATATTCACTCCCAGCACTCTCTGTAAATATTCACTCCCAGCACTCTCTGTAAGTAATCACTCCCAGCACTCTCTGTAAATATTCACTCCCAGCAGTCTCTGTAAATATTCACTCCCAGCACTCTCTGTAAATATTCACTCCCAGCACTCTCTGTAAATATTCACTCCCAGCACTCTCTGTAAGTAATCACTCCCAGCACTCTCTGTAAATATTCACTCCCAGCACTCTCTGTAAATATTCACTCCCAGCACTCTCTGTAAATATTCACTCCCAGCACTCTCTGTAAGTAATCACTCCCAGCACTCTCTGTAAATATTCACTCCCAGCACTCTCTGTAAATATTCACTCCCAGCACTCTCTGTAAGTAATCACTCCCAGCACTCTCTGTAAATATTCACTCCCAGCACTCTCTGTAAATATTCACTCCCAGCACTCTCTGTAAGTAATCACTCCCAGCACTCTCTGTAAATATTCACTCCCAGCACTCTCTGTAAATATTCACTCCCAGCACTCTCTGTAAATATTCACTCCCAGCACTCTCTGTAAATATTCACTCCCAGCACTCTCTGTAAATATTCACTCCCAGCACTCTCTGTAAGTAATCACTCCCAGCACTCTCTGTAAATATTCACTCCCAGCACTCTCTGTAAATATTCACTCCCAGCACTCTCTGTAAATATTCACTCCCAGCACTCTCTGTAAGTAATCACTCCCAGCACTCTCTGTAAATATTCACTCCCAGCACTCTCTGTAAATATTCACTCCCAGCACTCTCTGTAAATATTCACTCCCAGCACTCTCTGTAAATATTCACTCCCAGCACTCTCTGTAAGTAATCACTCCCAGCACTCTCTGTAAATATTCACTCCCAGCAGTCTCTGTAAATATTCACTCCCAGCACTCTCTGTAAATATTCACTCCCAGCACTCTCTGTAAATATTCACTCCCAGCACTCTCTGTAAGTAATCACTCCCAGCACTCTCTGTAAATATTCACTCCCAGCACTCTCTGTAAATATTCACTCCCAGCACTCTCTGTAAATATTCACTCCCAGCACTCTCTGTAAGTAATCACTCCCAGCACTCTCTGTAAATATTCACTCCCAGCACTCTCTGTAAATATTCACTCCCAGCACTCTCTGTAAATATTCACTCCCAGCACTCTCTGTAAGTAATCACTCCCAGCACTCTCTGTAAATAATCACTCCCAGCACTCTCTGTAAATAATCACTCCCAGCACTCTCTGTAAATATTAACTCCCAGCACTCTCTGTAAATATTCACTCCCAGCACTCTCTGTAAATATTCACTCCCAGCACTCTCTGTAAATATTCACTCCCAGCACTCTCTGTAAATATTCACTCCCAGCACTCTCTGTAAATATTAACTCCCAGCACTCTCTGTAAATATTCACTCCCAGCACTCTCTGTAAATAATCACTCCCAGCACTCTCTGTAAATATTCACTCCCAGCAGTCTCTGTAAATATTCACTCCCAGCACTCTCTGTAAGTAATCACTCCCAGCACTCTCTGTAAATATTCACTCCCAGCACTCTCTGTAAGTAATCACTCCCAGCACTCTCTGTAAGTAATCACTCCCAGCACTCTCTGTAAATATTCACTCCCAGCACTCTCTGTAAATATTCACTCCCAGCACTCTCTGTAAATAATCACTCCCAGCACTCTCTGTAAATATTCACTCCCAGCACTCTCTGTAAATATTCACTCCCAGCACTCTCTCTAAGTAATCACTCCCAGCACTCTCTGTAAATATTCACTCCCAGCACTCTCTGTAAATATTCACTCCCAGCACTCTCTGTAAATATTCACTCCCAGCACTCTCTGTAAATATTCACTCCCAGCACTCTCTGTAAATATTCACTCCCAGCACTCTCTGTAAATATTCACTCCCAGCACTCTCTGTAAATAATCACTCCCAGCACTCTCTGTAAATAATCACTCCCAGCACTCTCTGTAAATATTCACTCCCAGCACTCTCTGTAAATATTCACTCCCAGCACTCTCTCTAAGTAATCACGCCCAGCACTCTCTGTAAGTAATCACTCCCAGCACTCTCTCTAAGTAATCACTCCCAGCACTCTCTGTAAATATTCACTCCCAGCACTCTCTGTAAATATTCACTCCCAGCACTCTCTGTAAATATTCACTCCCAGCACTCTCTGTAAATAATCACTCCCAGCACTCTCTGTAAATATTCACTCCCAGCAGTCTCTGTAAATATTCACTCCCAGCACTCTCTGTAAATAATCACTCCCAGCACTCTCTGTAAATATTCACTCCCAGCACTCTCTGTAAATATTCACTCCCAGCACTCTCTGTAAATATTCACTCCCAGCAGTCTCTGTAAATAATCACTCCCAGCACTCTCTGTAAATATTCACTCCCAGCAGTCTCTGTAAATATTCACTCCCAGCACTCTCTGTAAATATTCACTCCCAGCACTCTCTGTAAATAATCACTCCCAGCACTCTCTGTAAATAATCACTCCCAGCACTCTCTGTAAATATTCACTCCCAGCACTCTCTGTAAATATTCACTCCCAGCACTCTCTGCAAATATTCACTCCCAGCAGTCTCTGTAAATATTCACTCCCAGCACTCTCTGTAAATATTCACTCCCAGCACTCTCTGTAAATATTCACTCCCAGCACTCTCTGTAAATATTCACTCCCAGCACTCTCTGTAAATATTCACTCCCAGCACTCTCTGTAAGTAATCACTCCCAGCACTCTCTGTAAATAATCACTCCCAGCACTCTCTGTAAATATTCACTCCCAGCACTCTCTGTAAGTAATCACTCCCAGCACTCTCTGTAAATATTCACTCCCAGCACTCTCTGTAAATATTCACTCCCAGCACTCTCTGTAAGTAATCACTCCCAGCACTCTCTGTAAATATTCACTCCCAGCACTCTCTGTAAATATTCACTCCCAGCACTCTCTGTAAATAATCACTCCCAGCACTCTCTGTAAATATTCACTCCCAGCACTCTCTGTAAATAATCACTCCCAGCAGTCTCTGTAAATAATCACTCCCAGCACTCTCTGTAAATAATCACTCCCAGCACTCTCTGTAAATATTCACTCCCAGCACTCTCTGTAAATAATCACTCCCAGCAGTCTCTGTAAATAATCACTCCCAGCACTCTCTGTAAATATTCACTCCCAGCACTCTCTGTAAATATTAACTCCCAGCACTCTCTGTAAGTAATCACTCCCAGCACTCTCTGTAAATAATCACTCCCAGCACTCTCTGTAAATATTCACTCCCAGCACTCTCTGTAAATAATCACTCCCAGCACTCTCTGTAAATAATCACTCCCAGCACTCTCTGTAAATATTCACTCCCAGCACTCTCTGTAAATATTCACTCCCAGCACTCTCTGTAAATAATCACTCCCAGCACTCTCTGTAAATATTCACTCCCAGCACTCTCTGTAAATAATCACTCCCAGCACTCTCTGTAAATATTCACTCCCAGCACTCTCTGTAAATATTCACTCCCAGCACTCTCTGTAAATAATCACTCCCAGCACTCTCTGTAAATAATCACTCCCAGCACTCTCTGTAAATATTCACTCCCAGCACTCTCTGTAAATAATCACTCCCAGCACTCTCTGTAAATATTCACTCCCAGCAGTCTATGTAAATAATCACTCCCAGCACTCTCTGTAAGTAATCACTCCCAGCACTCTCTGTAAATATTCACTCCCAGCACTCTCTGTAAATATTCACTCCCAGCACTCTCTGTAAATATTCACTCCCAGCACTCTCTGTAGTAATCACTCCCAGCACTCTCTGTAAATATTCACTCCCAGCACTCTCTGTAAATATTCACTCCCATCACTCTCTGTAAATATTCACTCCCAGCACTCTCTGTAAATATTCACTCCCAGCACTCTCTGTAAATATTCACTCCCAGCACTCTCTGTAAATATTCACTCCCAGCACTCTCTGTAAATATTCACTCCCAGCACTCTCTGTAAATATTCACTCCCATCACTCTCTGTAAATAATCACTCCCAGCACTCTCTGTAAATATTCACTCCCAGCACTCTCTGTAAATAATCACTCCCAGCACTCTCTGTAAATAATCACTCCCAGCACTCTCTGTAAATATTCACTCCCAGCACTCTCTGTAAATATTCACTCCCAGCACTCTCTGTAAATATTCACTCCCAGCACTCTCTGTAAATAATCACTCCCAGCACTCTCTGTAAATATTCACTCCCAGCACTCTCTGTAAATATTCACTCCCAGCACTCTCTGTAAATATTCACTCCCAGCACTCTCTGTAAGTAATCACTCCCAGCACTCTCTGTAAAAATTCACTCCCAGCACTCTCTGTAAATATTCACTCCCAGCACTCTCTGTAAATAATCACTCCCAGCACTCTCTGTAAATAATCACTCCCAGCACTCTCTGTAAGTAATCACTCCCAGCAGTCTCTGTAAATAATCACTCCCAGCACTCTCTGTAAATAATCACTCCCAGCACTCTCTGTAAATAATCACTCCCAGCACTCTCTGTAAGTAATCACTCCCAGCAGTCTCTGTAAATAATCACTCCCAGCACTCTCTGTAAGTAATCACTCCCAGCACTCTCTGTAAATATTCACTCCCAGCACTCTCTGTAAATATTCACTCCCAGCACTCTCTGTCAGTAATCACTCCCAGCACTCTCTGTAAATATTCACTCCCAGCACTCTCTGTAAGTAATCACTCCCAGCACTCTCTGTAAATATTCACTCCCAGCACTCTCTGTAAATATTCACTCCCAGCACTCTCTGTAAATATTCACTCCCAGCACTCTCTGTAAATATTCACTCCCAGCACTCTCTGTAAATAATCACTCCCAGCACTCTCTGTAAATATTCACTCCCAGCACTCTCTGTAAATATTCACTCCCAGCACTCTCTGTAAATATTCACTCCCAGCACTCTCTGTAAATATTCACTCCCAGCACTCTCTGTAAATATTCACTCCCAGCACTCTCTGTAAATATTCACTCCCAGCACTCTCTGTAAGTAATCACTCCCAGCACTCTCTGTAAATATTCACTCCCAGCACTCTCTGTAAGTAATCACTCCCAGCACTCTCTGTAAATATTCACTCCCAGCACTCTCTGTAAATATTCACTCCCAGCACTCTCTGTAAATATTCACTCCCAGCACTCTCTGTAAATATTCACTCCCAGCACTCTCTGTAAATATTCACTCCCAGCACTCTCTGTAAATATTCACTCCCAGCACTCTCTGTAAATAATCACTCCCACCACTCTCTGTAAATAATCACTCCCAGCACTCTCTGTAAGTAATCACTCCCAGCACTCTCTGTAAGTAATCACTCCCAGCACTCTCTGTAAATATTCACTCCCAGCACTATCTGTAAGTAATCACTCCCAGCACTCTCTGTAAATAATCACTCCCAGCACTCTCTGTAAATATCCACTCCCAGCACTCTCTGTAAATAATCACTCCCAGCACTCTCTGTAAATATTCACTCCCAGCACTCTCTGTAAATAATCACTCCCAGCACTCTCTGTAAATATTCACTCCCAGCACTCTCTGTAAATATTCACTCCCAGCACTCTCTGTAAGTAATCACTCCCAGCACTCTCTGTAAATATTCACTCCCAGCACTCTCTGTAAATATTCACTCCCAGCACTCTCTGTAAATAATCACTCCCAGCACTCTCTGTAAATATTCACTCCCAGCACTCTCTGTAAATAATCACTCCCAGCACTCTCTGTAAGTAATCACTCCCAGCACTCTCTGTAAATATTCACTCCCAGCACTCTCTGTAAATAATCACTCCCAGCACTCTCTGTAAATATTCACTCCCAGCACTCTCTGTAAATATTCACTCCCAGCACTCTCTGTAAATAATCACTCCCAGCACTCTCTGTAAGTAATCACTCCCAGCACTCTCTGTAAATATTCACTCCCAGCACTCTCTGTAAATAATCACTCCCAGCACTCTCTGTAAATATTCACTCCCAGCACTCTCTGTAAATATTCACTCCCAGCACTCTCTGTAA
The DNA here is from genome assembly GCF_036172605.1 of Pelobates fuscus. Classification (NCBI taxonomy): domain Eukaryota; kingdom Metazoa; phylum Chordata; class Amphibia; order Anura; family Pelobatidae; genus Pelobates; species Pelobates fuscus. The sequence goes on along the minus strand of NC_086329.1, from coordinate 103,756,672 downwards.
ATAATCACTCCCAGCACTCTCTGTAAATAATCACTCCCCGCACTCTCTGTAAGTAATCACTCCCAGCACTCTCTGTAAATATTCACTCCCAGCACTCTCTGTAAGTAATCACTCCCAGCACTCTCTGTAAGTAATCACTCCCAGCACTCTCTGTAAATATTCACTCCCAGCACTCTCTGTAAATATTCACTCCCAGCACTCTCTGTAAATATTCACTCCCAGCAGTCTCTGTAAATATTCACTCCCAGCACTCTCTGTAAGTAATCACTCCCAGCACTCTCTGTAAATATTCACTCCCAGCACTCTCTGTAAATATTCACTCCCGGCAGTCTCTGTAAATATTCACTCCCAGCACTCTCTGTAAATATTCACTCCCAGCACTCTCTGTAAGTAATCACTCCCAGCACTCTCTGTAAATATTCACTCCCAGCACTCTCTGTAAGTAATCACTCCCAGCACTCTCTGTAAATATTCACTCCCAGCAGTCTCTGTAAGTAATCACTCCCAGCAGTCTCTGTAAGTAATCACTCCCAGCAGTCTCTGCCATTAATTGATATCTAACCCTATCAGACACACTCTTAATGCAGTCTGGATAAAATGGCGATTTGAGAAGTTGGCACCGCATTACGTTGTGGGATTGTCTGATATCTGAATGTAAATTCACTTGGAATGTTGCATATTGATTCCATAACCTGGGGACACCTCTGTGTCTGTAACACGCTCACAATGCCCTTCACTTAAACAGGGTGGCGTGTCTCCCTCTTGGCTGACTTCTATAAAACGGATATTCTCTCTTCTAATAACTGGGAAAAAAACCTTGTTTGTGACTATTTCTGTTTACGGTCATGTGAAGCGGCTGGAATGTAGCCTAGAGACTATTTAAAGGAAGGAAACAGAGAGGAAAGCCTTTTATTATACAGTATTCTCAGATCAGTAGGTACTTAATACGCCTCATTGCAAACTGGCTTCTAGAGGATTTAGAACAAGCTGTTATTACTCAGAAACTGAACACAGAATAACAATGGGCCGTGCCAGTATCCGTGTATTCACAGAACTTTGCTGGGCTCAGTGTTCAGTCTATGGAGAGCTGCAGGGTTCAGTGTTCAGTCTATGGAGAGCTGCAGGGTTCAGTATTCAGTCTATGGAGAGCTGCAGGGCTCAGTGCTCAGTCTATGGAGAGCTGCAGGGTTCAGTGTTCAGTCTATGGAGAGCTGCAGGGTTCAGTGTTCAGTCTATGGAGAGCTGCAGGATTTAGTGCTCAGTCTATGGAGAGCTGCAGGGCTCAGTGCTCAGTCTATGGAGAGCTGCAGGGTTCAGTATTCAGTCTATGGAGGGCTGCAGGGTTCAGTATTCAGTCTATGGAGAGCTGCTGGGTTCAGTATTCAGTCTATGGAGAGCTGCAGGGCTCAGTGCTCAGTCTATGGAGAGCTGCAGGGTTCAGTGTTCAGTCTATGGAGAGCTGCAGGGTTCAGTGCTCAGTCTATGGAGAGCTGCAGGGTTCAGTATTCAGTCTATGGAGAGCTGCAGGGTTCAGTGTTCAGTCTATGGAGAGCTGCAGGGTTCAGTATTCAGTCTATGGAGGGCTGCAGGGTTCAGTGTTCAGTCTATGGAGAGCTGCAGGGTTCAGTATTCAGTCTATGGAGAGCTGCAGGGTTCAGTATTCAGTCTATGGAGGGCTGCAGGGTTCAGTGCTCAGTCTATGGAGAGCTGCAGGGTTCAGTATTCAGTCTATAGAGAGCTGCAGAGTTCAGTGCTCAGTCTATGGAGAGCTGCAGGGTTCAGTGCTCAGTCTATGGAGCGCTGCAGTGTTCAGTGTTCAGTCTATGGAGAGCTGCAGGGTTCAGTATTCAGTCTATGGAGAGCTGCAGGGTTCAGTATTCAGTCTATGGAGGGCTGCAGGGCTCAGTATTCAGTCTATGGAGAGCTGCAGGGTTCAGTATTCAGTCTATGGAGGGCTGCAGGGTTCAGTGTTCAGTCTATGGAGAGCTGCAGGGTTCAGTATTCAGTCTATGGAGAGCTGCAGGGTTCAGTATTCAGTCTATGGAGGGCTGCAGGGCTCAGTGCTCAGTCTATGGAGAGCTGCAGGGTTCAGTATTCAGTCTATAGAGAGCTGCAGAGTTCAGTGCTCAGTCTATGGAGAGCTGCAGGGTTCAGTGCTCAGTCTATGGAGCGCTGCAGTGTTCAGTGTTCAGTCTATGGAGAGCTGCAGGGTTCAGTATTCAGTCTATGGAGAGCTGCAGGGTTCAGTATTCAGTCTATGGAGAGCTGCAGGGTTCAGTGTTCAGTCTATGGAGAGCTGCTGGGTTCAGTGTTCAGTCTATGGAGAGCTGCTGGGTTCAGTGTTCAGTCTATGGAGAGCTGCAGGGTTCAGTACTCAGTCTATGGAGAGCTGCAGGGTTCAGTGCTCAGTCTATGGAGAGCTGCAGGGTTCAGTATTCAGTCTATAGAGAGCTGCAGGGCTCAGTGCTCAGTCTATGGAGAGCTGCAGGGTTCAGTGCTCAGTCTATGGAGAGCTGCCGGGTTCAGTCTATGGAGAGCTGCAGGGTTCAGTCTATGGAGAGCTGCTGGGTTCAGTATTCAGTCTATGGAGAGCTGCAGGGTTCAGTATTCAGTCTATGGAGAGCTGCAGGGTTCAGTATTCAGTCTATGGAGGGCTGCAGGGTTCAGTGTTCAGTCTATGGAGAGCTGCAGGGTTCAGTATTCAGTCTATGGAGAGCTGCAGGGTTCAGTGCTCAGTCTATGGAGAGCTGCAGGGTTCAGTATTCAGTCTATAGAGAGCTGCAGGGTTCAGTGCTCAGTCTATGGAGAGCTGCAGGGTTCAGTGCTCAGTCTATGGAGAGCTGCCGGGTTCAGTGCTCAGTCTATGGAGAGCTGCAGGGTTAAGTGCTCAGTCTATGGAGAGCTGCCGGGTTCAGTGCTCAGTCTAAGGAGAGCTGCAGGCAGGGCCGGCTCGTCCATAAGGCGGCACAGGCGGCCGCCTTAGGGCGCACCGGCTCCGGGGGCGCAAGATTTCAGTGACCGGCAGGAGGGAAGCTCTCCCTCCTGCCGGCCACCATCTCTGCCCCCGGCGCGGCAGTGCGGCGAGGGAGCTCTAACTTCTCTGCTCTGCTCCCTCGTGCGGTGTCTAGTGATGCCGCGGGAGCCGGAATATGACGTCATATTCCGGCTCCCGCGGCATCAGCAGACAGCGCGCGAGGGAGCAGAGCAGAGAGGTTAGAGCTCCCTCGCCGCGCCTGATCACAGCACTGCCGCACGCCGTCCAGCAGCCCCACTGGACCCCAGGGAATGATCCACACCAGCTCTCCAGGTAGGGAGGCTGGGTGGATATTATTTATTTATTAAAATAATTTGTGAATGTATGTGATGTGTCTGTGTGTGAGAGTGTCTGTCTGTGTGTGTGAGAGTGTCTGTGTGAGAGTGTGTGTGTGTGAGTGTCTGTGTGTCTGTGAGTGAGTGTGTGTCTGTGTGTGTGAGTGTCTGTGTGTGAGTGTCTGTGTGAGTGTGTTTGTGAGTGAGTATCTGTGTGTCTGCGAGTGTGTATGTGTCTGTGAGTGAGTATGTGTCTCTGTGTGAGTGAGTGTCAGTGTGTCTGTGAGTGACTATGTGTGAGTGTGTACGTGAGTGAGTGTATGTGTGTCTGTGAGTGAGTGTATGTGTGTCTGTGAGTGACTGTGAGTGTGTGCGTGAGTGAGTGTATGTGTGTCTGTGAGTGATTGTATGAGTGTTGCATGTGAGTGTATGAGTGTGTCAGTGTATGTGTGTGTCTGTCAGTGTGTGTTTGTGAGTGTCAATCAGTGTGTGTGTCAGATCAGTGAGTCTCTGTGTTTGTCATTGAGTGTGTGTGACTGTCAGAAGAACACTAAGGGACAGGGAAGGGAGGGGACCAATAATGGACGGGGAGAGGGGCTGGTTAAGAGGCACATAGGTGAAGATGTTATTTTTGAATGGGTGGGGAGGGGGGGGGGGCGGAAAAATACATCTTCGCCTATGTACCCAAAAATGCTTGCACCGGCCCTGGCTGCAGGGTTTCGTGCTCAGTCTATGGAGAGCTGCAGGGTTCAGTATTCAGTCTATGGAGAGCTGCAGGGTTCAGTATTCAGTCTATGGAGAGCTGCAGGGTTTGGTATTCCGTCTATGGAGAGCTGCAGGGCTCAGTATTCAGAGTTTAGGCTTGCAGGGTTCATTGGTCCCACTTTTGAGAGCTGTTGGGAAGAGGAGGATCCAGTCACGAAATTATTCAATCTGTAGATATTTGCAGGGTTCAGTATTCTGTCTGTGGGAATTGCCAGAGTTTATTCTAAACTCTATGAAAATATACTTAATAAGCTAATAGGTCAAGAAAGAAACCGACCCAAGAGCTTGCACTTCTTTATATGCAGTGGTTTTTTTTATTAATTCTGAAGTCTCTGGTAAAAAAAATCTGAAAAATCATCAAAATCAAATCAGATAATTGGCTTAAAATTTACAATCTCGTTGTTTTAATATCAGCAGAATTCCTTGATTATTTATTGATTATTATAAGCATATCCAGAATGCTTTTCAAAAAATTAGATTTGAAAAATAGTTATTTCTCATTTACTTTTTTATTTTTATTTTTATTTAAATTGTGTTTATTTTACAGAATGTAGTTGCCTTTAAAGTATTCATGTTATAACCTCCGTGGAATGGAAACATTAAATAATTCTCGTATCCAGGCATAAATCATCTACATACATTGTATTTCAATTCAAATATTTTCCTTACAAGGTAGCAGTTTCTTCACGTAGACAGATATAAAGAACAGATAAAAAAAGGATTAATGAACTAAGGCTAACGATCTGTTTGGACTGTTAGTTATCACATATGTAGGTATATTGTCAGTTATACGATTTCATGCCAAATGTGAATCCTTAAAGTGCACATGCAGTCATAATGGCTGTGAACCTTGAGAGACACAAAGCCAAACGGTTCAATAATTAGAAAAAGTAGACCTCTCTTAAGCCTAGTCTGTAATGTAAGAGACTGGAGAGTGTCAGATGACTGATTTCAGCCTATCACAGTGCCCAATGCTGGTATGAATTGGTATGGCTATAAGGAAGTAATCTCTGCCTTAGTCACACCTCCAGTGGGGGATGGCCTATGATTGTCAGGGACCATTATTTAGCGTGAAACTGCTTAAAAATGTAAAAAGTGTATTTTAATAATCTGTTGTAAGAGCATTGTGAATATATATATAATGAAAAATTAATGTGATAAGGCTCAATTTTAAAAAACTGAAGTGTCAAAACTAAACAATTAAAGTGACAGTGCTTTGATGTACATACTCACAAGGCATATCATATATCTGCTCGATAGAAATTATAATTAAAGTGACATTACCAGGGGGGGGCGGAGTCTGACCGCCAAGCTGTACAGACGTGCAGGGAAGGAGCTCCTGCCAGGCGGGCAGAACAACCGATTAAATCGGAGGCTACTCAGCCCAAAAACACGCGGAGGTGTGCTACCCACACTGGGGGTGCACCGCAGAATCGAGGGATACCTTTCCAGAACCTGTCGGACCCCAGAACACGAAAAGCGACCTGCGGCCTACAGGAGTTGGGGCCGGGGAGAGGCGGCCGCTCTCCTCGAAACCAGCTCTCCTCAGAGGCGCTCCTGATCTCCGACCCCCCCCCCTTGGACCGGTGGGGGTTATCCCGGTATCCACTAACCAAGCGGACCGACACGACGATAAATGACTGCAGCCTCACAGCCGGCAGAGGCCCCAACCCGCCAGGGCACACACAAGATGGCCGTCCAGCACGGGCCAAAGGGCGGGAACACTAGCAGCTGCACACACGCTCGCCACCTGGAAGCTCTTGACCATCTCTGCTCAAGCTTCCATAAACTCCTATGTGACAAGGGGCTGTCCTACCGACAAGCGGCTCGAAAGGTGGCCTCTTGGCTCCGTCCGGAGGCCCGCCGCCGCCATTACGGACTCCCACAACAGGCCCTCAGGTCGGCCACCCGACCACACGCACAAAGACGACCGCAAGGGCGGGAAACCTCGGGCGCAAGCACCCGCGCTCCCACAACCCAAAGAGGGAGCTACCAACCGGTACAACTAGCTCCACGCACAGTGTCTCCGACAACCTCAGGCGAACAGGGCTCAGCCCCACACTGGAGGAACCGGAGCCGGACATTGCGAACCCGGGGCGCATCAATGCTGCCTTCCAGAGAGGCCGAGAGCAGGCAAGACGACAGGCGCAGCGGGCACCAGGCTCTGCCACAAAGATGCAGCCAGGCGATTAGGAGAAATCCCAGGGGCGACATGGCTCTACCAAGCCGAGGTATTGGCTGATCGTGCTACATACCCTCGAGTAAGGTACCCATGCCCCCTAAAGGACTTGCAGTCAAAACCCAGCCTGCTGGTACCAAACTAGCGATTTGAAAGTTATCGTAATATTGCGACACTTAACTTTATTTTCTTAGTACAAGCGACCTAGCTAAGCTCTTTACTAGTTATAAATGTTTGAACATATATCTGTTTTTCACAAAATGCTAATCTTATTGTGCACCAGCATGGTTAATGCAAACCTAACACTGCTCCATAGCGACTACCTACTTTTAATAATCTACGTCTAGACTCACCCTAGGGTACTCAAAGACTAGCCGAGCTGCTAATATAACGCTCCCAAGATTACGGTGAGCAAGCCAGCTTAATAACCAGCAACTAACACATAGCTTACATGCCTAGACATACCGATGAGGATACATCAGCAGGGACCCACTAGTCAGAACAACATGGCCTATCAGAGCCTGGAACGCAGGCTTACTGTCTCATATTGTATATATCAGGACGGCTTTGACCAGCTGCTACCGCATATAATGTTTGCCCTCCACTTAAGCACAGTCAAACGTATCCCTATCACTATATAGATACTGAAGCGGAGTCACTCGACATCATTATTAACTTTAAGCTAATGTTACCATTCGACACTGTGACTAAACAAGTTGTTTTCGTTAACCGACATAAAAATAAAAAATCAGGCATTGTTATCCAGGAAATGTAACTAATGATGTATAAACCCTAACTTGTATGCCACCTTTGCATTTCCCTCTCTTCATTCTTTACCCCACTGCACATGCCTTAATAAAACAAAGACTGACAAAAAAAAAGTGACATTACCAAAACCTCCTCAAATATATTATTAAAAAGGACAGAATAGGGGGCGGGGCCGGACCGCCGAGCTGGAAGGCAGCATGGCAGCTCAGCTCCTACACATTACTAACTAAACAGCCATAAAACAACGATTTCTAACCATACCAAGGACCGCCAGCGCCTGTCCTCAGGGTACAGGGGATACTGGATCCAGGGTGAGGCTGGCTCTCCGAGCTGCAGTCCCCAGGAGGAGAGACCCTTGATGCCCTAATTGGGGCCTACTCCGGCGGTGAGTGGGGCGGACGGCCGCTGCTCCACTATCCTGCCAAACGGACCCAACGAGAGGACGGCAACCAGGTGGATCTGGCCCCGTCCCCCCCCTGGACCGGTGGGGGTGATCCCGGTCCGCAACGCGGGAACCAGACCGAGACAGCGCAACCCGGGGCCAAGAACATTACCACCCAGCCTCGTGGCCCAAACGCCTCAACTAAAATGGCGGCTGACAGAAGCGCAGAGGCCAGAGGGAAGGCATACCTTCTCCCCGAGCCAGAAGGGAACCATGCGACCTCCGGGAACAAGCGGGTCTGCAGTCTATTGTGGCAAGCAACAAACCACTACTATAGCAACCAAGCACAGAAAGGCTCACCACTCACAGCCATCCCTGGTGAGAACACGCCGCCAACTACCGTCCAACCTACATCTGGGCTGCAATAACCTCACAGGGGGCACCGATAATGCAGCAACAACCGACTGGGTACCCAGATGCTGGTCTGAGGGGTTAGACAAGCCCAGGCCTGGCTCCCTCTGCACAGCAACCCCACAAGCGAACGCTCACCTAACCACTCCACGTGGCAAGACACAGGCAAGCAGCGGCGGAGACCCGGCAGGTCCCAAACTGCTTGCTCGCTGATAGACCGCCACAAGCCTGCCTCAGCCAGCGCCCACCAACCTCGCAGCAGAGCAAAGTACTCACCCCACACCCACCTTGCAACACGACGGCCCAGCGGTACCAGCGCTTTCTCTCACTCAGGCCCACACCAACTCCACGGAGGTCACTCAGGAGAGTGCACACAAGGGCACAGCTGCAGCTGGAGAAGCTGAAAAGAACCCCCAAAAAAACGACCAAAGCAACTTACCTACCCGCAATCAATTGTGCCGCCATGCAGTGTGTCTGCTTGGGATGGGACTGTGCTGTACCCCAGGCCGGCATAGGTAGACTGGGGCTAGGACTGAGCTGTGAGTAAAGCCTCTGGCTGCTCGCTACTGAAACTTGCCTGTACACCTGCACACATAAGTACTACAAGCATGGATACACACACGCACATAGTCTGGTATGTGACACTGTAATAATATTGAGCATATCGTCTAATATTTCCTTCTTTCTTTAGCATCTGCTAAACAACCAGCCTGCTAACTAGACATGATGTGTACCCTCACAGCTTAACTGTTATATAGATTGGTCAGGTCTTATACTGCAAATCTTAGCTAGGCACAAACTAGTTTTCTTTTTTACATTCACAACAACGTTCTGCCTAATGTACCTACTATACACATGCCTTGCTACTACTCATGTTTTACTGTTCATCCTCACTTTAAATATAAAACGTGCACGAGTCTCTGTATACCCCACTGTAACAAATGTTATTGATCTTAGCAAGTGGAATGCCTTTGGGGTACCACAAGCATGCCTGTCAAACCTATATGCACGACAAAAATAAAGAATTAAAAAAAAAAAAAAAAAAAAAAAAAGGACAGAATAATCTATCTAAAATAGAGTGGAAAAACAAGGATTGAATTGGGTATATACTGGAATCACAACTCTCAATAATCTCAGCTGGTTAAATAAGCCCCAATAATAGCTTAAAACATGAACGTATACATATTAGGATGATTCATCCGAAAAACCAGGAGAAATGGAGTGGGGAATCCTCTAAATAGGGGAAGTAAATATTACAAATGATGGAAAAATAGGCGGTTAGACAGGAAAAGGGCTGCCCTTAAAGAAGCACCTATCTCAGCAAATATGGGGATTCAGTTCCACCATGCGGCCATACTGTGACAGTACCCCAATATCGGTGGGTCCTACACTAATTGCAACATCAGAGACAAATGAAATAGTGCTAATGGTATCTAGACCAGATTCTTTATGGGGTGAGCACCCCACCCAGCTCCTCAGCTTCAGAGGCCACTTTGGGGGGACCACAGGTAAATATCTGAGGAGGTAAATATTACAAATTATGCAAAAATAGGGGATAAGACAGGAAAAAGGCTGCCCTGAAAATACAAATGGGAAGTACACAACCTGCTAAATACCAGGGCTAGGTAAAGCACAGAGTAAAACACCTCTGCGTTGAGGATGCAAAAAGTGCAGGTAGTTAAATGTGTTGAAATGGACAGGAAAGATGATGCCCCGAAACCACAACTAAGTCCACAATCAACCAAATAGTGGGAAAATAGTTGGTGCATCAAATGTAAGACTTAAAACATGAAAAAGAAAATGACAAATAAAATGCAATAGAATGAAATAAAATAAAATAAAATATCGGTCCATAGTCCATAGTCATGTAGCTGTACATATATAAAATGTAAAACCAATAATAAATGGTAATAATTTAGCCTCATAGGAAGTTTCCCAACTATCCAAACATATTGTTTTGCATGGTATGTAAATGTTCTTGGCTATGTTTACTGTATCTGGTATTGTGTTTATTGTGGTTTCAGGGCATCATCTTTCCTGTCCATTTCATCACCTCTAACTACCCGCACTTTTTTGCATCCTCAACGTAGAGGTATTTTACTCTGTGCTTTACCTAGCCCTGATATTTAGCAGGTTGTGTACTTTCCATTAGATTTTTCAGGGCAGCCCCTTTCCCGTCTAACCCCATATTTTTGCATCATTTGTAATATTTACCTCCTCAAATATATACCTGTGGTCATCCCCAAAGTGGCCTCTGAAGTTGGGAGGGATGGGCGGGGTGATCAACCCATAAAGAATCTGGTCTATATACACATTAGCTTATTTAGCACTATTTAATGTGTAACTATTTAACTCTGATGTTGCAATTAGTGTAGGACCCACCGATATTGGGGTACTGTGACGTAGTGGTGGGCTTAACACAGTATGGCCGCATGGTGGAACTGAATCCCCATATTTGTTTCCTTCGATAGGTGATTTTAAGTAGCCTTATATGATTTAAAAATGTATTTTTATGTGTGCGCTTTTCCTTAATCAGTACTATGTATGTATAAACATTGAATGGAGGGACTGCGCCAGGTGACTCTAGGCACTATAACTACTTCAATAAGATGAAATGGTCATAGTTCCTATAGTGTACCTTTAATTGGATATTTCAGGAATTGAGCTAAGTCCACAGCAAAGTCACTGTTCAATTTAATTCATTCAAGCTCTTTAGCTAGTGATACATAGGCTTCTATGTCATACAGAGTGATGAACTGTGATATCGCAAATAGTTCTTGGCTTCAATGCTTTTTAATTTTTTTAATAATTGCTACTGAACAGCATTCTTATTAAATAAACAGTCTCTGATTTTCCGGGCTGGGCGCAATCTCTGTTTTGGCCGAGAAGCTCTGCTGTACATCAAAGTACGCAGATAGGATGGCCTATTTTGGATAAAAACTTACGATGAGGATCTTAGTTGAGGACAATAAAGACGCGAGGGGTGAATATTCTGCATATTATTTCTGTCAGAGACGACGAGCTGTGTTTGAACCCAATCGTTTCTCAGTTCCTAATCGCCGGGCCCAGTAGACACAACACATGCCACCAGCTGATAAGCGCAGTCTGTGTGGAGATAGGACTATGAAAAGACCTGCGTAAACACGAGAGTCTATCAAAGACTCTCACCGCGCTGAGTGGCTTCGAGGGCCCTCTTAGTTTTATTGTCAGAACACAGCAATATTTAACTTGCTCTTTACAGCAACGCAGAGAACCACAAGGATGTCACATGATACCGCAAGGGGAAAACCCAACACGAGTTGCCAGTTTTGTACTCACCACATTCTCGACCCTTGCGTCTGGTTATACAAACTCTGATCCAGTTATTTTAACTCTTTTTCGCGTATAGGACAGCACACAATGATTTGGTTAAACCTGATACTGTCGTGGTATAAGGCTTAACCGTTTAAGTGCTATTTGTTTTTGTATTGACATATACAGCATAACTGGAGTGAAACGTTTAACCCTTCGAAGAATAATAATCCCAATGATCTGGAACTGGGAGAGTTAACTCATACACTGCAGGCTCACTGTAACATTTAAACAAGCACTACAGTTCGCTATAGTGGTTATGGTGTCAGAAGTGTCCTGGGGCTCCCCCATTCTAAGTCGCCCAAACATTTTAGAACAGTTTGACTTCTTACCGGCCGTCCACCAGCGACACTTCCTGCCTCCACTAATGATGACACCGTACCAGACGTTCCTATGCAGGAGCTTCCATTCGCTCTGCCCTGCAAAGCCCGACGGTGCAGAGCTAGCTCATTGGGTCAGATTTTCAGTTTTATTTATTTATTACTGACAATTATAAAGCGCCAACATATTTCGTAGAGCTGAGGCTTGACACGGCACTGCCGGGCTTGACTCAGATACAGAGCTTCCAGTGGCTCCCATAAGTCCTACTATTTTACAATGGTTTGACCACTTACAACAGGTAAGGGTATCTGGGTACTCCTGGCACCATAACTACTACATCAAAATGTAGTGGTTATGGTGCTTGGAGTGGTGTTTTAACCTTTAGATGCTGCAGTAATATATGGCATGATCAGGCACTGAGAGGGTTAAATAAGATTGTCTAGAAGGGAGTCCCTGCTCTAAGCCAGTGTTTCCCAACCCAGTCTTCAAGGCACACCTACCAGTCCAGGATTTAAGGATTACCCAGTTTTGTCTAAGGTGTTTTTAGAAAAAAAAGAAAAAACACCTTAGACAAAACTGGGTAATCCTTAAATCCTGGACTGGTAGGTGTGCCTTGAGGACTGGGTTGGGAAACACTGCTCTAAGCAACTAACAGCCCAGTATCAAGGTGCTCTATGCTAATTTATTTCTACACGTTAATAAAGGGGGCTATTCTTGTTCCCCAAAACTTTGTATGGCACATTTGGATCCAGCAGGTGGCCCGGTCACTCCCACCACGCTGCAAAACCGCAGCACCCCTTAAAACATGGTACTTTCAGCAACAAATATACATATATCCCAGACTATATGGTGTGTAAACCTATAACAGACAATACAATGTAGGGGGCTATCCGCTAAGTGCTATTTGTGGTGAGTTGGGAACCAATTTGCCAAACTTAGGACAACATACAGAGACACATTTGTGTCATTTTGACCCAAGTTGGCTCTTTCAACCTCAATTTTGGTGAATTGTCTGCAGGCTACACCTTTATATTAAGTCATGGTGATATGATCTATATAAAAATAATGAATTTCTATTGAAATTTGCACTCTATGTAAAAGGGGGACACGCTCTTCATTGAGAAAGCGTTACAGCAAGTTAAAGTGCTATAGGTGTTTGGAGTGTCCCTTATTGGGTAACATCTTCAGCTTTTGCCATTTCATACACCAGGAGCCTTTATCACTGTTGCACTCTAAGTACAAGAGAAGTACAGGGAGGTATTTGCATGCTTAGAAAATAAAGGGGTATATTAACTAAACTGAGATATGCAGACTTTTAGACCAAACGATCCCATGGAAATATGACTATTATAGATTGCTGGCCATCACTTTTCATGTATCGCCAGTCAGTCTGAAGAAGTGTTAGTGTGTGCGTGCGCGTGTGTACATACTTGAATTTGAATTAGTTACACAAATGAAGAGAATGTTTCTCAGTTATTCTGTTACCTACAATACCCTGATGGTATCCATATGCTGGTGAGTCTGTGTCGCAGTATTAGAAAGTGAAAGTGTCTTGTTTTATACATGGTGCAGGGCAGGATGCTGTCACGAGCTGTGCAGGAATGCAGGTTTGAGGGAGGTGAATGGCGCAACTTCGATCTCCAGGACAAGTCCAAACTAGCTTCATAAACCAAATTGTTTTCGTGTTTCACTAGATATTTCGCAATGCAGGATTTTAACCACAAAAAAACAAGAAACAGAACAGTGGGCGGTATTACACGACTATGGAGAAAGTTGTGTTTTATGTAATAAACAGCGAAACCTGCTGGATTGAAAATCAAAATCGCTACATTTAGGCATAGGTGTGCGCAGCCTATTGCATTAGGGTGTGCACCCTAAAGCACAAAGACACGTTGCGTGTATATATATATATATATATATATACACACACACACACACACACACACATACATACACTGCTGTGTGTGTGTGTGTGTGTGCTGTTAGTTTGCTGTTAGTGTGCTGTGTGAGGGTGGCTGTGTGTGTAAGGGTGCTGTGTGTGAGGGTGCTGTTAGTGTGGTGTGTGTGTGAGGGTGCTGGTAGTGTGTGTGTTTGTGAGGGTGCTGGTAGTGTGCTGTGTGTGTGTGCTGTTTGTGTGCTGTGTGTGTGTGAGGGTGTTTATGTGTGTGTGTTTGTTAGGGTCCTGTTAATGTGCTGTGTGAGGGTGCTGTTTGTGTGCTGTGTGTGGGTGTCATGTGTTTGTGAGGGTGCTGTTAGTGTGCGTGTTTGTGAGGGTGCTGTTAGTGTGCTGTTTGTGTGATGTGTGTGTGTGAGGGTGTTTATGTGTGTGTGTTAGGGTCCTGTTAGTGTTCTGTGTGAGGGTGCTGTTTGTGTGCTGTGTGTGGGTGTCGTGTGTTTGTGAGGGTGCTGTTAGTGTGTGAGTGTGCTGTGTGTGTGTGTTTGTGAGGTTGCTGTGTGTGTGTTTGTGAGGATGCTGTTAGTGTACTGTGTGTGTGAGGGTGCTGTGTGTGTGTGTGTGTGGGTGCTGTGTGTTTGAGGGTGCTGTATGTGTGTAGGTGCTGTATGTGTGTGGGTGCTGTGTGGGTGCTGTGTGTGTGTGGGTGCTGTGTGTTTGAGGATGCTGTGTATTTGAGGGTGCTGTATGTGTGGGTGCTGTATGTGTGAGGGTGCTATATGTGTGTAGGTGCTGTATGTTTGTGGATGCTGTATGTGTGTGGGTGCTGTATGTGTGTGAGGGTGCTGTGTGTGTGTGTGTTTGTGAGGGTCCTGTTAGTGTACTGTGTGTGCGGGTGCTGTATGTGTGTGGGTGCTGTATGTGTGTAGGTGCTGTGTGTGTGAGGGTGCTGTATGTGTGAGGGTGCTGTATGTGTGTGGGTGCTGTATGTGTGTGGGTGTTGTATGTGTGTAGTGCTGTATGTGTGTGGGTGCTGTGTGTGTGAGGGTGCTATTTGTGTGCTGTGTGTGAGGGGGCTGTTAGTGTGCTGTATGTGAGGGTGTGGTGTGTGTGTGTTTGTGAGGGTGCTGTTAGTGTACTGTGTGTGTGAGGGTGCTGTATGTGTGTAGGTGCTGTGTGTGTGTAGGTGCTGTGTGTGTGAGGGTGCTGTATGTGTGTGGGTGCTGTATGTGTGTGGGTGATTGTGGGGGTAGAGGTGGGGGCAAATTAGTTAATACCCCCCTTCCTTCTTTACTTATGTAGGGAGGGGGGACCGTGGAGAGTGAACTCTAGCCTGCAGGGCTAGAGCTCCCCGTTACCTCTCCTGCCTCCCTCCATGCTGCTGTGGGCCGGTGCGGCAGATCCTTGATCTCCCCACCGGCCCATGGAGGCTTAGAGCAGAGCCGGGGCTCGGATAGCGCCGGCTCTGCATGAGCCAACAGGGGAGATCCTGAGTCTCAAATCATAGACGTGCCGTGGGGCTTAGGGTGTGCCCAGGCACAAGAGGCACACCCCGTGCGCACGCCTATGTAATTAGGCTAAAGTAGGGGAAAATTGGGAAATTCCCCAACTCCAATATTTTACTAACCTCCGATTTTAGACTAAATGGGGCGATTTTATTTTCAAATTCCGACAGTTCTCCATTCAATAACCCCCCGTCTATCCCATATTGCCTTTCTATGTGAAGATTAGCCTGTCTTAAAGAACACCATCACCACTACAGCATGTTGTAGTGTAGTGGTTATAGTGCAAGGAGTGCCCTGGTGCCACGTACTGTAAGTAGCCAAACCATAACTGGAACGGCTTGACTTCTAAACTGGGCTCAGCTGGGCGCTGCTCCCTGTCTCTACTACTTCCAACAGATAGCCGAAACTCCAGCGTAGGAGTTTCCACTAGCTCTCCTGAGCTAGATTCTACAATACCAGGCTTAGCCCAGAGAGCTTACAGCTCCCTGTCGGAAGTAGTGGAGACAGGGACCTGCGCCCAACGGACCTGAGGTAGGAGAACAAACCATTCCAAAATGGTTGGCTCTTACAATGAGGGGGATGGGGGGGGGGGGGGGCACCAGGGCATTCCTAACACCATAACTATTAGAGTGATGTAGTGGTTATGCTTCTTGTAGTGTTCCTTAATATGCAATGGGTGTATCTTATTACTAAATGAGGATCTGAGGCATTTTGAGAAATAATCTCCACATTAAGAAGAAATTAGAGGTGTTTGACAGTTTCCTGGGAGTTTCTCATTCTGTAGTGGTTATGGTGCTCGGAGTATGGCTTTAACCTGTTTCACTAGCGCAATGTGTGCTTTGCAATGACTTCTATTTAAGGGTCATATTGACATCCGCACATTTATTGGGTTATCGGTTTATTTTAAAACAAATACCAGTCACAGGGATTTAGTGAATTCCCATCAATTCTCACATTAGTCATGTGTTTAGTCAATGAACCTCATTCAGGGAAACAAAAGGATGAATCAATTCTAAAACATGCCTGAAGTGCTTTAAAACTAAATGATACAAGTTATATTGATATAAGTTTCTACAGGTAGCCTGTACGAGAAGATTCGTAAAGATCTGAACATGGATCCTTTCTAACGGACAAGCTGGGACTCTGAGATAACTAGAATTATCTCGACGTGGTACGATTCCTGTCTAATAGTCATCCTTCTATATACTGACAGGGGGAATACCAAAACACTCACCAAATTAAATCCACAAACCTTTGTTCTCTAATCGGATTTCGCAATATTTAAGCCACAACAGATAAAACGGGGAAACTGCCAAACTCTGTTTTACTCATTTCCTAATTTTGGCTTCTTGTGGCTTATTTTTTCTTTTTTTCAAAAAGCCATAGTTCCTTATTTAGTAAAAAAAATGTTTTAAGTACACCCATTGCATAATAAAGGGACACTCCAAGCACCATAACCACTTCAGCTTGTTGTAATAGTCATGGTGCCCCCATTGTAAGTAGTCAAACCATTTTTGAACATTTTCATTTCTTACCTGGGGTACCACAGAGCCAACCAGCCAACCAGCTTCCAACTAAGAGGCAAGCCCTGTAACCCAACGCTAAAGTGTAAAGAGTTGGAAATTCTAAATGAATTTAAAATTTCAGGCCAGTATAGCCGAAATGAAAGACTTTTTTCCACGTCATCTGTGCTTCCAGTTTTATTAGTTTGGTCGAAGGTTTGAAATTCAATGTGAATTCTGACTATTCTCTATGTGGAATAAACCCTAATCGACAGAATTAAGATACAAAAGTATACACAAGACAGATCCGTTTTCAGTCCATTTTTATGTTGACTGTCCCTTTAAAAAGTCTCAGACCCTCGTTAGCCATGGAAGGGTGGTCAGCCCAGTTGTTGATGGTCTATTCATAGTAATTCAGGAATGTGCTACGTGTAAAGCCTCACAAGCTCTCTCTTCCAACAACAACTTGTTTTCCCATTTCAAAGACATTGTGTTGAAGGACAGACGTGTGGTGCCCAGCCGTGCCACGCT
The DNA here is from genome assembly GCF_036172605.1 of Pelobates fuscus. Taxonomy (NCBI): domain Eukaryota; kingdom Metazoa; phylum Chordata; class Amphibia; order Anura; family Pelobatidae; genus Pelobates; species Pelobates fuscus. The sequence continues at coordinate 103,739,754 of NC_086329.1, read as the reverse complement.
AATTGCTAGCATGCTATGTAGGGTAAAGGTGATGTTTGGCCATTCATACAATCTTCACCTTGTTTACCGGAGATTTCACCCCTGGCAAAGCATGAAGGACTGGGTTGTTAGCTGATTTTTTTTACCTTGCTACGTATTTCAATGACGACCTCGGGTTTTAAAGGCATAGTACACTCTAAACCTGCGTGAATGTGCCATGTTGTCCGTAACAAACTGCTGGTCTAAAATATCAGACCACAATCCGGATTATTCACTAAAGTGAGAATTTAAAGGGAATTTCAAATTGAAGGAAAAAATAGCCAATCAAGAAAAATCCTCTAAGTCAACTTCAAGTTCGGTTACTTTGGCCTTAAATTTGAAATCCCCTTTGAAACACTTTAAATTCTCACTGTAGCAAATACAGTACTCTGTACGATTCAATATAAATTTGAGAAATGTATTAACTATTTTAGTGCTGGCACACTGTGTACACAGATCTATTTATTAAGAATTTCACCTGTACATCTCCAAATCTAGATTGATTTTTAAGCCAATGTGGGTAATAGCTAACCATACAAAACGGAAGATCTGTTTAATAGAGATATATCTCTGCATGCTTAGAAAATAAAGGGGTATATTAACTAAACTGAGATACCAAGGAGCTTGTCCATGCTCTAGTAATTTCTCGCATGGATTATTGTAACCCTCTCCTGATTGGTCTTCCCAAAAGCCATATAGCCCGCTTGTCTGTAATGAATGCTGCCGCCAGACTGATTTTCCTCTCTAGTCGGTCTTCTCACACCTCGCCCCTCTGTCAGTCCTTACATTGGCTCCCTGTATCCTATAGGAGTCAATTCAAGGTGCTAACCCATACCTATAAAGCATTGACCAATTCTAGCCCCTCTTATATCTCCTCACAGATCCATAGGTATGTGCCTTCTCGGTCTCTCCACTCTGCCCGTGACCACCTCCTGTCCATTGTCCGCACCCGTACGGCCAACTCACGCTTGCAGGACTTCTCACGGGCGGCTCCCTTCCTATGGAATAGCCTGCCTACCGCCATCAGACTCTCCCCTAGTCTTGCATCTTTTAAGAAGTGCCTTAAAACCCATCTCTTTAGGAAAGCTTATGGCCTCCCAGACTAACCCCTACCTCACATACCTGTCCCTTGCCCTCTCCTAAAGGGCAGCACTCTACCCTCTCCTCCAGCTCTGCTTTACTCCCACCCTATTTGACTGATATTTCCTGTCCTATTGTGTTTTGCACCCCACCTCCTATAGAATGTAAGCTCGATTGAGCAGGGTCCTCTTCAACCTATCATTCCTGTAAGGTTTTTCTTGTAATTGTCCTATTTATAGCTTAATCCCCCCTCTCATAATACTGTAAAGTGCTACGCAATCTGTTGGCGCTATATAAATGGCAATAATAATAATAATAATAATAATAATAATAATAATTTGTTTTATGGAGATATGTCTTTGCATGCTTAGAAAATAAAGGGGTATATTAACTAAACTGAGATTTGTTTAATGGAAAACGTTGTTTTCCTGGCACTATAGTTTCCCTTTAAACCCAGCCGAAATTATTTTAAAAACAAAAATCAACTAAAAATTGTCAATAATTGTGATATTTTTCTATGTGTTAATATACAATGTTTTTTATATATATATGATATATTTTATGTTTTGCAAAAAAACAAAATGTTTTGAAATAATAAATTAAGGCCAAAGTCAGAGCATCTCGTGACAGTAGACCAATAACTCCTAAAAATAAAACTGAGCACTAGGAATGAAGTCAACATTCCCAAACTTCCCATGGATGCAACATATCCCAGTGCCATTCTGTCTGATTAATATATTGTTTGGTTTCCATGTTAGTGCTATGTCTTTTCTGGAAAATAGAAACTTAAAATGTTTCCTGAAAAAGAGCTTTCGTTATTGTGTGATTTTGGCATTAGTGCGCCCGGACACAATGAACAGTGATGACAAAACGCGCCGGGGAATTTTCCAAGATTATTTTAACCCTTCATTTGTATTTCTGCTACTTCTGTCACTAAAAGGGTTAATGATGAGATATACCGGTGACCGGGTTTGGATATTGAAGGAACACGATCTTTACAAATAAATACATTATTTTAAAGACCGAGTGCTGCTCTCCCATTTTAAAGACAGAGTGTTTCTCTCCCAAAGAGCCAACCCTGCTCTTTAACCCCTTCAGGACGGAGTCAATAGTGCACGTTCTGATCAAAACAAAATGTAAACAAAAACTGGAATTTGCGCTATATGTCTGTTCAACCGTAGTTCCCCTCTTTCAAATTATATGCACCCACACTTATTATATATCATTTTGTTCAGGAGAAACAGGGCTTTAATCTATCATTAACTATTCATATATGGAACATAATTTATTATGAATAAAATAAAAAAAAAAGGTGAGAAAATAAGATTTTTTTTTTAATTTGTATTTCCGTCTGCCATTTTAGCTGTGAATGTCATAATACTGTTAGGTTTTACTGCAAAAAAATGTGCATATTTGTAATCAGCGATGTCTCACGAGTACAACAGTACCCCCCATTAACAGGTTTTATGGTGTTTTGGAAAGTTACAGGGTCAAATATAGAACGTTCCATTTTCAAATTGAAATTTGCCAGATTAGTAATGTTACCTTTGAGACAGTGTGGTAGCCCAGGAAAGAGAATTACCCCCATAATGGCATACCATTTGAAAAATTAGACAAGCCAAGGTATTGAAAGTGGGGTATGTTTAGTCTTTTTTAGTAGCCACTTAGTCACAAACACTGGCCAAAATTAGCGTTCATATTTGTTTTTGTGTGAAAAAAGCAAAAAACTAATATTTGGCCAGTGTTTGTGACTAAGTGGCTACTAAGAAAGACTGGACATACCCCGCTTGCAATACCTCGGGTTGTCTACTTTTGCAAATGGTATGCCATCATGGGGGTAATTCTCATTCCTGGGCTACCATACGCTCTCAAAGGCAACATAACCAATCTGGCAAATTTCAATGTGAAAAAAATGAAATGCAAGCCTTATATGTGACTCTCTAACTTTCCAAAACACCATAAAACCTGTACATGGGGGGTACTGTTATTCTCGGGAGACTTCACTAAACACAAATATTAGTGTTTTAAAACCGTAAAAAATATTACAACAATAATATAGACCATAAAAGTGCCGTTCGCTTGTAAAAAATGCAAAAAACTTCACTTTTACTTAAAATATCATTGTTGTAATACAATTTACCAGTTTGAAACACTAATATTTGAGTTCAGTGAAGTCTCCAGAGTAAAACAGTACCCCCTATGTACAGGTTTTATGGTGTCTTGGAGAGTTACAGGGTCAAATATAGTGCTTGCGAATTAAATTCTCTGCACTTTCTCCCTGTGTTGTCAGGCATGTCAATCAAATTTTAATTAATCAAATCACATAATTACGTTAAAAGATTATTTAAATATACACGTAGAATTTTAATATATATGCATTTATAGGTATTTAAATTATACGTGTATACTAATGTAATCTTTTCTGTAATTATATGTATTTATCTATATATATATTTGCGGTTATTTGTATTTTATACAACGATAGATATATATAGAATGTCATTCTAAGTGTATTTTGTTACCGATATATATATATTAATAACAAAATACAGTTAGAATGAAATTACATAAGTATATATAATTTATATTAAATTTTGTTTCAATATTTTATTTATTTATTTTATTATTTTATTTATTTATTATTTTAATTATACGTATTTATATATAATATATATATGTACATCTATTATATATATAATATATATACATATTATATATATGTAACGTCATTCTAAGTGTATTTTAATATTAATTTATATACTTATATTAATATTAAAATACACGTTGCATGACGTTACATATATATAATATGTATATATATTATATATATAATATATATACATATTATATATATATTAAAATATATTTAATTTATTTTTAAACATGTTTATTTTATTTTTTTTACACCTCCTACCAGCAGGGGGACTGTCTGATATTTCAAACAGTCCCCCTGCTGGCATATCCATAGCCAGCTATAGGGGGCCATGTGATCGCTCTTTGAGAGCGATCACATGGCCCCCGGGGGCCTCATTTGCCGGAGGGGGGCTGCCTGGGCTCTCAGGCAGCCCCCCAGAAGAGGATCGCGGCGGAGGTGAGTAGTTGCTGGCTCCTGGGGGCTTAAACCGTTACGGCGTTCCATGCCGCCGCAACGGCTTTAAAGCCCATTTAAAGCGCGACGGCATGGAACGCCGTAACGGCGTTAAGGGGTTAATAAAAAAAAAATAAACATTATAGTCACCAAAATAACTTTAGCTTAATTAAGCAGTTGTGGTGTGTAGATCATGTCCATGCAGTCTCACTGCTTAATTCTCAGCCATTTTGGAGTTAAATCACTTTGTTTATGCTGCCTTAGCCACACCTCCCTGCATGTGACTTATACAACCTCCCTAAACACTTCCTGTAAAGAGAGCCCTATTTAGGCTTTCTTTATTGCAAGTTCTGTTTAATTAAGATTTTCTTATAAAGTCTTATCTAATGTGTACACTTACTTCTTTGCACTATGTGTTTAAATTACATTTTTTTTTTATCTCATGTACTGTTAATAGCTTGCTAGAGCTTGTAGGAGTATCCTGTGTGTGATTAAAGTTCAATTTACAGAGCAGGAGATAAAAACGTCTAAAGCAAGTTAACATCTGAATTGAAAATGAAAACATTTTGTTTATGCAGGCTGTGTCAGTCACAGTCAAGGGAGCAGAAACAGAAACAGAAATGATTTCTTAAATAATCCAGCAGAGGGAGAGTGTATTCTAATGGTGGCTGGTAAAGATTACAAAATACAGGTGGTGGGGCACTAGACTCTGCCGTATGACTTGTTGTGCTCTGCCCACTTGAAGGAACACTCAGACACCTAAAGCACGTCAGCATTCAATAGAAATCGGCACTTTAATAACAGGGGACAGAAACCATTCCTCTTCTGTCCCTCAGCTCCACAGGCTGTCTGAGTGACTGTTAGTGTCTAACGGAAGAGACAGGCGCCCTTTGCATTGGATATCAGTGGTCACTTGTGCAAACTTCTGATTAGTGTATTCCCCAGCACAAACTAAATGTCAGTGCCTGGGAAAGAGGGGAGAATTTGCAAAGGCTGTAGACATCAGACTGCAGCATTTGGAAGCTGTATTTCATATTATTGTAATTAATTACATTTATAAAGCACCAGAACAAAAGGGAACCGGGGGTACGTCCGGAACACGCATTTCTCAGTAGTGATGCTGCCGTAAAGACCAAAACACACAAAAAAATTATCTTTAAAAAAAACATGTTTTTTTGTAATGAATATTTTTAAAGGGGTAAGAAATTTTGCAAAGCTGAACAAATGGGGGGGGGGGGGGGGGAGCAATATACACAGACAATACAAAATGGGAAGAGGGCCGTGCACAAATACCCCTAAAGAAAAGATGGAGGAATAATACATGCATGGTTTCTTTGGTGGTATATCAACTAAACAGTTAAAAAAAAAGTAAAACTTATTCCTACGCACATATTTGGGAAACAACAACAACTTTTGATTTGCCAATCTGATGTTTCTCATGGCTGTCAGTCTGTTATTTGGCATTTTACCATTTCCCAAATACAGTAATGTTCTATATATTGTCTGAAAAATGGGACAGTGACTTAGCACCATAACCACTACATTAAGTTGAAGTGGAATGGTGCTTCGAGCGTCCTTTAAGCGCTGGAAGGGACATTACTCTTTCTCAAAGTCTTATACTCATCATGATGTTTAGAGTTTGCTGCTCTGTAATAAAAACGGTATAACTGTATTTTTAATTACAAGATCACCTCGATTTTCTTTTTTCCATAAACACGACATCTGGCTGTGAGCCAACACCTTGTTGAACGTGACGTATATATTTTATGGTCTGCGGAGAATGGATACCATCTGGGGCTTATCACCTTTTGCAATATCTCAGAACTCAGCGCACAAACAGCACATTCCTCCATAGATCCCAGGAATAGACCAAGATTGGAGGTCAGGAAGAGCCAAAACTCTCAGTTTATCACGCAGTCTCTGAGTGATCAGCCTGAAGTAGCCAATCAAACATCTCCTCATCTTCTCCTTCAGCCAATGAGATTCCTTCAGCCGATGGACCAGTTGTGCATCCTGGCAAAGTTATTTGGCTTAATGTCATGGAATTATTGGCTGGTAACTCTCTTCTCTTTATATGGATAGCCTACAAGTCATGTCCGGGGGGCTAAGGCCATCGTTCTATTCTTGCTGTAAGTGGAGAGAAATATACACCTGCTCTCTGTCTTACCTAAATGGAGCCTGTATGATGACTCTTTAATAAATCTGTCTATTTTAAATCTTCGAAAACAAGTTCTTATTGAATCCCTGATACGGTGTAACCTTATCAGAGCTATCGGATTCATAGCTACTCTTTAAATGATTATCCTTTTTGTCGAAAATATGAATCGGATATTTGATCACTAATTTGATCTCTCGTGCTTTTATTGCTTTTTAAGCTTGGTCATTCGAATGTCAAATTCTGTTATGACTTTTCTGTATATTATATTATATATTTTTTAAATTTTAACTAACCTGACACTGAAGTTGCTTGTGAACTAATTTCTCCATGACGTCCAAACGGCTTCAAGGCTTTGAGGGTCCGAGGAAATTTAGTTCACAAACTATGGAGGGGGATGCCAGACTTGTACTCACAGGTGAGTTTCTCCCAAATTCTGTTCAACTCTGATTTATTTTATATTCTAACAGGAACATCTTCCATAAATCAACACAGGTACAGTGGGCTTTTTAAGTTTGACTGTATGTCCCATTTGCAAGTGACACAATCACGACGGGATTTGCATAGTTTTTTTGGTGTTTCATCGCTGTGGTGGTAGATGTGCATTTTCTTTGTGGGATGATACTAGGTACAGAGAGCAAAATATATCTATATTTATATATTTAATCAAAATAGGATATTTAAATATAGCTTTTTTTTTTTTTGACTGCTCCCCCTGTTTTTACTGAATCTGTGAACCAAATGGTGGGAAAGTGCACCTATCAGTGTATTGCAAAACATAAAACAGGGCTCAAAACTTCCACTAGCCAATAGCGAAAATCAGTCATACCGAAAAAAAAATAGTTTTCAGATTAAGTGGTTTCGGTGAAAAAAAATTTCACACTACACAAGTTTTGGAATATGTGAGACACAAAGTGGGCAAAGATGTTCATCGAGATCACGGGGTGGATTAGGAATAAGTAATCTGCGGAGGACATGTAGTTTGTTTGATCAACATTCTGAAAAGTTTATTATTATCTGCGCGAAGTATATTTGATGTAGCCTGTAACATATGTCGTATAGGTGTCTCCTCTGTCCTCTCCCTCACCTCCAGCTATGAGTGTAAAAGAAGCAGAGAACTTGTGCAGAGTTGCATTTGGCAGCAGTTTCGCATAGACCAGTGATAACCTTGTTTGTGGTTGCCAGTGGGAGGATGTTATGACTCAGTAAGGCACAACAAACGCTGTAAGCAATGTCAGGAGTACAGGAAGATTTCGCAGCATGCACAGAGAGGATGCTCACAGCGTGATCAAGGAATCGAACCAATCAGCAAGTCTGTGATTCTGTTCGGCAGCCAATCAGGAGTTGGATGAACACGACGTGTTGTCAGATTCATCCCAGGAGAAGAGAGGAAGTAACTGTTGACTCTAAGTGACTAATTATGACACTTTGAATGTTCTGTGTACTGAGTACAAATTATAGATACTGCTATGCAACACTGTTACTGCTTTTAGGATCCCATCGTGACTCCTGATACCATAAACTAGTATTTCCCCATTCTCTAGTTCCCCAATCCTAACATTTCAGCATCCTTCCTACCTCAGGCCTAAATCTGCCCCATCCACCTATTTAAACCCCTTCTCAGGAACTGTGCTGCCATATATATCCTAGTCTCTACACCCTAATCTTGTGTTTTCTATATCTACCACGTTCTATATCTAAATGGCCCCATCCAGTTTACCATTCGGTCAGAATCCCTTTGCTGCTATAAACCCTCGCTTTCCAAATTCTGTAATAAGCACTTTCCAATCTCCAGTGACATAATCCCATCCCCTCCCAATGTTATTTATTCTCCCCCAGCATGCCAACATTCCCCCTGTTTCTGTCCTAAAGCCATAACACCTTCATTCTCTCTACCCCAATGCCATTAAAACCTCTTCCTATTCCATTTGGTGTATTGACTCTCTCTTCATTCCATTTTCCCCATGCAATAATCCCATCAACCTCTTCTCTCTCAGTACCGCAATTCCTCTGTTTTCTCCATCCCTGATGCCATGATCTCCTCTCCTTCTCCATGATCCCATATCCGCACCCTCTCAGATCTATGATCCCTGTGTCCTCTCTCTCAGCTCTACGATCCTGTGTCCTCCTGTCCCTCTCAGCTCTATGATCCTGTGTCCTCTCAGTTCCATGATCCCTGTGTCCTCACCCCCTCAGTGCCATGTTTCCCCGTGTCCTCTCTCTCTCAGCGGTATGATCCTGTGTCCTCTCAGTTCCATGATCCCTGTGTCCTCACCCCCCTCAGTGCCATGTTTCCCCGTGTCCTCTCTCTCTCAGCGCTATGATCCTGTGTCCTCTCAGTTCCATGATCCCTGTGTCCTCTCTCTCTCAGCGCTATGATCCCCGTGTCCTCTCCCTCTCAGCAACATGATCCCCTGTGTCCTCTCTCTCTCAGCGCTATGATCCCTGTGTCCTCTACCTGGTGGGTATTTGTTTGATCAGTGAGCAGGTAATGAAAACTGAATATATGTTTGATTATAGAGGCCATTTCCTGATCTCGGATACCTGGCCTTGCACCAACAATCTAGCAATGTGTATAGGACATACGAGGCTTGATCAATACACAGATTACAAGTGATTCCCTGGGACCTTATGTTGTTGTATTACAGTGAAATCCCTAGAGCATAAGTGGCCAAAAAGAAGAGATTCCGCTCTACCACATTAAGGATCTGCATTTTCCCCCTCCTACTCTAGAGGATGGACGGCTGACATGGCCGAGTTGGGAATCTAGATCACCTCTTATATAACTTATAGAACACTGAATTCATTTATTACTTATTTAGTATTGTATCATGTACACATCCCATGCATTCTTTAGTTTGTTTACTGCATTAACTGTGCTTTTAAATCTATTTATTACATTTCTGGTATGTCACTCAATAGATTGCAAGCTCTTTGGGAAAATCCATTACAGTCTATTGTAATTTTGTTTCTCTCCCAATCCACACAATTTTCTACCCTCGGATCACTTGACTTCTGTGAAGTCTATAAGGCAGTCAGACCTTCTCTAAAAGCAAAGTCAAGCTATGTGAAACGTTATTCACGATAAAAGAATGCAACAACAAAAGCCAAGTTATCTGACTCATTCTCTGAAAGAAAAGGAGCTGAACAGGCAGGGAAGCTATGGGTCTTCACGTGAACACAGCGACTACCCAATCACGTAGCGGCTGATCTCCTCCTAACAGCCAATGGCATCCGTTTCTCTGTGAGTGAAAAAAAATTCTTTCTCACGGGGCTCGTGCCAAAAAGACAGAAGATGCTGTGCCTTCAATATGTGCTACATGTCTTTGTTTTAACTTTTTTTTAAACTCTTTTTTTTTTTCGTTTTTTTTTAATTGCTTAAAGTGCAGTTTCGATCTTCCTAATGGCAAAAAAAAGGTGATGTTGCATTAAATCGTTAGATTATATGGATGTGTTGGAGGTTAAAATTAGCCTCACCAATAGATTGTCCTTGTTCCTGGGGTAAAATGAAAACAGGGGGAGATTGATAAAGAGGCAGAAAGTAGGTCAAAAAGAGCCCATTAACATGTGTAAGGACGTCAGATTTTGCCAGATTTTGCCAACACATCCCACAGCTTACTATAATAGGAGAATGGCAAATTTGATTAAAGGAACACTATGGGCACCATAACAGCTCCATCGCAATGTAGTTGTGTCGATGCCTCGAAGTCCTGGGCACACTCTAACCATAAGGGAATATAAAGATACAAATAGATTATCACAAAGTGGCATCTTGAGGCTCCTCTTCCTTCGCTTATGTCCCTGACTTCAATGCAAAAGCCCCGGACTGTGCGCCTGTGATAGGCTGAGAGCTTCAGCTGATGTTCTCAGCCTATCACTGGCTTACCATTGAAAAAAAAAAATGCATGAAAAAGGGTAAGTACACTGAGGTAAAGTTATTACGGTGCCTTCATTAGATGCTTTGCCATGTCAAGGGGTCAAAATCGCAGTGGAGAAGACAAAGCTGTGGTGGGATCAAATCACGCCCCTATTCCAGGGATCTCTTCCCAAAACAGAATAGTCTTTACATTTTACATTCCCTTTGAAGCCTTTATTCAGGAATTTATGTGGGTGGAAGAGTGACCATTCTTGAGTCAGGTGCAATGTCTATTGCCAGAAGTGTCACCTCAGCCAATGTCCATAAAATACGTTGGGTAATAAAACCAATATTCTTTCTTATATGTTGCCCTTTACTTGTTCCTTAGCAAAAAAAAACGAATTTTCCTGTAATAGCTGGAATTAAATATAAATGGGTCCCTGGTTCCACGATAAAAATGGAAGTCAACCTCTGTACTAAAGAGGCCCAAGACTCTCCCTCCCACCCACCAATCCCTGGTTACTGAAGGGGTAAAAACCCCTTCAGTCACTTACCTGAGGCAGCGGCGATGTCCCTCGCCGCTGTCTCCTCCTCCACGACGCTCCTCCCTGTTCTTCCGTCGGCCGGTGGGCGAGACTGATCCCGCCCACCAGCCGAGGAGACCTAATGCGCATGCGCGGCAATGACCCCGGCTCCTGGCATCGTTTACTCTGACATCCCTTGACTTCGGCTATTCCTCGTTCTACCTGTCCTCTGGCATCCTTTGACCTTGACTATCCTGCTGTTTGAGTCCTTGCCTGTGCTGCGTTTTGGAACTTCATCCTGCACAGTCCACGTGCACAGATCCACAAGCCAGGTGAATTCTTACCTGACCACCTTGGCCTGTGGCTATTTGCAAGGGTGAGCAACATATCTGCGCTACAGACTCCCAACTCGGGTAAGACCCTGACAGAGTTGTAGTTCAGCAACATCTGGAGGGCTGAAGTTTGGGGAAGCCTGACCTAAGAACCCAGCTGCCATCACTGACAGGCTATAAGTATATATGTGTCAGTGTTTTGGGTGCACACACCTGTTTTGGGGTTTCTGTCATTACCACTATTTGCATTTGGAGAGTCACTTGAATATTCTGGAGGTGTCTCTATATGTTCTAAGCGCACTAGCACTTTTCTCTTTTTTATGCTTATGTGTTAATTTGAGTACAAAAGCAAAAACAGACGAGAGAAAGGCTTAACTTGATGGACACATGTCTCTTTTTCGGCCATGTAACAATGTAACCATGAGTATTGTAAGTGATATTAAAAAGAAGCATTCTATTGATTTCACATACTGTTAGTCTTTTTATAAATTGCTTAGATTTTTTTTCTGAAATCCAGATTTACATGTTCATTTTACTGTCTCGGTCAGCATGTTACAAGGAAGAAGGCAGCAATGGACTTTTATTGATAAAGTCTCCTGTTTCACGCTCATATCGGAATAAGCTTTGTCAGTGACATTCAAGACCATCACTGACCGAGCATCTGGGCAGAGAGCGATGTTCCTCATAGCGAGGATTCTCAATCATTCCATCTGTCAATCACTGGCCCAAGGTAGAACCGATGACTCCAATTATTATTATTTCAAAGAGTTAAACCACAAAGTGGACATAAAGCCGTGGTTAGCCTTCCAAGTTTCGTTTACAGGGTTACTTACTACAGTGATAGTTGTCAGCATTCAAAGTGAAAATTAACTGAATTTAAAATTTAAGGTTAAATTAGCCAAATTGGAAACATTCCCCGACTTTTACATTTAAAATTCACTTTGAATTCTTTTTTTTTTTTTTTTTTAATTCTTTATTTTTTCAGTGCATTAAGATATAACAATCGGGCATGTGGTACCCCAACGGCAGTCCTCATGCTTTTTAAGAAACATTTATAACATTAGGGTTTAGGTTAGTACTTGCACAAATGTTATATTATAAATGAATTCACATAGAGAGCATTGCGTTCTCAGCGCATTTGTATATTCAAACAATGGTGAACAAGCTACGGTAAGTGTATATATCGGATTTCAAATCATTCTTCATGTCTAAGACTTCGCTAAATATTAGTGGTATAGGAACATACGATGTTGCTCAGTGCTTGGTACACGTTAAGAAATATATAATTCGTTAAGTATCATAGCGTGGTCAAACTAGTGTGGTTTAGCTCAACTTAAATTTAAATTTAAACTGCATTGCAAAACATAGTAACCGGTGGCACTAAGGTACAGCCTTCACGTTATGTGTTATGGTACATGTGGGTTGTAGGCTGGCTAGTGTGTGTCTAGGGTGAGTGGGTCGCGAGAGTGAGTGTCCATGCAAATGTGGATAGCCGGTGTCCCAGGTAACCTTAAGGTGAGCCTCTCTCCCATTGAGTCGGTCAGCCGATGCCACGTGTGGGCAGAGTAGAGTCCTGTGCCAGTTGCTGGAGCAGCTTGCCCCACGTTCTGGGTGTGTTGAGGAGAGGAGCGACAGAGGCGGTTGCAGGTCCTCCTAGTGAGTATCTGGGGGTCCTGGCGGTGCCTTGTGCTGATCGATGTTGCTGATCTTTGCCGGTTCGCTGTGGCAGTGTTGTGGAATCCTCTGGTTTAGGCTCGGCAGTCCACCATCTACTCGGGCTGTTTGGGTGGGCCATACCCCTCCTGAGTCTGCTTTTGGGTGTTGTTTTCCGGCGGGGCTGCCTATAATGTTGTGCCGCGGGATTCCCCTTAGTTTTAGGAGCTTTATGCAGGCCTTCTGCAGACGTGGCTTTGCTCCGTGTGAGCACTGTTGGGTTGGGCCGTGTCATAGAAGTGGCCATATGGGGAGAGGGGATTCTCCCATCCTTCTGCTTGCCTGTACGCTGAGATCCCTGCAGCATTCTGCCGGTTGAGGGTTCTGCTCGTGGGGGCCAAAGTAGAGCCTTTAGCTTCTTCCAGGTGGCCCTGAATATTTTGTCGTATCTGAGCTCCACCTCTCTCTCGGTCGTGTGCACGGCAGTATGGCATGGGCCGACCGCCATCTTATGGGCTTCGCCCGTGGCCCCTGGGCTGCATGGTCCTGTCGCTTGAGACTTGCGTGGCCGGTTAGTCACTTGAGCTAGGACCGGGATGACCCCCACCGGTCCAGAGGGGGGGGGATAGGGGCTCCGAGTCTGTGCTCTCCTTGTCCTCGGCGGCGGGAGAGCGGCCGTCTCCCCCGCGGCCGCCATGCCAGTAGGCCTCAACGGCATGTGGGGGTTTGGTCGGGTCGATCGTCGCTTGGGAGGTACCGCTTTGTGTGTCCCGATTTCCCCCATCGCCTGGGAGCGCCAATCTGGTTCTTAAGTGCCGTTTTAGGAGGGTTTTGTCGCTTTTTTTGGCTCTGGATTCAGGAGCTGGCAAGGTTTGCTGCTGTTCAGCTCTGCGGTTCGGCCCCGCCCCCCCCACTTTGAATTCTTGACACTTCATACTTCAGTGGAAAACCTTGTTAGAGTCCATTTGCTACTACAGGTTGCAATGTGCGGGCTCAATTTGGATAAGCATGTGTGGAATTAGGAGTTTAAACAGTGGACAGCGGTGTATCTACATGCATCATCACTGGCTCTCATACGGGGTTACCTCTTATGTCCCTGAGTTCCATACATCCCTCTCCCCTTAAAGCGCAACCCAACCACCATTACTGAACCAGCACCCCGTAAATAACGCCCCAAATAAACCACACGTGACAACCGGCTGGAAGGAAAAAGCCACCACCGCCTATGTCTATTTAGAATTAACACAGCATCCAGCAAAAAACATTAAAACAGAACAGCCATAAAATAAAGAACTTAATTAACTGGGGTGGCGATTCTGAGAGACTAACTAAACTCCTCAGCCCCCAAGAGAATGCAGCTCAACCTGAATCTTATGGAGCACCCATTGCATCTGCCCAAGCAGCGGCATGAAGGACAGGGAGGGAGATCTTTGCCCAAGCCAGCTTCTCCAAGGAGTTGCAGGCGGGCGCCCCAATTAGGTCACTGCCCAAGACGGGTTAAGCCAAGCCACCTTACCACCGTCACTCCTGTCCACCATCTATGGAGGTAGAGGGTAAAGTAAAACACTCCAGCCCAGGAGGGCCCAGGATCTGATAGGGGAAAATATACTGACATGCTTCCAGGGGAGATGCTACATTAACAGGCTAGGACTTACAAGGCGAATTCGACTAAATAAACACATGATATGGAAGGCTCAGTCAATGAAAGAGCTCACAGCTCTCAATTCAGGAACTGATAAATTATTTTTGATACAGATGGCTAGGAAAGACCTGACCGATCTCAGACAACCTTCCTGCACCCAGTGTCTCTCTGTCACAGGTTTCAAAGTCAGTAGGGCTGGATGTATTCGGAAATTAACATTCCTCATGTATGTGCATAGTTTGAATGAAAGCCTGGTTGCTAAAGCATATCTTCTGTCTTGCCGTATGGAACTTGGCATTCAGTGTTCCTGCTCTCGAAAGCTAAATATTTAAAAATAGAGCATGAATCAGCTGGCACCGATTCATCCAATCGCCTTCGTCTGCTGTGATGTCACCGCTAGGAAGCCAGTTCCCATCCCGGCTGCTCACCTTTGTCCTATATTGTTCTGAATCAAGGGCAGTGACTGAAACCTGTTTCCATAATAGTAATACGTGCCTTGTGGTGCCCAGCGACAACATAATAACTTATCATAGCTGCCGGTGGTATTATTTTCTGTTACTTTCGCCCACCATAAAATATATTTCTTTTATTAATTGAGCCTCCAACATCATTGTATCCGCATTCCATATTCTCCCTCTAAATCTTCATCCACACAGTCTCCTGCACCTCTACCCAGTCAGCCGTCCGTCCCCACTTTTATTATGATTTCCTCATTCTGAGAGCCTCTCGACTTCCTCAACTTCCCACTTGAAAGGGGCAGTTCAGGCGCCAAGTTCTGATTTTATTTTTTATAATGATTCAATATTTTTGGATAAACTTTTCAAATTAGTTTTTCAAAACCTCATAAATAGTAAAATATAGTAAAATACACACAAATAACCTGATAATCGCACACTTTAAAAAAAAAAAAATGATATTGACATTGAAAAAATTCAATGATACAAGTTTTCAACTGTAGGGTAATAACTTCTTGATCGAAGGATAAATCTGACTGCCATTCTGGGGCCAAGAAGGATTTTTTTTCCTAGTTTGTTGCAAAATTGGAAGTGCTTCAAACTGTTTTTTTTTGCCTTCTTTTGGATCAACAGCAAAAACAAACATGAGGAAGGCTGAACTTGATGGACGCAAGTCTCTTTTCAGCCTATGTAACTATGTAACTATGTAGATGGAACAAGGCAAATGGGAATCCACACTGGAGCAGCCTGCAGTGGCTATTGCAGCTCCTGTCCTTGACCTGTACCTGGCCAGCCCGGTTCCCATTGGACCCCAGGGAAGTCACTCACACTGATAGTTATACACAGAACTGCAGAATAACCCTCTGCTTCATACAAAAAATATTAACAGCCCACACACAAACATACACACAATCCGCACACACGCAACACCACTAACAATCCACATACTTGCACTCAACCCCACATGCAGCCTCTCACATGCAATACCCAAAACAGCCCCACACATACACACACCACCAAACACACAATGTGTCATATCCACCCACACACAACTCCATAAACAGCCCCCATATACAGCCCACATTCATAGGTATCATACACGATACCACAAACTACTCATGAACATATACAATATAATAGCTCTTATACGCACAAATATAACGATACAAAGCAACTGCAGTAGAAATAGCACAAGCAGAATACGCCAACATACACGCCTCAATTTAAAAAAAAAAAATAGGACCGGCACGCTACGGGACATCACAATCTTATTTCGGCACAGTGCTGCTAAAAGGTTCCCTACCCCTGTTCTAGAAAGTATAGATTTGATTAATAAACCATAACAAACATCCAAATGATTATCTTTCTTTAAAAGACACTCCAGGCACCAAAAAATTCCTCCCCTCCTCCCCACATCAGGAGTCATCCAGTTCTGAATTTTCAGGAAACAAGAAGTGCCGCTGGGCAGGGGCACCGCTGATTGGCTGAGAGAGGTTAGTTGACCACTCTCAGCCTATCATCGGCGCCCCTGCCCTACAAATTCAGAAGCCATATGCCGCCTGGGGGGAGTGGAAATCGCTGCTGGAGGCAACTTTGTGGTTTAAACGGTTTAACCCCTTAAAGGAACAGTATAGTGTCTGGGATACAGAGGTGTATTCCTGACCCTATAGTGTCAAAAAAACTATTTTGGTAGCTGCTCCACCACCCCCTTAAATAGGTTAAAAACATACCTTTATTCCAGTGCTGTGGGGTTCTGCTGTCACAGGCCTGCCCCTGCTGGCCAATCAGCATCTCCTCATAGAGACACTGTACGTTGTGCAGTACTGACCCAGGAAGCACCTTTGGTAGCCGACTGAGTGACTGCCACTGGAAGTGTTACTAGGCTGCAGTGTAAACAATGTCTTTACTATGAAAAGGCAGCGTTTTTCTTAAAATGTTTCCAGGGACAGGCTATAGACACCAGAACCACATTATTAGGCTGTAGCTGTTCTGCTGAATATAGTGTCCATTGCAGGTAAGAGTGCCTCCAAGTCCAGGTGCCATTTAGATGAAGTTGTTTTGGTACCTGGAGTGTCTCTTTTACATAATACAGTAAATTTAAGATTAGCCTCCACATTAACATATATTTAAACTGATATATTTATTACATGTTTGTCATAGTGTACTATTCTATTTTGCGTTTTCTTGTTTAACCAGCTGATTAATGTTCTTCAATTAATTTCGGAAGGTGTTATGTTTTATTACATAACAGCTTGGCAAAGATCATTCGTTCTCATACATTACTTTACAGTGAAGCAGAACATTACGAGTTATTACATAAATAAATGGGTCAATGATCCTCTATTAGTTATCTCCACAGTTATCAGTTATCTCCACGGGTCTTGAAATCAGCCATTTATAACTCATGTAATATAAAGAATTATCACATAAATCACAGCAGTGGTCATCCTGTGATTGGCCTGGAGATCCATCTGCATCATGAACCCCGTATGAAACATCACAAGCTCCATCTTTATCATGAGCTTCTTCTTAAAGGGACACTAAAGGGAAAACAGGCCACTTCAGCTCATTGAACTGGTCTGGGTGCAGTGTTTATGAGAAACTGCAATACTTACATTGCTGGACTAAGACTGCCTCTAGTGACTATCGGGTGGCTAGGCGACTTTTGGTTGCCTGACAGACGCTGGACATCCTCCCACTTTGCATTATGACATCCAGTGTCAGTCATTGTATCAATGCTTTCCTATGGGGAGGGCCTAATGCTTTTTATGCTTTTGCCACGCATGTGCACTTGCGCCTCACCGTCGGGTGATGTCGGACGGGATAGAGCGCCATACCAGTGCCGAGGGGCGCTTAAACCGGTTAAGTACAGTAAGGGTGTTTATACCCTTACTATTGCTGGAGGGGAGGGATTGGGGACATGAGGGAGCTCTAGTGCTAGGTATACAACTGCAGGCTTTCAGAGAAAAGGCAGTGTTTACATCACTGCCTAGTAACACCTCTAGCGGCAGTCACTCAGACGGCCACTAGAGGTGCTCCCTGGGTCAGTGCTGCACAGTGTGGCTCTTTGTGGCTCTTTGCCACATATGAGCAATAGACTTCCAATGCTTTCCTAAGGTTTGATGATTTCATCTGTGGAGGCGGAGCAAGGCGTTGCCAGTCGCGGACGATGCCAGCGCACCATGTGGTAAAAGGTGATTAAAGACCTAAATAGTGGATTGAACACCAGAGTGTCAGAAATACATGTTTGTGTTCCGGACACTATAATGTTCCTTTAGCTGACATAAAACTCTGCTTTCACTGTATCTATGATGTGAACACTGATTTCATTATCTGCACTCTGATACGCGACTATAGGATAAGAGATTTTACATAGTTCTGTTCAAACTGACACACTGATCAAATCTTTCACCTTGGTGCTCTTTGATGACAATCAGGCTTATTCACTAAAGGGTGACGTGACGGGAATTTAACGGGAAATAAATATGAAATTTTAGACAAAAATATCCAAACTGAAAACTAGACTGACTGGGGGAATTTTTCCAATTCGGTTACTTTGGTCTAAAGTTTAGAACCATTTGGATTTCACTAGGAATTTCCTGCAGCTCACACTTTAGCAAATAACCCAAAAGGCAGATCCCCAGATGTTTTAAAACTACAGGTTCCATGATGTTTCGTCATGCTAAAGCATTCTAAAGGCTGCAAAGCATCATAGGACTTGTAGTTGTACAACATCTGGGGATCTACAATTTGGGAACCCGTGCTGTAAGGGATAGTCCTGTTTTATTTGCCACAAAATCAGATGTGCCGAGTTTGCACAGGGATAAGGCAGATAAGGACACGAGGTCATGCGTTTAGAGTGGAAGAAAGAAGATTTCGTCTAAGGCAAAGGAAAGGTTTTTTTACTGTCAACAATCAGGATGTGGAATTCTCTGCCTGAAGAAGTGGTTTTATCAGAGTCCATACAGATGTTCAAACAGCAACTAGCTGCAAACTTGCAAAAACAGAATATTCAAGGATATAATCTTTCAATGTAGGGTAATAACTGCTTGATCCAAGGATAAATCTGACTGCCATTCTGGGGTCGAGAGGGAATTTTTTTCCTAGTTTGTTGCAAAATTGGAAGTGCTTCAAACTGTTTTTTTTTTTTTTTTTGCTTTCTTTTGAATCAACAGCAAAAAACAAATGTGAAGAAGGCTGAACTTGATGGACACATGTCTCTTTTCAGCCTATGTAACTATGTAAGTAAAGTAACTATAAGCTGGGCATCATGCCAATGGCTCGAGAGGAAAAGCAACAGGTATAGAAGGAGACAAGTCAGAAGCCAGGAGTCAGAAGAGGACGTTACAGGATTTGTTATAGATCTCATGACCATAACTATTCCTCAACATCTGCTCAGACAATGTAACTGGCATGTGCTGAGCCTATATATACATCCCTGTGTACAGCCAGTGGGTACAATGGGTGCTAGGTGGCATAGATGGGTACCTAGCACCAGCTACATCTAACAATTTATCATATTAGGGTAAACATCTCAAGGCACGCCTCCCAACATTTCACATGTACAGTGAGGAACACTTTAATTATGTGAGTGGGGGTGTGACCAGGGGCGGGGCTGTTCTGAGAAATTTTAGGTGACTTATTAATTTATGCCGTGTACAATGTATCTTATTTACAGACTGAATTCTAAACACCTTTATTACAGTTTACCGCCTTAAGGACCGAGGCTCGTTTGAGAGGTGATGCAATTGTGATCAAGGCCTTTTTTTGGTCTGTATTCTACCATAATTTCACCCTCTCTGTTTAAGTGTTGTTATATATTATTTTTTTTAAGGAGAAATAAGATTTTTATTTTTTTTAAACACTTTTTTTATATGTAACACAATATTACATAGAAATGTAAAAAAAATAAAACAAAAAAACTTTTTTTTTTTCTCAGCTTGCCCCCAGCCTATTGCATGAGAAAAAGGGGGAACCAAAAGATACCTGGGAGTCCCCTTTTTTATTCAGTAAGCTGGGGGCACACATTGACATGCTGCTGCTGAGCGATTTTGCTCAGTCACAGTATTTCCCAATATTTAAAGTGCTATGTGTAGCGCTCACTTTGTGATTTAATCTCTGTCTTTACTGCATGACTGTCTATAACGTTAAGGGGCAGTAAGGCACTGCACTGCATAACAGCAAAGGCAATCATGTGGTTCTTAAAGGGACACTATAGCAATAGGAATACAAACAGGGGGCATTTGGACCCAAAGTAGGGACTGTCAATGCATACTATCAATAGTATTCTAGTAACAAACATACTGGCTAGGTTTAATCAAGGTCAACAAGCAAAGTGAGGTTAAGAAAAAGTAACTTTCCTAAATAGTACTCCAGCGAATAGCTTAATTATGTTTAAATTATGTTTTAGCAAAAATAATGAAACCTCCCTTTTCTGTTATGTGTAAACACTGGGTGCTTTGCCACATTTAATCAGGAAAGAAAACCACAGTCTATGTGTTTACCAAAACTCTGCATACCCTATTATTTAAAAACACTCCCAATGGCTTCTGCCTGCACGTATTAGCCGAGCCAGTGACTATCTTTAGCTGTCTGGGAAATAGCCATATATCCCAGAGTCCTTTGTGCTTTCTTAATTTACAAGGAGTGAACATATCCTTGCTATGTGTCAGGTTTACAGTGTTACATTGTTACCCATACAGCATTCAAATTGTTATTTAATACCCTTAAAGGGGAACGGTGTCTCATTGACCAAAACACGGAAAATCACCTATAACTTGTGTTAAAGGGACACTATAGTCACCAGAACAACTACAGCTTGATGTGCAGTATACAGCTTAATGTACAGTATACAGCTTAATGTACGGTATACAGCTTAATGTACAGTATACAGCTTGATGTACGGTATACACCTTGATGTAGTTGTTCTGATGAGCATAGACTATCTGCAGGTTTTTTGCTCTCATCCAGTCCTCAAAACACCTACCAGTCCAGGATTTAGGGATTGCCCAGATGTGTCCAAGGTGTTTTAGGCAGAAAAAGAACACATCTTGGTTATCCCTGAATTCTGGATGGCTAGGCGTGTCTTGAGGACTGGTTTGGAATCCACTGGCCTAGGGACAGCTCCAGTGGCAGTCACTCAGACGGGGACTAGAGGTGCTTCCTGGGTCTGTGCTGCACAATGTGCAACACCGACGTTCAGTGTCTCCACCCTCTGCATGAAGATGCTGAAATTTCCTCACAGAGATGCATTGAGTCATCCTGTGATTGGCCAGGAGATCCATCTGCATCATGAACCCCATATTAAACATCACAAGCTCCATTTTTATCAGGAGATGTTGATTGGCCAGCACAGCATTTGGCTCCGCCCCGCCTCCTTGGCTCCTAGGGGAAAGCATTGGGTTGGCTGAGATTGTCAATTCGGATTATGTCAGCCAAGTTGGTGGATGAGGGGTCGGTGCCAACGGACCAGCGTGATGCTGGAATAAAGGTAAGGGTTTCTATTTAATGGGGGCAAGGTGGGGCCGGCCACCTAAATAGTGTTTTTAACTCAATTGTATTCCCAACCCTCTAGTGTTCCTTTAACCTTTTTCATAAAATGCTCCATTTTCTTTTAATTTGAGGTTAAAGCTGTACAAAATAACATCGTCATCTAGTTCAGACAAGGCACAGCCAGGGCACACAATGTAAATGAAGAGGAGAAATACAAGCATTTTTTCATTTATCCTCTTCCCTGTCTGCTCTCTCTATGCTGACTGCCACGTGTAAAGGGCGGAGCTTATAGCAATGCACATAATATTAAAGCACATAATATTAAAACCCTTGGGGGTGACAGTTGTCCTTTAAATAACAGTCCTTCCAGCAGTCCTGCGTTTGGCAGGATAGTCTCTATTGTAGGACCTGTCCTGCAGTCCTAATTTTGTGCCCTTGTGTCTGTACACACAGACACCAGGAAACTGTCCCCACGTGGCACAGCACAAGCACATCATCAGACCGTGCAGAAAATGCTGCATCAATGTTCTCATTCAGGGTTTGCTGAAGGCAGCAGTGAGTATGGGAGCCTATAGATAATAACCCGCTCAGTCCACACACCATTAATGTCTGTAGCCTGGCCAGATTGGATTGGGGCTGTGTGTGGCAAGCTCCTCTGCCACCTTTGTCAATGAAGATCAAAGTTTAAAAAACGTGAATTCAATTGTATCCCGCCTCTCTATCCACTCACAATGAAGCCGGCATGTGCGGGCCTTTACTGTGAGATCAGGGGGAGGAAATGTCATCGCCATGACCCTACGTGGCCATGTTACAAGTGGGGGTAGTGGAAGAAGGTACACAATTGGTAGAGGGTTGACAAAAAGACAAACAATGGGTACATGGTGAATAGAAAGACAGATGAGGGGTAGGGATGAGAAGAGAAGCACATGGGTGAAGCAGGTGGAAATAAATACATGGGAGTAAAAGGATTGGAACAAGACATACAAAAAAATGAAAAGAGACTATAAATCAGTGGTGTTCGGCACAGAGGTAGAAATTGGGTTAAGATGGAGTGGGATACAAGGGGGGGAAGAGACACAAGGGGTAAAGATGGGATGGTAGACACAAGTAGGATAGAGGGTTAGAGGGCAGGAGACTCACATGGGGGAGAGATACTCAGATAGCGCCTCTTTACAAATTCCAGAAGCATGGTATGTGACCATTTATTTCATATATTTTCACCACAACTAATATACATGGCAAATACTATACTCCTGCATTCATGAATGAGTTCTCTAAATTATTACAGGATAATCCAAAATGTTTTGCCAACCCCCACCCTCCCCCCCATATATTTGTGATTGACTAACAAATTAAATGAAAATGTAACATTGCATACAGTTACCTCATTTTATTTTTTACTAGCAATCTATAAACTAAAACCCGCTTTGCTTTATATTCATTTGCAAATTATTGATCCCAGGTATCAAATAAATTAAGGAACTCAGTAGCAAAGGGTTAAAGCATATAAAATATAATCAGTCCTTTTTATTGGCAGAATATAAAGCGATAAGGCAGAGGTTGGTGGATTTCCTGTAGATCACATGGCCGTTTATTGCGGAGACAATTAAAATATTAACACCGTAGGAGTTAATGAGTTACTGCGGCTTTGGAGACATGTTCAGCTGCACGCAGCGCTGTGACAAGGCATTTCATGTGAACTTGGATGTTTACGGCCTGGGGAGCAGAGTGTCCTTATCCTCCGAAACCAGATTGAAAATGTAGAGTCAAACTTGTGGCTGTGCATTATCTGCAGATAAGAGAGACAAGCAGCGATGTTAGTGCAGTCAGCGATGTCTTTATTTACAAAGTGCGGAACATTCGATAGAGTTTGACGCTTAGTTTTTTTTTTTTGTCTTTTGTTCTGGTTAACGCATCCCGATACCTCCTAACATTTTAAATGGACAAAAGAGAAACACATTATTTGGGGGGGGGGGAGTGTGAGTTAATAAATCACTAGTTACTACTTTTACTAATTCATTACTCAAAATATGTCT
This sequence comes from Pelobates fuscus, assembly GCF_036172605.1. Classification (NCBI taxonomy): domain Eukaryota; kingdom Metazoa; phylum Chordata; class Amphibia; order Anura; family Pelobatidae; genus Pelobates; species Pelobates fuscus. Next base: position 103,716,423 of record NC_086329.1, on the reverse strand, counting down.
TCCGTTCAATATCCATATCTGCCAACAGGCATAGGTTTGCAGGGCCAGTCCCTGGCTACGGTTTCCTCTGTTTTCTGGAATCGAAATCTGGTGCGTGCTGTTGAAGGGCGAATAGGCTGTTTTTTATTTAAAAATTTTTTAGAAAATGGAACTGAATTTATAAATATCTACACAGAGTGGTGATTTTGATGCAGTTTGCAAGAAATCAGAGGAAGTGGAATCTGAATACTGCTTGATGCTAGATCACAATGGAATGAGTTACAGGGGGCAGAACTCCCGGGTGTCTTGATACTATGGGGCGCAGTTTTGGCATTTACCCATATAATCAATGCATTAACTTGCTGCACTCTGTACTATGGACAGTAGGTCATGTTTGGTCATATCTAATGTGTTAAAACATGAGATGCAGTGTTTGGGGGATCCAAGCATGCATGATAAGTGAAGGGGAGATAAAATGCAAAGTAAACAGTGGAGGGGGGCTCATGTAAGAGAAGGGGGCTATAATAGAAGGGACAACACGAGGGATTGGGATTGTGCAAAAGAGAGTTCTAAACCGTCTGTGATCAATTGGAAGATTGGAGAGTGAGGACAGCAGAAGGGTTTGGGCTGGAGGTTGGCCAAGGTCAATGAAAAGACAAAACAGACGGAAATGGAGGATAAACCCAAGAGGGTTGAAATCAGGATAAGACAAACTGGGACTAAAATGAAGAAGAAATCCAGAAAGGTGGAAGTTGAAGTAAGGGAATGTGAACTGAGAGAAGGATATGTAAGGAGTGGAATGGGAGAATAACCTGGAAAGGACGGGAGAATGAGATGAAGGAGATACATGCGGGGGTTAGCAGGAGAGGAAGACCATGAGTAGGAGTGGAGGAGAGAGTAAAGGGTGTTAAAATAGAAAGGAAGGGGGATTGAAATGAAAGGGTAGTTCAACAGGGTTGTGCAAAGACATATAAAGACGGTAGACATGGGGAACTGGTGGGTCATCTTAAATACAGGCCCGCCAAGACCCCATTAACTATAAAAAATGGATCTGGCTATTAGATGGATATTAAAGGGACACTATAGTCACCTGAACAACGTTAGCTCAATGAAGCAGTTTTGGTGTATAGAACATTACCCTGCAGCCTCACTGCTCAATCCTCTGCCATTTAGGAGTTAAATCCCTTTGTTTATGAACCCTAGCCACACCAGCCTTCCATAAACACTTCCTGTAAAGAGAGCCCTATTTAGGCTTTCTTTATTGTAAGTTCTGTTTAATTAAGATTTTCTTATCCTCTGCTATGTTAATAGCTTGCTAGACCCTGCAAGAGGCTCCTGTATGTGATTAAAGTTCAATTTAGAGATTGAGATACAATTATTTAAGGTAAATTACATCTGTTTGAAAGTGAAACCAGTTTTTTTTCCATGCAGGCTCTGTCAATCATAGCCAGGGGAGGTGTGGCTAGGGCTGCATAAACAGAAACAAAGTGATTTAACTCCTAAATGACAGTGAATTGAGCAGTGAAATTGCAGGGGAATGATCTATACACTAAAACTGCTTTATTTAGCTAAAGTAATTTAGGTGACTATAGTGTTCCTTTAATCTGATCCCCCAAATTCAAACGGGCTAAATTTACTGTGAATGTTACGTACTGTGCTTATGTATTCAAAAGTATTGATAAAATGTTCCAGAGGCAATCAGATTATTTATTCTGCAGAGCAGGTAGAGCAGGAACTCGATAAAATGCCATATAGGTTTTGGACACCTTGTCTTCTATATGCCCCTGAGCCCCTGACATATTTTGACTGCAGGACCAGAATGATTAGCATGTATCGGCCGCGCTCTCTGTATTAGAGGAAACCTCTCACGTTGCCTGTACAGCAGACCCAGCTCAGAAGGGATGGGCTTCCTTTCCTTGTACGGAGATGATCTGGGAAGTCCGTTGCTGTAAACAGGTTCTAAGAACTTCATCTCCCTGATCTGTATCTCATAGCTCCAGGATTCCCGGAGACAGCTGCAGGCCCAGGGAGCTGTAAACAGCTTCAAATACAGAGCTGCATTCAATTCCTGCTGAGTGATCATCTTCAAATATACATTTGTTTTTCTAAAGCTAAAATACACCAGCCAATCCCGAGCTTCTTAACTGAGCAAATCCAGAATCCGGCCAAGTTTAAACACAAATAACACTTGTTAGTAAAACAAAAATACAACTGCTCACGGCCAAAGAAATCTGTTCGATTGCAAGCTTAGTGGTCCATCATACTACTTATAGTCTATTTGCACCGCAAACATTTTTCTAATCAAAATCAGCTATACTCATATCACAATAAAGATTACACGTTTTTAATTAATATTATTATAGTAGTGATAGTAAGTGCAATTATTAGGGATCCAGCATACTTAATTTTGGAGGTGATATCTTCCTAATGCCTCATTTATTCCAATCCTTTTGATGTTCCTGCACAGACATTCTGTGCATAAAATGTGGAGATTAAGTCAAACCGCGTACCTAACTTCACCACTTTTTACAGAAATGTTTTGATTTTAACATTCAGGGATTATATTTGACGTACTGCCCCACTTACAGTATCACTGCCTACCTGCTCCAGGTAATCCTTGTTTTTCGTAACACCTATTATGGAGGGTCTCCTATTACAATATTGAAAGCGTTATGGCGTGCGTCAACAATTAGAGCACAAATCTTTATTATATCATAAATCTTGAACATGTCAATTGCCGCTCAAATCAAAATGGCGCTTCCGCAATGTTGCTCAATTTATATCAAGCGTCACATGTTGTTGATGGTTAAAATCTTGCATCATTGTATGACACACACCCTTATAAGTTATTATGTCATTATTCTGCATCATAACACAGCTTTTAGCTACAAACAAAAAACTCTCTGTGTCACATAAACTAAATGCATACGGTCCAATTTGGGGTGCGGACCCTCTCTGTGCCCTCTGCACTTCTCTCAGGGCACCAATGAGGATTTTAATGGCACAAGATACACACTTATCAATATTCGTATTCAGCGCGGCTATATGTAATCAATATTACAAAGCCTGCAACATTATTCTGGCATCAATTTTTAACACGTCGTTAAGACACGCTGGAAAATTTCAACTTTACTTTCGAACTTATGTACTTGAAATTATGATGCTCAGCATACAATTTGCTAAATTACTGCACTAAACCATTATAGAGCAGTGTGCCTGGAGGGGTAGGATGCCCCCCAAAACCTAGTCAGTGCTGGCATATAACAAAGAACATTGCCTGAGGCACACCCAGAGCACACACTATTTAATGGTGGTTCTTAGTATATTTCTTGTAATTATACTTTGCAAACAAACCTGAATATCGGTATTTAAATACCCATCCACATGCTATCCGTACACTTATATGGTGTCAGACAGTCTAGAGCTCCACGTCTTAACAGCATCTGGTAGAACGGCCAGGTAGTCAAACAGGTAAGTGACGTGATTTTTTTTTAAATCTACACCAACAATTGACAACGTTTCTACTCTACTGAACCTTCGTCAGAAATAATCAAAATTTAAACTACAAATTAGGGGGGGAATAAAATCTTCAACGTTTACCAGAATTGGCAGATATTTCCCACTCTGCCCCTTATGATCTAAAGTTTATTTGGTTTATAATTCATGGTTCAGTGAAAGATATCTCTGAAACGTATTAACTTTCCGAGCAGGTGTGCACAATAAGATACACCAAGTTCTCCTATAGCAGCACATAGTGTGACAAATATGTTTTCTACTCGGCTTGTATCAGAATATCCCCGTTATTCTGGACTTGTTCAGGACTTATCACCAAGTTGCGGAGTCACTTTGCAGGTCGCATTTGCAGGACTGGTATTTTCCACTGCTGAGCTTGGCCAGTGATTGTGAAATTAGATGCAATGCCAATGGTACTTAACGCAGTCCACTCTAAGTCAGATTAGGTCACTTTGTCATCTCATTGACTTTTGGCCTACTTTTAGCTTGCCCAGAACTCCAGCTCGTTCTAAGAAAGGCCCGTTGTCTAAAATGAAAATGTATTGTTTGATAGGGAAGACTTTACACTGTTTTTTTTTTGTTTTCCATTTAGTCTACTCCTTAGAGGAAATACTACTGACATATGTATTTTACTCAAACAGCAAGCTGACGGGAATCTAAAATTAAATTATATTGGACAAATCAATATTATATTAATATTTTTTAAAACAATTTTAGTTGCACAGTAACGTGTTATCTATAAACCAAAATCATTCCGGATCTATGGGTGATGGGAACATGACTGTGCGTGTCAGACTGCTTCCAGGAAGATTCTTAGCTCACAGAGCAGCTTGTAACAGCCCCCCAGCAACAATCACATGGGTTTATTTAAAGGGTCACTTTAAGCACCACAACAATTTTGCATGATTACAAAGTGGATGGTGTGGGGAGTACTCTGCCCCCACTCTCAGCTCTGACAGTGACCTAGAACTGTGGCAGTTTATAAAAAAAATATATTATTAATATTTATAAAGCACCAACAGATTCCATAGCGCTGTACAATGGGTGGACTAACAGACGAGTATTTGTAACCAGTTGAGTTTGACGAACAGGAACAGAGGGGGTTGAGGACCCTGCTCAAATGAGCTAACATTCTAAAGGCTATAAGGCAGCACTGCAGGCTCTGATGTGAAAGGCAGGGCTGCCATCAGAAATGTCGGGGCCACTTACACAGCTCCTGGCCCCTGAGATCCACCACGAGTGTGCCCACAGGGCTAGCCCAAGAGTCCACCCACAGGAGTGGCCTCAAGACCACCTACAGTCAAGGCCGGTGCAACCGCTAGATGGATTAGGCAACTGCCTAGGGCGCACCGGCCCAGGGGGCACAGTCTCTGGGTACCGGCAGTAGAGGAGCTCACAAGTAGCATGGCCAAGCATGTAGCATGGCCAAGGGGATGAGAGGCACTAAAGGCTAAGAGTCAATAAAAGGGTACAGTAGAAGACCACAAAGGGATAGGAAGGGAATCCTTAAAGCAACAGGGATGGTGAGAAACCATCAAGGGACTGGGGAAGACCGTAAAGGGACAAGGGGAACAAAGAGACACATAGAGGACTGAGGTGGACAAAGAGTCACACAGAATGCTGGGGACGACGACAAAGAGGCACACAGAGGGGCTGGGGGGACAAAGAGCTATACAGTGGGGCTGCGGTGGGACAAAGAGCCATACAATTGGGTTGGGGAGACACAGAAAGGGGCTAAGGGGAGCAAAGAGACACACAGGAGGGATGGGGTACAAAGAGACACACAGAGAGGCTGGGAGACAAAGAAACACACAGAGGGGTTTGGGGGGAAAAAGACACACAGATGATCGGGGAGGAAGAGACACACAAAGGGGCTGGGAAGAGGAAAAAGAGACAAAAGAGTTGGGGAGAAAGAGACACACAAAGTTTGACATTTTTGTTTTGGGTGGGAGGTTGTAAGTAGCTGGTCTTCCTAGGGCGCAAAATAGTCTTGCATCGGCCCTGCCTACAGGGCACACCATCCGCTCACATGCACTTAGAGCTGCGGTACGCAATGTAGTATGTGTAGTAGGGGAATGCAGTTGTGACGAACCTCATGCACTTTGTATTGTACGTTCATTCGCAATCTCCCAAAATCCTTCAAGGTCGTGTGAATTATAGCTCTCAGTCATTCGCATAACCAAACATCAGTCAAGACGTGATGAAGAGTACAACAGGAATGTTTTATTATGGCTAGATGGCCCACTTGTATACATCGACCCCCAACAACTCCATTATTTGGGTCTAAATTTTGCAATTTAGCTTTCAAATGATGAAAATCCACTATTTTGTGATGAACCCCATTAGTTTCCACCTTGCCCATTAATAAACATCACCATACGTTTGCCCATTAATAAACGGGCACACTTACTCTGGTATTTATTAACAGGCAAACTTACTAAGATATTTAATAATGAGTAATCGTAATGTGGTACCTGGCTTGGCATATGCTTAATGGGCAGACTGACTAATATGTTCTGCGGGGTAAAGTGACACTGTTCTGTGAGTGCACTTATTACTCCTATTATTTTTTTTAATACATTTTTGCTTGTGGTGTGCAGCGGAATTCTGGAAGCAGCTTTGGTGTGTCTTGGGTGAGAAACGGTTGAGGAGCACTGGTCTAGAGCAGTCATCTCAAACTCTGGCCCTTCCAGTCCAGATGTTCCTGAACTACAACTCCCGTGATTATCTGTCCAGCTATTGCATCCAGAGAATTCTGGTAGTTGCAGGCCAACAATCACTGGTAGTGGGCAGAAAGCGGAGATGCCTAGCATAGAGGAAATGTCCCAAGACACTGTATGGTGTGCCAGTGAGAGGCATGGGCAATAACAAAATTTTTAATAGCAGTTTATTCTTAATGCTTTGTATAAACATATTACGGACGTGGGTTTTGTTACAGAGAAAAAAAATCAGCCAGTGCTCAGCTTAGACACTCCAATATCTTCTAGTAATGCAGTCATCACCACTGAAATAGCAGACGTCGTCACTGGACAGATAAATACAATATTCCAGATGGTTTCTTTAAAAGCGTAATGACTCTAAAAAACCACTAATGTCTCTAAAGTTAATATTTGCCTTCAGTCTTAAATTTTATTCTGCTACGCTGGAGGACAACTCATAATAAAACTGAGTCGCCTCTTGGTAACAAGTCTTAATTTAGGAAAGATATCTCATTATGTTAAGCACCGGCCATCTGTCTGCTGGTGGTTAGGAGATCGTAAGGACGCATCTCACAGCAACCGTTCAAACACCAGTGACCTCATCTCACTTTACTTTCACTAGGAACACATCAAAATTTCCTGTTATTGCTAAATAATGTGATAATACCACACAAAGCCTTGTCAAATGTAGATAAACTGCTTAAACTGACCTAGGACTCTGTATTTTAAGGAGTAAGGTAAACATCGTACCGAGTCTATTTTGTTTCAATTATAAAAACACACTCTCTTGACCCACGTGACTCCGAAAGGAGTATGTCAGGATTCTATAGATAGTAATGTATATCCCTATATTTGTCCTATTGTTTACATTTCACAGTATTGTGAAGAAAAAACTGTGACAATCACTCTTCACAGTCACGTTCGGCCTCCTTCACCATCCCGAGTTGTGCAAACTGTATGCACACACCACATACACAACTTGATAGAATTGCTCATGGCAGATTAAGGTAATATAAAAATGTACCCTGCAATGATTGCAAACCACAATGCATGATCTTAAAGTGACACTTTAATCACTAGAACAAGTACAGCTTAATGTCGTTATTCTGGTGACTATAGTCAGTCCCTGCAGGCATTTTCATGTAAACGCTGCCTTTTCAGAAAAAGGCACTGCTTACAATGCTCCCTAGGGACACCTTCAGTGGCAGTCACTCAGATGGCCACTAGAGGTGCTTCCTTGATCAGTGCTGCACTGGGTCCCCATAGAGTCCCTTGAATTAATGCATCTTTTATGAGGAGATGTAGACAGATACAGCCGGTGTTTTGCTTAGCATGCACAGTAGCCTCCCAATGCTTTCCTATTAAAAAGCATTGCATTTGCTGAGATCATAAAGTTTGATGATCTCGGCCAATGAGGCAGAACCAGCCCGACAGACCTGGTGGCGCTGGGGGAAAAAAAGGTAAGGTTTACACCTTCTAAAGGAGTACAAGGGGGGCTGGCTACGTAAATGGCAGTTTCATCACTATAGTGTCAGGAATACATGTTTGTACGCCTTACACTACAGTGCTATAGACATATAGCACATTCAATAGACATTGCACATTCTGCTTTCCTGCATGTACTGGGGTAGGCAACCATCAGCAGTCCAGATGTTGTGGACTACCTCTCCTATAATGTTGGCAAAGCATCATGGGAGATAGACTCCACAAAATCTGGAGTGCCATAAGTTTCTTACCCTTGTCCTAGGCTCCCTCACTTTACCAGGGGAAAGCAGCCTTCGGTACTCCCGCTGTTGCGGACTAAATCTCCTGATTCTTTGTCGGCATGACTGCTGGGAGAGGTAGTCCACACCCTCTGTAGCGCCGAAGGTTGCCCACTCCTGGATCCGATGACTCATATATACAACCTGCTGGATTTTACCCATCCACAACTCAGTCTTTATAAAGTTATTTTAGTAATTTTACTTTAGGAAAAAGCATTCTTCACATGAGGGCACCCAATTACTTCATCGTACTCTGAAGATTCACTAGTTTGAAGGCCAACTATGAATTTGGTATGTCCACACTATAGTTTCAGGAGAAAGAGTGTTTTACTAAGGGTTTTATATGGTTAGAATTACATTTGGATCAGTAGCTTGTTTTTAATTTTTCACGGTATGTGATTGGTGATTTGTTTGTAGGAGTCTCTAGCTTTAATCAGATTTTTTGGGATGTGTAATTGCAAAGCTACCTTTAACTCTTTAACCATTGATAGGACAGCCTTGAGCAATGCAAGGTAAATTAGTGGTTAAGACATGGTAGCACTCTGATACATCCTCAAATCGGAGATCCAGCCTGTGGTATTAGGAGGTTATATGTTTTGCTATATATCTTTAGCATTAGGCATGTTATCCTTTACCAATAAGTGTTCTTTATTTATTAGTTAGTTGGAGGTTTTAGGTTTCTTTTACCCTTTCCCCCAGATCCCCTCAGTTTATGTAGTCAGTGTCATATGTATTATACCTAATCACTACTACTGTTCGTGTCAGAGATTCGATAGAAAACGTACTTACCTCAAGTATCAGAATATCAAGACAGACCAATATTTTGACTCCCAGTGAGTCTCTACACTAATTAAGCAGCATTTTTTTGTAACAGTTCTCTTTTATTACTTTTCTAAGGGCCAATTGTGGTTTATATTATCAAAGTAGAAAGAAACGAAAAATTGGAGCCTAGATAAAGATATGAGACAGAGTGGTAGTGGAAAATGGGGGGTAACCATATATATTGGTACCGATCGTTTCATACCAATCCTAGCGGTTTCCTCTCACTGTCTCTTACCCTCCTGTTTTATAAGCACCTTTCTATCTTAGAAGTACCTGTCTATTGGTGCACTACATAGCTATTTTAGTAGTTTGTACACAGGAGTCATTCCTTTCCAAAGGAGCAGACTCTTTACTGCAGGAGAGTTCTGAGAATAGATGAACGCACACTACGTTCCCTCCTGTTATCCTGTGTAGCAATTGTTTAATTATGACTTAAGTATCGTTTTTTTTTTTTCCCACTACCATTAGCAATATTTCCCATTTGAGAGTTTAGAGTTAGCTCTAGCTGTACTTCAGGACATTATACAGCCTTGTGCTTAGTTTTTAGTATTACACTTCGTATTAATATATTTATTAAAAGTTGTTTTATAGTTCATTCCACTGTGACAAATACCCATTTTCAGACATATATTGGTAGTTTGTCATGTCCACTGGTTTATATTATCAGCCATTTAACTGTGTGAATATCCTCCCTTTATTCACTCCACAGACTGAGATCTAATGAGACTCCAGATGTGTATATTTTCTTTTAAGTGATGGGTTTGTTTTTACCTATGAGGTCTTGAATACTATGGATTTCAATAAAGTTTTCATCCAATTTTGAATAAACCACATTCAAATGGTTGTAAATTGACTTTTTTTGTTACTTTCTTATTTCCATTTTCCCCTCTTATAGTAAGGGTTCTTTGGAATTAGTTCTTCAATGAAGACAAACCGGTTGTAAAAAAATAAAAAAAATTATAACATACATTACCCATTTAGAAAAACAATGATATATGTATTCATATAAAACATGCTCTAGACTAGGAGGTGATCACTCTCCCACTGAAACTGGGCTCTGCATACTTTGTTCTTGAGAGGTTTTGCTAGACTCTTCAACTAGAGTGCTACATGCGTAGCAATACCACATTTTATCAAATATTGGAGGACCCAATATTAGACAGCTCAAGTATTAAGTCCAAAAGCAGTATTTGGCATCCAGTACTCAGCGTGAAGAAATCTGTGTAACAGAGACCACAGAACTATTGTAAGAATAGATTGAATTCCACAGCTCTAGGTTATTCGGCAAGAAGTGCCAAGTTACCGAGTGAGTGTAACCCGAGTTGAGGGGTTATGTGAGAAGATGTGTGTGTTCAGGCCCATTCACAAGAAAATGATAACCACCACATATAAAATGTATAATTTTTAAATATTTTATTAAGAAAACAAAGTTCCCTGAAAATAGGGTCAAAAATTGCAGTAAAAATATAAAGAAACTTTAAACATAATTATACAAAATAATACAGTAACAAACAACTTACAAATATTTGTCCTCGGCACAGGGCAATACATTCTCCAAGGAAATGTGTTTAAGCAGTGCTGAATTACAGTACATTTACAAAAAGAAATAAAAAGTTTAAGTGCATTCTCTGCAGAGAACTCAAAATACTTGGGAAAAGGCATCAGAAAACCATTTAGGTCAAGATATTGCATTAAAACACTTATGAAATTGTTGCAAGACAAAGCCATTTCTAGAAGTCCCAAATATAGCTTTTACAGCAGCAACATGAGACCAGAGTGCATTGACAATATATGGCTTTAAACAAAAGACATTGTTTTTTTTAGAAAAAGCCCTTTAAATCCCAAGTTTTTAAACGGTTTTGGACCTCTGCTGACATAAACTGTGGTCTCTTGCAACAGAGGTCTCTAGTCTCCTTTTTTATAAAAATTATTTGGCGAGTATTCTGTGAACTAATTCCCTGAGCGGTGAGGATTTTGATCCTTAAAAATGCAAAGAGCTCAATTTGAGAAGTTCACTTAGATTTACCCACGGATAATGTATAGATAGAAAATGTGAATGCTTGCAGCCAAAGCATTGGCTTTTGGAAAGACTTGGTAGCTATCAAAACTGTAGTGGTTGCATTCTATTGCCATAAATAAACAAAAAAAATAACAAAATGACCTTAACATTACAAAATAAGTGCGAAAAAAACATTAATACTGCATTTAACAATACAAAAAGCAGCAGTTCATACATAGAAGTCAGTCTTCACATGCTTGTCTTTTAATGGTTCTACTGAATGTTTGCTATAAGAGCAGGCCTTGGCTTGTCTAAGCAAGTTGGGAAATATATGCATTTAAACTGCTTTATACTCCTTGCTAGCCATCTTGGTTGGGAGAAAACCCACAGTAACGGGCATATTTAACTTGTTGGAATGCAGTTTGGAGTGATTTAGAACGAAAATAGCACAAGTAATAAAAAGCCATATGAAAAGGTTAAGCTTGCCTCTTACACTATTGAAATATTGAAGACTCTATACGAAAGTATAAAATTTACAAGTGTTCTTGGCGTTACAAAAATCAGAATAATACCAGACTTTTGATTTTGGAGTGATAGAAAATAGCACATTTCTTTTTAAAAAAAGACTTTAGGAGTCCACTCATCTACTTTGCACCCACTCGTATCCCAGTGGTAGGTGAAATGGGCAAGCCCCATCTTAGTTTGCATTGGCATCCTTGAACAATTAGTATCTTTGGATGGCGTGAGATACAGTCAAGTGATTTTGCATTGTGTTCAACCTCGTATGTCCCTTCTCCCGGGAATCTGCATCAAAGGCTACAAGATGACCTCTTTTTGCAGTGCTTTGTGAAAGGTCAAGTGAGGACACATTTCAGAACTCGAGAATAAGCCAGACGACTGATTCACATTCTGCTTAATGCACACAGGTATTCTTGTTGGCATCAACCTGTGATAAAAAGAGTAAATGTTTAGTAAGTTGCCAAAAAATAAATAAAAAGGTAGCATATATGATCAGTTATAGGCAAGTAAACATCAAAAAGTAGCTTGAGAAACTCACCTCTGTGTAGGTTGGAGGAGGCATGTACTTGAACTCTGGAGCGTACATGAAGATAGGGCTTTCACAGATGTAGTCCAGCTCATCCAAGAGAGGTGTAGTGGGGCTCTCAAGTCTGTGGTCTTCAGGAACTATGTCCAAATAGCAAGGAGGTGCTGTAAACAGAAGAGAGGACCCAAATTAGAATAAGAAGAGAGAATCTAGATAGATTATGGAAGTAGTATTTTTTGAGAATTCAATCAAATCCAGTAATTCTCACCTTCTGGCGTTCCTGGGATGTTCAACTCAACCCAACTCATTTCAGAACTTGTTTGGCTAGCCATGCTGGAGGATCGGCTGCTTAATCCAGAAGAGCTGCTGCCAATCACGAGAGGCAGATCCAAGATCACCTTCTTAGCTCCAGGAACACTGACGTAGACCTATTAAAAAAAATAATAATAATACACAGGTTAGTTATGTGGGTTTAGGATTTGAGGATAATCAACTATTTATCTAGTCTGTGTGTGGATGATTAGATTTCTGGAATCAGACATTTGTGTACAGGCAAAATCACTGTGCAAGTCTGTGGGTATGAAATGCATAGAGAGAGCTAACAAGGATGAAAGATTAAATGTTAACTCTTTTGTAGTGGTACAGGCCTTTATACAGATTTAAGATAAAATACAATAAATATACTTATTCATAACTTACCAGTAATGAGTATTCGACTCTCAGAATATTGCATCCAAGGATGGAGGGCTTTATTTTGGGGACCCGGATGCTCTTTCCTCGCCAAGAATCGGTCATGCCAGAGATGATGTGGTTTCCTCTCACCCTGCAGAGTTTCTGAGAGAAGACTTTGGTAAGACCGTTGGCCAGGTATGTATGTTTGGCTATGATGGCCGCTTTAGGGACTGCGATACGTGAGCAGGTGTTCTCAAAGTCAGCAGAGATACAAATTTCATCTCCTGTAATGATAAACACCAGTAAGATTAAGAACAGTCTCACTTTCAATGAAGACCATTACTGTAAAAATATTCTGTTTCTAAACCAATTACACAGTATTATCTAGCATCTAAAAAACCCAAAAACAATTAAATAGATTACGCAAAGACTTTTTACTATCATTAAGTTTTACATTTCATCAAATCAGATTAAGTGATACACAGAGAGCAGCTTACCTTCACAGAATCCTTTGCGATTGATGCTAGCAGACATCGAGATGTGTCCATCAGGAAAGAAGAGACAAGTCATTTTCTTGTGTTTTTTTCCAGAAACTGGACACTGTCCAAAACAATGAAAAAAAAAACAGTTATTTTGCATTGCTTATTTACAACTGCAAATAGTCAATCCTTACTAGATTAGCTACCGTGCTAACCTTCTGACCCCTAGAGTTAATCTGTAACCTCAATTACATCCTCTTACATGGTCTAGTAGTGATCTAGACCTTGTGTCTATTTACATGTCAAACCAATAAAAACGATGTATACTGAACAGAGCCGCATTCTGAAGGACAATAAGTAACTTTTCCTACAATTATTGCTACAGGACATTGTTCTGAATGCTAACAAAATAAAGAATAAGACACTGTAGTTTACGCAGCTCAGTTAACAGAGACAATATAGAAGTAACATAAAAAAAAAAAACTTACCGTCAAATCTGGTGTATTAACATCCACAGAATCCACTACTTCAAATGTTTTCTTGACTTCCTGAGAAGGATGGGACGGCCGATCCAAGTAAGCCTTCACCCAGTACTCCACAGAACCATACTTTCCCTTGAACGTAGTGCCCAAAGGCCTGGAGAAATTAAATAGCCATTAGACTATAATCACGAAAACCCAAAGAAAAAACATGTAACGGAATGTTTGTGATAAAGGATGAATGAGAGACTAACTTACCCTTGAGGTAACTCGAATCCAAACTTGTACACGTAGCGGTTTCCAGGTCTCAGAATTACAGAGCCATCTGAATCTATAAAAAAATAATAGAGAAGAAAAATTAGTTTAGAGGCTTCAGTACAATTAATGCAGCAAAACTTTATTCAAATCGAGAGTTATGGACTTCTTGGACAATGAAGATGACCAGCACTGCTGCAGTTTAACATTAAGAAGCTATGTTGGCTCAGTTTAACATTAAGAAGCTATGTTGGCTCACAACGTATGTCAGAGACCATTAATCTCCAGATAGCAGTACAGTAACTCCATGAAATATGCCAGTGCAGCACTAGAGTGTCCTGCCAAGGCCTCTGATCATGCCATGCTCTGAATACATAGTATCAGATACAGTACTGATCTAATGAAGCTGGATTCTAAGACATGCCACGCTCTCCAACTGTACCAACACCAATTTTATTTCAGTAAGCAGCGCAAGGCTTGACCGCCGCAATGCACAAATTGCAATATTACAAGTTTACACCTTCACAACAAAAGATTCTATGCAACCATAACCACTACTGTTTAAATGCACAGCTGCTAAAAAGGAAGTGTCAATTTCATTGTTTTGATCTCACAATTTTTAGACCACAAAGTGCAGCTGATGAGCTATAAATACAGGATTTGCTTTAGTTTTCACATGGCAGTAACCACTTCCTGAGAGGTTTTTAACTTTCTGCCCTGTTCCTCCCATGCTAGAGTGTTAAAGGGACTACAACCACATCAATAGAGTATTTAAAGATCCCACAATCCCACCCTCCAACCACGAACTCCCAGCTGATGTTCTCACCTGTAGGCTGGTCCTCCATCTGCAAGGTGTCCTCATATCTCAGGTACTCCATCTCCTGCTTGCAGTGCTGAGATCCTGAGGACCACACCACCTTGGCCACTCCACAGGCCAGGAACCTGACTGCTGTCACCCTGGTCACCTCAGCCACCTCCACCTGGACCGTTCCAGTCACCTTCTCCCCTCCACAGTACACCTTGTCAGGCTCAGAGAAGCTCAGCACAAAGCTCTTGATTTTCTTGAAGACCACCATGGTGATGATAAATGGTATCTGCTCCTCTCAATGGAGAAATAATAATAATTAAAAAAAAACAATGACTTCTTCCACAAACTGCAGGAAGAGAGCTGCTAGAAGCCACCTATTGTGCTTTAACTCAGCCTCTCTTCTGTTGTTTGATGGCAGAGCTGCTGTATCCTCCCCTCTCAGTGAGCTGTAACGTTTGTAAACAAGTGCCGGAAGAGCTGCTTATATATTGGCATCGAATCCACGCCCACCGCCCGTACTCCACGCCCACAACTTTGCCATTGATGTCTTGCATGTTCACCTCGTGCACACGGCTCCCATTGGCTGCGAGCGCGCCGTCGTAAGGGAGGCCGGCCAATCGGCGGCCTCGCGGCAGCGCGTGGACACGGCGTGGATATGGGCTCGCGGCTCCATTCCTTTGAGTTGTTTGTGTGACTGGGGAATGAGGGCGGGGTCAGAGTAGCAGAAGCCAAAAATGGTGACACAATGATATTGTGTGTCTGGCTGCGTGAGGTGTTTATTGCAGCATGAAAAGCAAAACATCTCCATAAATACTTAGACCCCCCCCCCCCCCCCCATGGTGTATAGTGAATAAACATCACACTGTGACTCCATTAATTACAATAATGGTAAAAATATTACCTCAGGAAAACTGCTCAGAACTGACAGAAAACACCTAGGAACTGGTCATTGTCCGAAAATTATAATAAAATGGTGTATAGGGAATAAACTCCACCATGTAACTCATTATTTCAAATAATGGTAAAATAAATTACCTCAGGAAACTGTTCAGAGCTGACAGAAAACACCTAGAAACTGGTCATTGTCCGAAAATACACAAATTGTAACACAAATGGCAAGTGATTGCTGGTTTAGATAATACAAGCCCCCCTCTGTCTCCACAATGGTGTATTGAGAATAAACATCACATTATAAATCTATTAATTACTATAATGGTAAAAAATATTACCTCAGGAAACTGCTCAAAACTGACAGAAAAAATGACCTAGAAACTGGTCATTGTCTGAAAATTATAATAAAATGGTGTATAGAGAATAAACCCCACATTGTAATTCATTATTTCAAATAATGGTAAAATAAATTCCCTCAGGAAACTGTTCAGAACTGACCAAAAAAAAATAAATACTAAGAAATTGTGCATTTTAAAATACATACATTTTAACTAAAATGGCAAGATTGCTGGTTTAAAATTAAGCATTATAATAATAATCCTCCCAATATCCTCAATAAGAACAACAAGTTACAGAAAAGAAAATTGAGTGATTTTAATAATAGAAACATAAAAAGAAAGGGTTAATTATATCAGATGTCACCATTTCTACAAACATGGCATTAATTTAAAGGATTGAATGATAAGCTTCAATAATACCCCCATACAATAAATTAATACAATGTATTTGTGGCAATACTGAGTGATATTAGCAGAAATATGTCAACATAAGAGTTAATTTTCTGTAATGTATTCAGTTTACATTAAAACATGATAAGGGATTAAATTAAAATGTTTTTAACAATATCCCTTTCCTCCAAAAAAAGACAACTACAGGCAAATCTGAGGGATACTGCCAAAAACATGCCAAGAAAGGGTTAAATGTCTAAAATTCCACCAATTTAGAAAAAAATAAGGCAAGTTATGGCAGGGCTGATTGATTTAAAAATATAATATTTCACCCCTAAAATAAATAAATAATAAAAAAAATAAAAAAAAAATCAAGTCAAAACTTGATCACGTTGACAGATACTGAGGATACACAGTCAATTTCACAGAAATTGCGCAATTTCTAAAAAAACAAAATATTAAAAAAATGAGACGTGATAACAGAAAGGATTATGGGTAAAAAAAAACACTGCAAAATAAAAATGTACCCATGTAATAAATACAGTCATCAAATTGCAGATATAAATGCAAAAAAAAAGTTTAACCCCTTAAGGACCACATAATAGTGCAGATGGTAATAAAACTGCAAAGAATTTATTATATAATGCGCTTACAAAAAGGTCCAGGTAAAACAGCATATAATCCACTTTTCAGTGGTATTAAAAGTCAACCACTGGGGGACTTGCTTGTTATGCTTTTACTACCACTGTAACGTGGATTATATGCTGTTTTACCTGGACCTTTTTGTAAGTGCATTATATAATACATTCTTAGCAGTTTTATTACTATCTGCACTATTATGTGTTTTTTTTTTTTACCTTACAAGTGTTAAAGAAGACTCTTCCTATATTACCCTGAAGACCACTTTCTGACTAAGGATGATGGGCCTGATATTCACTGATATCCTGTGAGCTTTATATATTCGTCCTGCGTGTCTTCACATTTATATTTTTATCACACTATGTGCGATTAGATATCTTTGTGTAGATATCGTCCATTACGCTATTATAAGGTTGCATATAATTTTTATTTACACCTTAGAAGTGAAAATGTCACCTGTTTTGCACTCCTACTTATTTATTTTTTGTTATATGACCACTACACACAGGCTTAATACTAAATAAGGTGGTTTTATCCTGCATAACCACATAAAATACATGGAAATAGTAGTTTTGGTTGTAGTTAATACATAGAAACTGTTAAAATTGAGATCTATAAAAATAAAAAATATAAACCCTGGATAACTGTTTAACACAAAATGCGTCGGTAAATTACATTAATATAGCCTAGAGCACAGCTTCAATTGTTTTGTTATTTTACTATTTATTGTTATGAATTCCCAGTTCTTCCCACTTATCAACGCAGCCTTGCAGATCACATTTATTTTTGTTTTATTACGGTGTAATAGAATTCCTTAAGATATGAACTATAATAGCCCTAATTTTTTTTTTTATGTTTATATGCGATACGATTCCTGTAAATTCATTCCTGCGGATGTTTTGTGTTTGTTTTTGTTTTTTTTGGGTTTTTTTTAACGGTCATAAAGAATATTTCAGATCATAACTGGAACTACCATAAAGCAATTAAATGGTTGTTCAAAACAAAACATATCAATTTCGCCATCAGCAATAAACGTAATCTTTTGAAACTAGAGAAATTGCAAGCTGTGCATAAAGTCCATTTGGCTAGGCCGTATTTTGCACACAGCCTTTATTGGTAGTAAAACACGTTGAGGCTTAATAAACAAACAATGATGAATATTAATGCTACAGGGGCTTATTAAGTACACAAGTGCATATATACATTGCAAATTCGCATACGAGGTCTGTACAGGAAAATGATGACCATTGTTAATATAACAAGAAAGGTTTGCACGACGTCGATGTAACCTGCCGGGCACGGAGAGTGGACTGGAATGTGCATGCGTTAACAATGACAACTACACTGTGCTATTCTTTATTTTTATTTTTTTTCTGAAGGGACTTTTGAGACAAAATTATCTTTATATTTCATAGTCCCAAACAGATTTTGTCATGAATTTCCTTGCCAGTTATGAATTCTAAGAGTCCAAAAGAATAGCCAGCAGTATTGCTGAAGGCCAATGCCAGTGATGAAGTGGAAAGAATTTGAAATTTTGATAAAAAAAAATAAAAATATATATGTATATATATAATACTTTGCACAACTGTTTATCACAAAATGCATCGGCAAAAGACATTAATATAGCTTAGAGCACAGCTTCAATTAATTAATTATTAAGGATTCTGAATCACATTGCCAAAGAGCTATATCATAAGACAGGTTCTATGTTTTTTCCTCTTTTAAATTTATCACCATGCAATAAATAAGAGAAACTGAAACTTGTATCTTCTATAGAAGCATGATGAGGAGCATTTCCCATAAAATGTGACTTGTAAAGAAGTTATGTGGGTTTTTCCCTTGGTGTCACTAGGACCGATGGTGTGTATTCTGGTGGTTCGCGCCCACTGTCCAAGGTTAAGATTTACGGTTGATGACTTGTTAATTCCCAGATCCTAAACGAGTATTGCAGACCCACAGAAAGTTCCTTCCCATTCTAAACTCGCCTGTTAACAGATCTATCCTGACTGTCAGTATATATTTATACCATGTTATCTAATAACAGGCTATTCCCAAGCTACTAGTAAATTATTATGACAGGGAACGTGTAGGAGACAAGCAAGGACAAAATTGGCAACCTTCCCACATGTCTGAAAAACAAAAACACATTGACATATGTGTATGCATGCCTAAGAACAACCTGTGTACATACATACTGTATACAAGCACACTACAGGCAATCCTGTAAAATAAATACTTTCTTCTGGGGAAAATAATATTCGTTGTCAGCTGAATGGAAGTTGTAACGGGACAGTTTTAAAGTGTATTGTATCTCCGTGTCCATTCCTCCCAACAGTCCCAGATCTGACTCTAGATTATCTACACCAGAGAAAGTCTCCAAAAAAACAGTGTTAACACATCATGGAGCATGTTTGTGGCCTTGCAAGACCATATCTACTCATGCAAGAGTGGCATTACAGCACCTTGTGGGCCAGTCGAGTGTCACCAAACTGGCACATCCCCATTTTAGGCAGGGCTTCAGTCACCTCAGCAGTGATGCTCATTGAGTTACGGACATCCCATCTCACCGTCCTGCGTTTACACCTACCCACATTGGGATCTTTGCTCCTATTTGTGCTGAGATTACATATCAAGTTGAATAGAACTGGCCATTATCAAGAAAGAATTGTGGAATGTACAGCAAAAGAAAAGTTGGATTGCCAAGGTTTCCACACAACCTGATTTAGTCTAGACCAGGGGTTCTCAACCCAGTCCTCAAGAACCCCCTACCAGTCTAGGATTTAGGGATTACCTGGGTGTGTCTAAGGTATTTAAAAAAAACTCGAAGGTATTTTTTTTTCTTTTTCTAAACACCTTAGACACACCCAGGTAATCCCTAAATCCTGGACTGGTAGGGGGTCCTTGAGGACTGGGTTGAGAACCCCTGGTCTAGACACAGGCAGTCCTTTAGGGTACTTAATCAACAAATTATGAGCTTGAAAACGAACTATAGCACAGTCTGAAAGGCCAGATTATTAGCTCATGTGTAGGATTTAAGAATAAAAGACCAATTATTTTGTATTTCTAATAATTGGTACTGCCCGTTGCCATCTTCCGTTGATGATATACGGACTATTACATTTTGAAACCCTTTTCTGGTACGTCAAACTGGTCACTAAAATGGCAATGGATTGACTCAAATAGTTGCTGCATTTTGTGTTTTGTAAACGAAGAGTTTGTTTGAAATTAAGTAATATAGGGCAGGAGAAATGTGCCACACATCCCAACCCTAATCCCACGTATATAAAATGGTTTGTCAAATAAGAGAAATTCGATTTTAAAGGCCATACCGTGGTTGGCGATTTACTGCTCATAAAAAAAATAATTAAGAATAAAAAAAAAACATGAAACTGTCCCTTTTATTTATTTTGGTTTTTTCCATTGTTCACCACTGAAACATTTGAGGACATTCTTATCTAGATTATTGTTTATTTATAAGGTTAAAGTAACTCGAAAGAGAAAGTATAAAAAGGAGATAACTAAATACCATCCTTCTTGGCCTATAAACATTACTGTGTAACTGATATCATAGTACTCACTATCAAAGAAAATTGATGACAACCTTGAAAAAGCTAAACCAAAAGATAAAATTCAAAACAAAATGAGTAATTGCTGGAAAGTTCAAAGTCCTGAATGGAAAATAACTGGCTAAGAAGGAAAGAGAAAGTGTTTATTGCCGGGAAAAGACAATCCATACGGTAGCACACATGGACTGCGGGACTATATCGACTGCACACAGAATTTTCTGCTTTATTGGTTGTCACCATGACACTATGAAACACCGCTGTTCTACGATGCATAAATCTGTGTCATACTTCTAAAATGGTATAGCACCACAAATGGATCCATAAATCTATGATTATAATATATGTTTCTAATCACAATGACAAATTCTTTAATTTTAATAATAACAACAAAGTATTTAACCAGGAAAGGTACATTCAGATTACTCTGGTTTCCAAGTACATCCTGGGGATGTTACCTTAGCCCAACATCCAGGGGTTGTTTACCTGTGACTCTACCCCCGTCATGGTCTTAAATGGATCATTTGATCATGTTACGTAAGAATAATTATCCATAAGATGGATCGAATACCTAAAGTTACTAATATATTTTTGCAAATAAACCTGAATTTGTATGAATGGATTTTTTCTCCAATTCACACCCTTTGGTCAAACAAAGGTCAGCGTGGTCAGCCAAGGACCAATACTGAGAGACAAGCTCATTTCAGTGCGGTCAGCCAAGTACCAATACTGAGAGACAAGCTAATTTCAGCGCGGTCAGCCAATTACCTATACTGAGAGACAAGCTTAGTTCAATGCGGTCAGCCAAGTACCAATACTGAGAGACAAGCTGAAGTCAGGACGGTCAGCGAAATACCAATACTGAGAGACAAGCTGAAGTCAGGACGGTCAGCGAAATACCAATACGGAGAGACAAGCGGAGGTCAGGACGATCAGCGAAATACAAGCCATTTTAGTGTAACAGGACAGCAATATGTGAAGAGAACATAGAACATTATTGCAAACCAGAGCTGGATTAAGGTTGCTTAGGGTCCAGTCAGACTGGGTTTCTGTGAGTAGAGGAGGATGAGAGCTATTGATAACAAAGGATTAAGATATTGCACCAATGGGTTCCTGATCTTTCTTGTTTTCCCTTTTTTAGTGTGAAAGAGAGTAACATTGGTTGGCTGAATACCCTGGGATCCATTTCAATTGGAGCGGTTTAATACTTCAGAAATGTTACATAGTTACATAGCTGAAAAAAAACTTGCGTCCATCAAGTTCAGCCTTCCTCACATTTGTTTTTTGCTGTTGATCCAAAAGAAGGCAAAAAACCCCAGTTTGAAGCACAATTTTGCAACAAGCTAGGACAAAAATTCCTTCTTGACCCCTGAATGGCAGTCAGATTTATCCTTGGATCAAGTAGTTATTACCCTACATTGAAAGATTATATCCTTGAATATTCTGTTTTTTGCAACTTTGCATCTAGTAGCTGTTTGAACATCTGTATGGACTCTGATAAAACCACTTCTTCAGGCAGAGAATTCCACTTCCTGATTGTTCTTACAGTAAAAAAAACCTTTCCTTTGCCTTAGACGAAATCTTCTTTCTTCCAGTCTAAATGCATGGCCTCGTGTCCTATGTAAAGTCCGGTTTGTGAATAGATTTCCACACAATGGTTTGTATTGGCCCCGAATATATGTGTATAATGTTATCATATCCCCTCTCAGGCGACATTTTTCTAAACTAAATAGGTTTAAATTTGTTAACCTTTCTTCATAGCTGATATTTTGCATTCCTTTTATTAATTCCTTTTATAACAATTCCCAAGTCCTTTTCGTGTGTTGTTATCCCTAATTCACTTCCATTAAGGGTATACGTTGCTTGTGTATTCTTTACGCCGAAGTGCATAACTTTGCAATTTTCAACATTAAATTTCATCTGCCATTTGAGTGCCCAGTCCTCCAGTCTATCTAAATCCCTCTGCAGCAAAGTAATATCTTGCTCACATTGTATTATTTTACAAAGTTTTGTGTCATCTGCAAACACTGACACATGACTTTCAATGCTGTCTTCAAGATCATTTATAAACATGTTAAATAGAATGGGTCCCAGAACAGATCCCTGAGGGACACCACTTGCCACTTCTGTCCAGCTTGAAAATTTACCATTAATGACAACTCTTTTTACTCTGTTTTTAAGCCAATGCTCTACCCAAGAATGTCCATACCTTTGTGTGTTTTACGTCTGGCGACACTTTGTGTGTGGAGGGTAAGGTATCCCCATTTATTATGCAGCCCGAGTCAAATGTGAGAGTTTTTTTTTATTCTGCTACTGTAGGTTATACAGAGGTCAAGCATGTATCTGTACAGTCTGATCTTACACGCAGAAGACACCCGATCCTGGCTCCTTCTATGAAATCGCATCCTTAGCCTAACACAAGGACGATATATGGTGCTGCTGTGTTACAATGAGCCAGGTACATCGTACAATATATTCTATTTGTCAGTCTTTCTTTTATTATGGCATTTGATTCACATGTAACAGAATAGAAAAAAGGAGTTAAATCAGATAGACTTAAGACAAATGTATCAAGGTATAAAAGAGGAGACTCCTAAGCGAGGCTGCCACATTTTTATAATACCGTAGTAGGAAGACAAGATATATTAGGCTAGATATTTATGAATGGATTGTTGTAGGATCAACATGCTAAAGACATGGTAGATCAGGCTAGATTTTCATGAGCAAACTGCGATGGCATGTACATAGTAAAAACAACAAGAATATTATTGTAGCATAAACATCACGTTAGGGTTACTGGATTGTAAGATCACTGGGTTCACCTCCTTGTGGATGGGTGCGTTTTACAGGAATCGGGCACTGGCTCCCCAAGATGGGTATGATGGGGAGTACTTTGTTTTCGGGTGTAGGTGTAAGCTGGCATGGGATAAACAGTAAGTTAATCCAGCGTATGGACCAGACCACCAGCTAAGTGCTTGTGGTGTAAAGTCCCTGATCAGCCTATTCCCCGGCTTGGTGACAGGTTGAGGGGGTACGGTGGCCGAGCAAGTCCTCTCCATAACCCCAGGCCGTCATGAAGGCCTGCATCCATGGACCACAAACTTGGTTGCTCAAATAGAAGGCAGAGTTCTACCCTTGCAGGGGATGGCATTGGATCCCAATGGACAGTCGCCACCTGCGGCGCTGGATCTTCTGTATCGGTGGCCGATGCAATGGGAATACATCCCTGTTGGCCTTCAGCCCAGGTAGGCCCATCGTGGGAGGCTAAAACATTGATGTGGAGGGAATGCCTAGAGCGGGCCCTCTCGTCTTTTGCCGCTCTTCCCCTCCTCTTACTTTCATCAACCGGAGCCTGTGACGTCTTAAGGTGGGCTGATCGCTTGGCCCAGAAGCTATTGAACGTCCCAGCCAGGAGCTGCAGTATGTGCTCACATGCGCTCTGTGCTGTCACGGCAGGGTGCTGTGGCGATTGTTTGTCCACCATCTTGAGGTGAGCTGCCTTGTCTGAAATCTGTGTCAGTGCGGGTGCTTGGGGGCTGCTGTAGTCAAAGGTGGTTTCCAGTGGGGACTGGGATAACCCCTGCCGGTCCGGGGGGAGGAGACAGCAAAGCACCAGTCGGAGAAGTGGGAGAGCGTGCCTCACCCCAGCTCAAGCAGGCCTTGATCAGGATACTCTGATGCCGTACGGGGTCGTGTAAGGTATCGCCGTGTACACCGTCGGCAGCTTAGCAGGTTGGTTACCTATTAAGGTCGGTGTAAGCATGTGGCCCGCAGTTAGGCCCGGTTTTCGGCAACAGATGCAGGAGCTCAGACAGAGCATGTCTGATCCAATCAGCAGCAAAGCTCCGCCCCCGTACAATGTAATCTAATCAACAAGTCTTGGAAACATATCAAAGAGAAAATAAGATAAATAGAAAAGTTGGTAAATCAATAAAAACAGTGCTCCAAATAATTGGGAGCAGGCAGCACGGGCATCAAAATCAGAATTCTCTCTTCCTGTGACAATAGTAGTAAAAAGCAGCAAGGGTGGATGTTGCGGCTCCTGATATAGGACACAATATGTGAAAACCAAATGGAACACAAGTACCAATAGTGTAGTATGTACCAACAGAAATACTAGAGGTAAAATAACAGATGGGCTTACAGTATGCAGAGCCAATAGTCAGCTCTACTTATTAGGCTTGAGCGGTACAATCCCCACTTATGGATACTGGAGTGGAGGCCATAGTGTGGTGAATTCTTGGAATATGAAAGACACAACAATAGATAGAAGTGTTCTATGGTGAAGTAAACTTTCAACCAAAGTGGAAATGACAATAGTAAGTATTTCACTCACATATTAGTGAGCCTTACTTGGCTCTCTTGTATTGGATTGGAGTGGTACAATCCCTACTCTGGGATTCTTTTCAACTTTGTATGTATTCAGGAGACATGCAAAAGAGAAACACAGAGACATGGAATTGCTCAATTCACAGGGTTCAGGTGGTATAGATCCCCACCACAGGATTTATATGAATCTTTGCAGTACAAAAACAGAAGGGGCTCCAGGATAAAAAAAAAAAATAAGTGTGTGAAACGCTAGTGTTTGAATGCGGTATACTTTGTGTTCTATTGTTGTGTCTCATATTCCAAAGATCCACCACACTAGTATGTCCCCTCCTGTATCCATAAGTGGGAATCGTACTGCTCAAACTGGCTGTTAGCTCTGCATATTGTAAGTACGTTTATTTATTTCCTCTACTATATTTCTACGTTGGTATATTCTACACTATTGGATCCCTTCTGTTTTTACAAATCATGTCCACCTTAGCTGCTAAAATTATTAGTTATTACAGTGATTGCACCTCGATTCAGTGTTGTGAATCTCTTAGAAATTATGGGTTCAGTAAACAGACAGCCATTCTTACAAGACAAAGCTCCATGTACTAGTCTTACAATTATTGCAGACCTTCACGGACTCCTCTCCCAGAGAACCTTAATAGCCGATAGCAGCGCAGTTTGTTTCCTGTTTATTACAAACAGCAATGCATGGAATGTTTCCAGGAGACTAACGACCTAGAACATATCTTAAAGGAGAACCATCACCACAAAGGACATTACACCACTGATCA
This sequence comes from Pelobates fuscus, assembly GCF_036172605.1. Classification (NCBI taxonomy): domain Eukaryota; kingdom Metazoa; phylum Chordata; class Amphibia; order Anura; family Pelobatidae; genus Pelobates; species Pelobates fuscus. Next base: position 103,690,978 of record NC_086329.1, on the reverse strand, counting down.
AAACAGTGAAAATCACCTATAACTTGTGTTAACCTTTGTTTCATGGGACACGCCATTTCTAAAAAAAAAAATAATTCTTAAATATACACAAAAGATTTAGCAATTGACACCACAATCCATTTCTGTCCTGGCACAAGCAGGGCACACATTGCATTGGAGGATAAACAAACATTTTTATAAGCGTGGAGCGGTCCTTTAACCCCTTAAGGACACGTGACATGTGTGACATGTCATGATTCCCTTTTATTCCAGAAGTTTGGTCCTTAAGGGGGTTAAAGACACATTCTCTAACATTTTATTGAAATAAGTCCCTTGTAACTTTTACTGTGCCAGGTTGATGCCACCTACCCCTGGCAGTTAATAGTACTGTGCCAACGAGATAACTACAACATTTACAAAATCTGAATTTGTGCTTTCAGCATTGTACCCCTAGAAACTCCCGAGCCTGACCTAATGCATTTGTAAACTGCAAAGTTCAACCCATGCAAAATCCATCGTCATTACCTATGGGAATTATGGATTCCATTGATTGTGGGGTTCAGAAGTACTGAGCTATCACGGATCACGCTTAACATGTTACTTGACCATACCAAGATATATTGTGCCTCTCTGGCAACACGATATGAATATTGTACTGAGCAGCAAAAATAAATTAATAATAATGATATTAATAAATGCAATATTATAATGTGTGGATCTGGAGCTTCAGCTCCAACAGCCTGTAGCAAAAGATCAGAACAAAACCCATGTGCGCACCTTGTGCAGAGGCAGTAGTACAGAAATATTGCGGTCTGACCGTCGCTATTTGAAACACGTTCGAGGATATTTACAAAAGTGAAAATTCAAAGTAAATGTCAAATTTAATTCCAGAGCAACCGAACTGAAAGTGGATTTTAATTATTCCAAGTTCGAAAATGACCCGGTAAGAGTCCATGCAGTATTCCCAAGTCAAACGCGAAAAGCCGCGTACAGTGAAGGAAGACAGTATTTGATCCCCTGCTGATTTTGAACGTTTGCCCGCTGACAAAGAAACGATCAGTCTATAATTTTAATAGTAAGTGTATTTCAACAGCGAGAGACAGAATAACAAAAAAAACAAAAAAAATCCTGAAAAATGCATGTCAAAAAAAGTTATAAATTGATTTGCATGTCAATGAGTCACTGTATAGGACTGCATAAAAAAAAATATATATTTTTTTTTATTAGTTACAAAGGTTAAAACCACAGATAATGTATAGAATAGAGCTCCGGTACCGCCAAACAAAAATCAGTACACCATATAATCCGAAAAAATACAAGAGACATCACTCTGCAACATCCTAGTGCAGGGGTGCCCAAACGGTAGATTCTTGGATGTTGTAGTGCTTTAAAACCATATATTTACATCAAAATTAGATTCAGCAATAGGAATTAAAAAAAACCCAAACCAAGAGAAACGCTCTTACTGTGCATTGGACATGCTTATACTGCCATCTGGTGGAGAGAGAGAAATACTACTTTTGAATAGCGATGAACTGTGAATGTTAAAGGGACAATAGGCACCACTAATATGGTTCAGTGCTGGCACCCTGTAATTGTATATCCGGTGGTACTATGAAGACAGGACCCAGACATTGGTCTCTCATGCCCATGTTACTAAGCTAAGATTCCAAGAGCTATCCCTTAGTACTCCAAATGATGTGACTCAGGGCAGCTGGCACATTAGTTCCCTCTAAAAGCAGCTCAGTTGATGTAAACTAGACATTTATCTCCACGAAATGACGCACAATTTCCTTACTTCGTAAAATATCGGGAGAGAAACCAATCTCGAACCTTTTCTCCAGACAAACAGAGAGCTGCCTTTATTCATACTCATAAATCATCCATTAGCACCAGACAGCAAGAATCTGGATATAACATGCTCTCACACTGGTTTAAAAGACCAGAAAAACTGTCCGCCTTCTCTTCAAATTGTGACCTAGTGTGCTGGAGACGTACAAGGGAGCTGGGCACTTTGCATCATATGTGGTGGCCCAACCCCCTCAAACATCCCTTTTGGAGAGAAATACCTGCAATTCTTTCTACGCTCACAGACATCCCTGTAAGGTTTCCTCTGTGGTCTACTTGCACCATTCCTTGCCTATCCAGATCACCAGCTACAGGAAAACAATGCTACCACACCTGGCCAATGCCACCTGTAGTCTTATCCCGGAGTTATGGAAAAAGAGCCCAATGCCCACAGTGATTGACTGGAATAATGGGGTAGAGGAGATTCGGTCGATTGAAAGGCTGATCCAATCAGTTGCAGGCAGAAACCAAGTTTACTCAACTCACCTGGTCCTCTTGACTTCAGTGGTTGTCTTCCGGGTCCTATAGCTGAATTGCCCCCAGCTCAATAATCCACCATGACTTCTTTCCTGATATTGTCCCCATGAACATAAACAAAGCACATACACCAGGGATAGGCAACCTTCGGCTCTCCAGATGTTATGGACTACATCCCCCATAATGCTCTTACACACATAATGCTGGCAAAGCATCATGGGAGGTGTAGTCCAAAACATCTGTAGAGCCAAAGGTTGCCTATCCCTGACATACACCAACGCTTAAGGTGGTTATCTCCTTTTTAAGTTAATTGGAAATGTAAACCGGAAAGTAAAGGAAAATAAATTTCTAGCCATAAAATAAATTGTCTTTTTTTATTGTTTAACAATTTTATTTAACCCACCCACCCCGCTCAATAACCTGATAATAATGTGATGCTTTCTTCTCCATACCCACTTCCTGCTGCTCGTGAACACTCTTTATACCTGGGTCCGAGTGGACTTTACTGCTTCTTTGCTGAAACGTACTGCTGTGATTTGTTGAATTGGTTTGTGACGACTTGTTCCTAATGTTTTGTCACGCTCTACATGTGACCAAACGTGTGTGTGTGTGTGTGTGTGTAATATATATATATATATATACACACACACACACACATTCTATCTACATTTTTTAAATTGATACTGCATATTTGCATTCAACTGTGATACATTCTCAATAAACGTTGAAGAATGAAAGAACTAAAAGATAAATGAAAATACATTAGATAACAGTTTTTTTTTTTTTTTTTTAATTCTTTATTTTTCTCGTGCATAAGAATAACAAGCATAGACAATGTGCCACAATAGCACGCATTCAGGTTATATCAGCGGATCATAGCGGCATTGAGTGTGCTGCACAATTTTTGTTTTTTACAGAAAAGTGAAAACCTAAAACATCTGTCAAACGGACATTCAACCCAGTCTGCAATACGGTGTTAGCTGGTATTATAAACTCTTTAAGTGTTTGTGCTTGGAGGGGAAGCATTGGCAAACAGCGTCATTGGTAGGTCTCGAATTGCGGCAAGTCAGTGTGACCTGTAGTTTTACAGCACAGTGTATGTGATGGGGGTGTGCTCATGAGCCATAGTTGGCTTGCATCCAGTGTTTTTTTTTTAAAAAAGACCAGCGGTCGTCCTGCGTGTGGTGGAGTTCCCCTCTGGGGGAGGCAGGGGGGGGGGGGTTTAGTTGGGGTTCTGGGTGTGTGCTGTGAGTCTATGGAGGTAGCCTGTGGGTAAGAGTATATGCCTTGCCTATGGAAGTGAAAGGAGGGCTATACTTCAGAGGTTCTCGGCAGGGCCCGCAGCCGTGGGGGTTAAACGGTATTTAACTGTATAATGTGTGTTAGGACTGTAGAGGGTGGTGTCTCGTCCCTCTACCTGGATCAGAGCATGGTGCCTAAGTTGCCAGCGTTGCGTGGCCAGTGTCAATGTATGGGGGGGTCGTGAGTTTACCTGTAGGTACACAGGGTGGGGGGGTGCGGTCATCGGTCTCAGTACTTTGTTGAGGAAAAACAAAAGGCAAGTGAAAAACAAAGTAATATACGAAAGAATAATTATAGCATTTAAACATTAGTGATCGGAGTGGTCACCAGTCCTAGTAGGCTGGTATCAGCCGGTCTCTGCCGAGTGTCCATGGCCATTCAGGTGGTTACCGCCACATAGGCATCTGGCCTTGTCTCCCGAGGCACAAAAGGAAGCACTGTGTCCGGATTCCACGCGTGGGGCGCCGGGGCCGTGCTGAGCGGTTTAACCGGTTTCAAAGCGTCCTGAGACAGTCCTAAGGTCGGCAACAGGCCTCTCGCTTCCTGCATGTCCCGGATAGGGTGTGTTTCGGTGCCATGCTGGACTTCTAAAGTGTGCTGCAATCTCCATCGATACAGGATGCGTCTGGCACGAAGCAGGGTTGTGAAAGTGTGCAACGACCTTCTCCAGGCCATGGTGTATCCAGTGGTGTATCCTGGTTTTGTGCTGCCCTAGGCAGGACAAAACTCAGGCGCCCCCCTCTCCCCCCGCGCTACCCCCACCCAACCTTTCCCCCCGCCCCGCATTCTAAATACACACACACTCGCTAACAGAAACACACACACACTAACAGACACACTCACACTCACTAACAGACACACACTCACTCACTAGCAGACACAAACTAGCAGACACACACTCACTGACATACACACACACTCACAGGCAAACACACACTAACAGACACACACAGTCACACACTAACAGACACACACTAACAGACACAGACACACACACACACTAACAGACACACAGACACACTAACAGACACACACACACACTAACAGACACACACACACAAACAGACACAGACACACACACTAACAGACACAGACACAGACACACACACTAACAGACACAGACACAGACACACACACTAACAGACACAGACACAGACACACACACTAACAGACACAGACACACACACTAACAGACACAGACACAGACACAAACACTAACAGACACACACACTGACACACACTAACAGACACACACACACTAACAGACACACACACTGACACACACACACTAACAGACACACACACACACACACAGACACACACTAACAGACACAAACACTGACACACACACACACTAACAGACACACACTAACAGACACACACACTGACACAGACACACACTCACCCACCCACATTAACACATTTTTTTAAATGTATTTTTAACACATTTTTTTTTATTTTTTTAACACATTTTTTTAAATTTATTTTTAACACTTTTTTTTTAAATTTATTTTTCACACATTTTTTTTTTTATTTAACACCCCCCCCCCCAGCCTCCTTACCTTTGGGAATGCTGGGGAGGGGGGTGTCTCTTCCTCCCTGGTGGTCCAGTGGCTGCTGGGCGATCGGGCGGCACTGCCTGGCGGGCGGCCGGCCGGGCGGGCGGCCGGCCGGCCGGCCGGCGAGGGAGCACTTCCCCTGAGCTGTCTGCTCAGCTCCCTCGCGCGCCTCAGAGTGAGGCTGGGAGCCGGAATATGACGTCATATTCCGGCTCCGCCTCCCAGCCTCACTCTGCGGCTGGCGAGGGAGCTGAGCAGACAGCTCAGGGGAAGTGCTCCCTCGCCGGCCAGCCGCCCGCCCGCCAGGCAGTGCCGCCCGATCGCCCAGCAGCCCGCCGGCATGTCTGTTAGCCGCAAGGCTAACAAGGCATTTGCCCTGGGCATTTGGGGGCGGCTTTTTTTGCCGCCCCCTGGAAAATGCCGCCCAAGGCAAATGCCTTGTTTGCCTCGCGGCTAATACACCCCTGGGTGTATCCCGATAAGTCCGTGAAGAACGAGAGCTGCATTCCTTCAAAGGTGTAAGGTGAGTGATTCCGGACAGCTCCTATAACTGCTGATCTGTCTTTGCTACACCTAAATTTCACCAGGAGGTCTCTTGGTGCGGAGCTCGGTGCTTTTGTCGACTTTTGCAGGCGGAACATCCCCTCTAGGCCCATTTGCTTTGCCTGCCTGGGAGGCAGTAGTGCTGCGAGGAGTCGCCTCAGCAGGTGCGGTGTCTCATCTTCCAGAGTCTCCTCCGACACCCCTCTTATCTTGAGGTGTAGGCTGCGCCTCGGGTCCTCTGCCACCGCCATCTTCTGTTCTGTTTTGGCTTGTTGTGCCTGCAGGTCCAATACCGCTTTCTGAAGTTGGGATGTTTGTTGGGCATTTTTGTGGGCATTGCCTTCTATGACTTCCATGCGGTTCGTTAGGCCTCGAACCTCTTGTCGGATTTGGGCCATATCTGCCTGGAGGTTCCGTCTGAGTTCCGCAAGGAGCTCTCTCATGAGTCGTTGTTACCGGAGTAGAGTCCGGTGGAGAGGTGGAGGGTATGGTGGGTTGCGGCTCCATTGTATTCCCCTCTGGCAGTCCCATGCAGTAATCCTCCGATATTTCAGTATCTGCGTCTGAGCAGTCGGCCATCTTGGGCCCTGCTCCATTCCAGGCCTGGCGCCACAGGTCTCCGATATTCATGCCCATATGTGGTTTGTCGGATTTTTGTTTTTTGGTTTTCTTACCCATGGCTTGTGGGTCAGGGCTTGTGGTGATTTGCTGGCGAATTAGGGCTTTTCAGACCAGATTTTGCGGCTCTAAAGGCTTTAGTCGTCTCGGAGCTGCTGTAGCATGCGTCCGCTCGGTTCAGTGGCTTGGCTCCACCCTCTAGATAACCGTTTTTTAACTGCTAAACCACTGGGATTTCATAAACATGGTAAATGCAAAATGTGAAAATTTTTATAACTTTTGCAGTTCCACTAACCAGCAATTAGACATAAAATATTTTACAAATTGCAAATCTAAGAATGCAATCTATTTGTTACAATGTTACGTGGATCCATCCAGGGGCTGATGGAGCTGCAGCTTTATTTAAAAAAAAAAATTTACACACTACTCTTAAGTTTGCCACCTGACTGGTATTTTACCAGCACAGGCGGTATTTAAGGCTGCCTGGCCGGCGCCGATATTGCAGTAATACCGACAATACAAATGCAGATATTTTTCGCAGTATAAACAGAGATTACTCTGCAATACCAGCACTGGCCAGTAGGGGTCACTGTGTGTGTGTGTGTGTGTGTGTGTGTGTGTGTGTGTGAAGAGAGGCAGGGATAGGAAGTTACAGCATTTCCCTCCTCACTGATTCGCGGGGGAGCAGCTACACAGCACAGGGAGTTCAGGCAACAGCTCCCAGCCTGCAGAGACAGACTACAGCTCAGGGAAGTGAGGGATGGGGGGAAAGGCAGCAGGGAGACATGGGGACACTGAGACACTAGGAGACACAGAAACATGGGGACACAGACACGCTGTGAGACACTTGGGACACAGAGTCTCAATGTTTCCCAGTGTCCCCATGCCTCCCAGCCAGTGTCCCTAGTGTCAGTGTTCCCATGTCTATATCCACAAGTGCCCCCAAGTTTCTCAGTGTCCCCATGTCTCTGTGTACCCTAGTGACACGGGACACACTGAGACATGGGGACACTGGGAGACTAGGGGACACTGACGCCAGGCTGGCCTTCCAATAATTGGACAGACATGCCAGCTTTTTGCGCATGTTCGCCCCTTTTGGCAGTTCTGGTCACGTGATTTGCGTCAGTGGCCCACCCTTTTACCCCGCCCATTGACTTCCTGCTTCACTGGATACTGCTGTTAGGGGGTATAGATTTACTTGAAAGATGAAAGCATAAATTAGATAGAGATTAGCATAGAGTATGTGTTTTCATATAGCTGCATCCAATGAGTTTCCCTCCAGCACCATCTCCATCAGATACATGACGCTTGAGAGGTATGATTGTTTTAGTCTTTTTGGTCAATGAGATTCTGTAAATAGGCCCCATCATATTTGTCAGCACCAGGCCCAGTGCGTTCTTAATCTGCCCTGTGTGGATCCCAATATGTGGGGGGGGGGGGGGGGGCATAACAGGGGAGGAATTGTTGGATTTCAAGAGAATTCATTTGGAGATTTTTTTTGGACCATTGGGGATGCTGGCCCTAGTGAACCTGGAAAAATCAGATCTCAATTATGGAGAGTGGTTCTCTATTAAGTTGGATCCTCAAAAATTTAGCAAAATTATATCCGTAGGTAATTCATGTGTGAGTGCCATGGCTGCCTGTAGCTGTGATGTCCTTCTAACAAAGTATAAGTGTACGTTTAAATAAAAAAATTAAAAAAAACAATAAGCAAACTCTACATGGAGTCCATATAGAGACACCCACCATTATTTTGGTTAAGCATTTTAAATTAAACACATTGTGGAAGTAAAAAAAAATAAAATAAATAAATACTGGAGAAAGCTCTATCCAAAGACAGAGCTCCCTAGCTGGCAGATATTAAACTAGAGACAATAATACTCTCTAAATGGTGTCTTAAAGTATTGCATTTAGATCAAAGTTTAGAGAAGATTCCCAGAAATGGCTACCGCGTACTATATATAAACTTTTTGTTCAGTGAGGTCAAATGTACAAGGTGACAACAGCTAAATGAAGTTGTATAGTGAGACCTGTATTAAAATACGTACGTAGTACACAGGGGATTAAGAATAAAAGTAGATTTATACCAGTTTACTCAGATACTCCTGTAATTAGAGGAGGGGGACAGTCTCTGTGAAACAGTGAACCCTCCTCAATGAAACCAGGGTTCCTACTCACTGGTGATAAACATATCTAAAGGGGTTTCAAAAAGGACCATGAATCTCAAGGTACCACAGTACCACACTCGGTTAGTTAAGCTAGATAAAAAAAAAATTAAAACTGTGCGATTTTTCATGCCACTGCTAAACATGTATTAATCCTGCAATACGCTGTTGTCGCGTCTGATGAAACCTTGTACCCACCCGCACAACAAAAATAAAGAATTAAAAAAAAAAAAAAGAAAGAAAACACGAAGGTATTGAACATCCCAGATATTGTTGAAAAATATCTAAAAAAAAATTATCTGCAAGCCACACTGGCAGAGAATAATGAGAGATGGAATCCATCAGCATCTAGTGGGGCATAGTTTGAGACCCCCTGCCCTATAGATAAAAGAGCTCATCCTACCCTCATTAAAAGAGCACAAAGGGATCAGAAACACGAATGTGTATTCCTAATCCTATAGTATAAAAAAGTAAATTAGGATGGCGCAATAATTATAATAAATGAAGGTGACTTTATACTTGTGTGACAACAATACGAATGCAGCAGCCTACTAGGAACCCCGATCATATAAATCCCCAGATTGTAAACCCCCCCAAAAAAGTGTAGGTGCGCAAACAGTTAAAAGATCAATTAGATAATTTATAATTACTTCCCAAGATATCCAAACAATTCAGTGTGGGATAGCAATATTATTTTAAAACCACATGTGTGTCACAAACCACATAAAGTGAAAATAGAACAAAAAAAAACAAATACTTGCAATTCCTTGAATGGCTGTCACAGGTATCTATAAATACATCAAAAAAGAAACCTTCTGTATAATCCTATAGTGTAAAAACGCTATTTAGCCTCCCTTACATGCAGTAAAATCTTACCTTATAGATCCGCGGGCACTAACTGCGCCCCTTATCCACCTCCTTGGCTGACATCATCAGAATGGATTATCTCAGTCAAGGAGGCAGATCGGGAGGCTGGACCAAAAGCCACCCAGGCCAATCAGCTCCTCCTCATTGAATCAATGCATCTTTATATGGAAAGTACAGTATTTGAGTGACTGCTACTAGAGGTGTTCCTAGGCTGTAATGTAAACACAGCCTTTAACCCCTTCACGACGGGTGACGGACGAGGTCCGTCATCCTGGGGATGCCCTTAACGATGGGTGACGGACCTCGTCCGTCACGTGGTAAAATTAACCCCAGATCGCCGCAATCGCGGCGATCGTGGGGTTAATGGTGCTCCGGTCTGCCTCTGCATTAGAGGCAGACCGGGAGCACCGGATCGGGCTGTCCCAGCTCATGTGCCCGCTCTGACAGCATGTCAGAGCGGGCACATGTGCTCTGTATACTCACCTCCGCCTCCCTGCACTTCCGGGTTCAGTGTGAAGTGCAGGGAGACAGATCTTCAGTGATCCTGCCCCCTGGTGTTAAAAAAAAAAAGTTAAATTAAAATCCCACCCCCCTTTACCCATATTAATAAAAAATTAACCCCTTCCCTGCCAATTGATCACTGACTACAGTGATCAATTGGCAGGGATTACATTTTAATATGATCTGATTTTTTTTTTAACCCCTGAGGGTTAATTCTTTTTTTTTTAACCCTCAGGGGTTAAATTTATTTTATTAATTAATTTTAATATTTTAAAATTATAAATTTAGCTAGCTGGGGAGGGTGGAAGTTAGTGGGGAATTGGGGGATTTAGTGTTAGGCTAACTAGGGGTTAACGTTAAAAAAAGTTTTAAAATAAGCTTTAAAAAATTAAGTAAAAAAAAAGTTTTAATAACGTTTAAGTAAAAAATAAAAAAAAAATAAACCCTTTACCCAGTCCAAATAAAAATTAACCCCTTGCCTGCCAGTCTATCACTGCCTACAGTGATCAAAATACAGATAACAGTATTATACTGTGATCTAATTTTTTTTTTAACCCCTGACGATTAACTTTTATTTATTTTTTAACCCTCAGGGGTTAAATTAATTTAATTAACTAATTTAAATATTGTATAATTAAATATTTTGCTAGCTGGGGTGGGTGGGAGTTATGGGAAAATGGGGAATTTACTGTTAGTGCTGCTTACTGCTAGTTAGGGGTTAACGGTAAAAGAAAAAGCTTAGAAAAATGTTAAATCTGTAAAAAAAAGTTTTACGAAAGTTTAGGAAACTTTAAAAAAATGAATAAGCAAAACAAAAGTTTAAAAAATAGTTTTAAAAAGTAAAAAAAGTTTTAAAAAGTAAAAAAATACATTTAATAACGCTCATTACCACTACACCTGGTACAAGCTAGCGGAAAAATGATCCCACGCTAAGGTTCAAAATATGCCTTTTGAAATACCCTGGGATGTCTTCTTTAAGAAATGGTATGGCTTTATGGGGTATTTGGATTATATAGCCTGGTAAAATACTCTAAAATGGGACATGGGCACAGCGTAAAAATTGAAAGTTTGAAAAAAAATGGAATGGCTGTGTCCCAAATGTGCCCCTCCGATGTCCACATATACCTGGCAAAGGTACATACGGGGGTATTTTTGTACTCAGCCGACATAGCTGAGCAACATATAAAGTATTATAGAGTGGTGGTACACATAAGGTTTGCAAAATATACTGTGCAAACTCACTTTGTGTGTCAAAAAGGCAGAAAAAACGCTTATTACCACTACACCTGGTACAAGCTAGCGGAAAAATGATCCCACACTAATTTTCAAAATATGCCTTTTGAAGTACCCTGGGATGTCTTCTTTAAGAAATGGTATGGCTTTATGGAGTATTTGGATTATATAGCCTGGTAAAATACTCTAAAATGGGACATGGGCACAGCGTAAAAATTTAAAGTTTGAAAATAAATGGAATGGCTGTGTCCCAAATGTGCCCCTCCGATGTCCACATATACCTGGCAAAGGTACATACGGGGGTATTTTTGTACTCAGCTGACATAGCTGAGCAACATATGAAGTATTATACAGTCGTAGCACACATAAGGTTTGCAAAATATACTGTGCAAACTCACTTTGTGTGTCAAAAAGGCAGAAAAAACGCTTATTACCACTACACCTGGTACAAGCTAGCGGAAAAATTATCCCACGCTAAGATTCAAAATATGCCTTTTGAAATACCCTGGGGTGTCTACTTTAAGAAATGGTAGGCCTTTGTGGGGTAGTTTGAATTTAAAACTTACGAAGATGCTTGGAAATTGCACATAGGTCCAGCGTCAAAATTCAAAGTTCTGTAAAAACTGATATGGCTTGGTCTCCAATATGCCACTGTAGCTTCACAAAATAGTGCCAAAGACATTCATTGGGGATGTCTTTTTACTCAGAAGACTTAGCTGAGCATAATTTGAAGGTGTTGAACTTAGTGGCACATATGAAATATACAAAATGCCCAGCAAAAATGCAATCCGTATGTCAAAAAATGCACAAAATTATTTTTTACCACATACTTTGGCATATATTGGTGAAAAAATGGGGGCATGCTAAGGCACAATATGCACCTTATGAGATACCCTGGAGTGTCTACTTTTACAAATGGTAGGCCTTTGTGGGGGTTTTTGAACAGTCAAACTGCTATAATACCCCAAATGGAAGCATAGGCTCATTAAATCCGTCTCTCAAAATTCTACTGTGAATACTGAAAAGGACAGGTCTCCTGTATGGCACTGTAGCTTCACGAAATAGTGCCATAGACATACAATGGGGGTGTCCTTTTACTCAGAAGACTTAGCTGAGCATAATTTGGGGGGTTTGAACTTAGTGGCACATATGAAATATACAAAATGCCCAGCAAAAATGCAATCCGTATGTAAAAAATGTACACAATTATTTTTTACCACATACTTTGGCATGTAATGGTAAAAAAATGGGGGCATGTTAAGGCACAATATGCACCTTATGAGATACCCTGGAGTGTCTACTTTTACAAATGGTAGGCCTTTGTGGGGGTTTTTGAACAGTCAAACTGCTATAATACCCCAAATGGAAGCATAGGCTCATTAAATCCGTCTCTCAAAATTCTACTGTGAATACTGAAAAGGACAGGTCTCCTATATGGCACTGTAGCTTCACAAAATAGTGCCAAAGACATACAATGGGGGTACCGTTGTACTCAGCAGAAGTAACTGAACACATAATAAAACTTTGTACAGGAATAGCACACAACAACTTTACAAAATACACATGAGAAGTTCTTTGTTATACGTTTGTGTGCGAAAACCCCCCCAAAACACAATTTTACTCCAATATTTAGCAGAGGTTGGCGGTAAAATGGCTCCGTAGAAAGTGTCAAAACAACCTTAGGTAAATAGCCTGTGATGTCTACTTTATATAAATATATACTTTTGTGTGGCAATTTTGTTTTATTTTATGGCTATTAGGCTTACAAGACAAACATACCAAATTCTAAAATCGCTCCATATTAAAATTTTATTTTACTCCTTGTGCTTTGTGACCTGTAACTACCAAAAAAAACTTAAAATCCCAGACACATTATATATTCTGTAAATCAAAACAAATAAATGAATTTATTTTTAATTACTTTCCTTAACCTGCACTAATTATGCACACATTATGATTGCAAAAACTGTAAAAAAAAAAAAAACAATATTTTTCATTTTTTTTGCATTTTTCTGTATTTTTTTTATAATAAGTAAGCATTTATATATTTATATGTTATATCAAATTAAAGCCCTTTCTGTCCTTTAAAAAACAGTATATAATATGTGTCGGTGCAATAAATGAGAGAGATGCAAATTGCAGTTGAACGCAAACAGCAAGAAAATGCAAAAATTGCTTGTGTCATTAAGCGTAAGTCAAGCTTCTGAAGCTCTGTCCTTAAGGGGTTAAAAAAAAAAAAAATCTGCAGGGACCGACTACACTGACCAGAACAACTACAATAAGCCGTAGTTGTTCTGGTGACTGTAGTGTCTCTTTAAGTATGAGACATAATATCTATTGTTGTATATGTTGGGGTGTAGGTGAATGAATCTGTCATTGTGAGTGCATATTTGAAAGTGTGTGTAAAACTCACAAAAAGCATTCCTATACATATATTGGCCTGAATAAAACTCACTTCAGAAGCGGCAAAGTTTGGAGATTTACAGCAAAACCAGGAACTTTCTACATGAGGATTAATATGTTATTATTACTGTTCATCTCTTCCTGCAAATATTATCAATACATTAAAAGAAAATAATATTATGAGAGGCTCAATGTTATCAATTCGGCCACAATGAAATTTGTTAAAGGACCACTATAGGCACCGAGACCACTTCAGCTCAATGAAGTGGTCTGGGTGCCAGGTCCATCTAGGGTTAACCCTGCAGCTGTAAACATAGCAGTTTCAGAGAAACTGCTATGTTTACACTAGGGTTAATCCAGCCTCTAGTGGCCGTCTCATTGACAGCCGCTAGAGGTGCTTCCGCGCTTCTCACTGTGATTTTCATATTGATTTTTATAGTGGTCCTTTACTTTGGTTTGAAATTTGGATACAGAGGTCAGGGGCCTGGTACTATTGACCCATTCATGTTATCACAAATTGGCCAATAGTCCAGTTCATGGTCTTTGGTTCTTCCAGAAAGCGGCAACAATAATAAGACTTTAGGGGACGTATGGATGCTCTCACCTACAATTCGGTTTCAGCTTTCTCCCCAGTCTTTTAATATTTCCACCATTATGCTAAGCAACATGCAACACTTAATGTTTTTTTCAAACCAGCAAACACTTTTAAATAAATATACAAACAAAATAAAGCATACACGTTTTTAAAAACCTCTATACACTTGTTCAGATTGCATTGTTGGCCATGCCTCTCAGCTAGGGCAGAAAAGAGACCTTCCATCCGCACATGTGTAACTCTGTCAGGCATATCCAATGCACTTTTACAGCATTCCTAGGGATAGGACACTAATTATATTAGTCTCCTCCCTGGAGTGGGTGTGGAAACATAAGAATAACAAACAGGTAAATATGAAAATAAATCATATTTACCTGCTTTTTTTATAGCCTGTGTGAGGCAACCGTCTCATTCAAAGATAACGTTTTTGAATAATACAATTGTCTCAAAGTGATGCATGTCCCTTTAACCAAAGTAGGAATTAATGGAAATTAAATTCTAGCCTTGCATGTTGTTTTTGTATTAAATGTTTTTGATATATTCAAAATTAATTAAGACAACTTAGAGAAGCCACTGAAAATCATAAAATTATATTATTTTATATTGTATACACATAAAACAATTTGCACAGAAAGTGAGTTAAAGAGGAGATTCGGAAAAATCCATCTGTTTTGTTCTTTAGACACAGTTTTCAAAAGTAAAAAGTCTTTATGGCAATATTTTTTAAAAGTTTTGGATTTGCAATAATCTTGTCAATAGGACAGAATGAGATCAGAGAGGCGGCTGTATGCATGTTGAAATTGTTGCTCATTTGGTGGAAAAACAAACTCCAACATTCTCAGTATAAATATTTGCAAGGTATGAACAATGTCAGACAGGTGGGACAAGTCTGCACTCTATTTTAAAAGAAATAGGTGGCATTCAACAATAAATGATCAACTGTTAAGGAAAAGCCGCTCTGCTCTGTAAAGTGCTTTGTAGGATGAGAATCTGCATGTACCCAAACGGCCCTCAAATGGGTTTAATAACGAGCTCAGTGAAATCACTGCCATCTGGGGAGCTTATTGCAGATTTTGATTTGGAGAATTAAAGCCTTGTTAACTGATTTGTTTTTAATTCCGAAAGGGATTTGAATATGTGGCACGTCACATATAGTACATGATATTCAGCAGTAATGAATCTACTGAATGAGTCACAATGCCTTAAAGAACGTCTGCTATAAAATAACGATGGCTATTCCACAAAATAAGATATAAAAATAATAACCAATTATGAAAAATAAGCTCAAGCTATGCATTGGTGGTAGAAGGGCACTCTGCTTGGAGCCACAGGGTACATTTAATTCAAATCACACATAACCAACTGGTGGTTGGTTAATAGCAAGATGCTACAGATATATGTGGATGTCCAACTATTGGACCACCACTCCCATAATGATCTGCCAATCCCTGGGGTACTACAGCAAAATATTAAGTGCTAAAGTGACATATTTAAAGTTATCCCCTGCTTTGACTTGGATTCGACTCTTTTCTGATTACAGAGACCGGACCTCGAGAAGAAGCAGAGGTGTCACTTCTACCTGCTGCCTGTAGCTTTTGCAGAAAATTTCAGGATTGGCTGTAGATCTCTGCTTCTCAAATAACAGGTGATCCCAGCTGCCTGCCCATTAAATAAAGAGGGTGAAATATCGACCTTTGCCTCCTTTCCTTTCGACTAATTGCTTAAAAAAAGAAAGAGTATGATGGACAGCAAAAGTGTCTCACTTACATATATATTTTATATATATAAAAAAGCCAATATGATTACACAAAGTGCTCCAATCTGCACATATCCTCACAATAAGTAATGGTGGGATACAGATAACAGGGCCTTTCAACTAATAAACGTGTATATTGTCCTCAAGCAATAAATCGCATAAAATGTTTCCAAACATCATAGAAAAAGGCACCAGCTATCATTGATTATCTTACGCAAACGTTATCCCTGAAAGACAGATCCTAAAATGAATTCCTTTAGGTTCCGGCTATTTTTTTTGGCTAGAAACTGTTAGCTAGGTTTCATGAAATGTTCCAAAGTGATGCATGACTCCACGTGCGTCTCCGTCACAACCCAATCAGGATCTTAGCGAGGTTAGGAACGTGGCGTGTCGTAGAAAAATAAGGTTTTGCCATGAGTCACAGGGTTTAAAGCTGGTGAGGACTGCAGAGTGATATCACTGAACCTCTCTACGAGTTCTTAAAAGGCAGTTCTGTGGCGTCCCTGTAATCACCCATCATCTCCTTGGGTTACAGTCCTTCTCGTTCACATTGCTCTCACCACAAACGTTCTTTATCCTCTCGTGATTCCGTGAGAGAGAAATAAAGACATTCGAGTGAGCAATGGTAGGAAAGAGTACTGGATGCTGTTTTATAAGCATCAAGTTATTATTCTGTACTGCAGTCGCCTATTTATTCAGCAAAGGACTGGAACATGTTGAGCTCGGAAAATTCCTCATTGTTGTAGCTTGACACCTCTTCTCCCAACATGGAAAGCATATCCTGTATAAAAGAGGACATATTACAGCTTTATGGCATTCACATCAGCAAAGGTCTCATGGCCCAGTCATGCTATAAGGCCCAGTCTAACGGCAGCTAGAGGGAATTGAGAAACGAACCGTTAATTTGAGTGAATTGCTCTGTCTGAACAGCAGTTAGAATTGACATTCTTTACCTCATTTTGTCTTCCATAAGGCAGCACAATCTACATTTTTATGAAGTCTATTCTTCATAAAATTTTCCTTTTACGGTCTAAAGTCTGATCTCTATATACAGACACACAATAACAGGGTTATTCGCTAAAGCAAGAATTCAAAATTCATATAAGAATCTCAAAATTGAAGCTGAAAGTAAATCGAACTGCTTTACGTTCTGCTACTTGAAACGTGAACTTTACTTTAAATTCCCCCTTTGGTAAATAACCACAGACACACACAACATTGCAACTATTCTAAATAAATTGGTCAGACAAGAAGAAAACTTTGTTATTGTGTTTATTGTTTTGAGTTCTTAATGATAACTCAGTGTGCGGAGATACTCAATTATTAGTGATATAACTTTTGGGTTTGATCTCACAAAAGTGCTGTATAAAGATTTCAGTATAAAAAGAAAAAACAAAAAACAATATTTATGAGGCCAAAAACAATAAAATGCATTAATGCATTGTGTCCCTTTAATACATGTATTTTCTTATTTAAAATGAAGCCATCATTAAACAGTTTAAAGAGCTGTGATTAAAATGGTAAATCACCAGTTGTTACAGGAACTACAATTCCCATGATGCTTTGTCGGCATAAGGCTGGGGGATCCTACAACAGCTTGTATCTACCGGACAGGGGCGTGTGTGTGCACGCACACACACACACGTCATGTTCTTACCGGAAAGGCCTCAGAATGGTTGGACTGCTGCTGGACACGAGGCTCTGCTGCGTTCTGTCCATGGTGAGAGCCCTGCCACTGGGGCCACACGCCAACCGCGTCAGCTGCCCGTGTCTGGAATTGGCGGGTCCGCCCCACCTCCGCTACTGAAAAAAAAAAAACAACATCACATTTATCAAACAGACAGGCCAATAACTGGAAGGCTTTCTCTTGCTGCCATGGGTTTATTGGATGGGAGAAAAATGCACAAAACCACACAGACACAAAAATATCAAACTATTTTGCTCTCCGTCAGAGCAAATAGAGTACAATTTCATTTGTCTAATGAAATAGGCTATTGCACATCCACAGTTGGTCTGTTTACTGTAATTATGCCATCAGTGGAAATGTACAGCTACCCAGATTACAAGCTCTCCAACCTCCTTGTGCAAGTAAGAGTCTGTATATTGAAATGCTCTCCAATAACCTGGCCTACATCGAGAATCCAACTCACACAGGAAGGTGGATTCCTGTGGATTGCAAGGAACAAAGGAGCATGTGATGAGATTACACTGGGAAGGTGAATGTGAAGGGAATTATTACAGAGGTCTAAGGATAAAATGGCCAGCAGCTTCATTTTTATTTGAAGTAGAAGATCAAGAAATAAAGAAAGGTTGGCCAGAAAGTTCAAGGGGGCAGAACAGGGGGTAACCCTAATGGAGTTAGTGACAAAAAGAGAAGGAAAAGAGCTGTCCCTAAAAATAAAAGAAGAAGATCAAGAACACATACACACAGATTTACCGAAACTGTTGGCGCGGTTGGCTAAGTTGGGGTAGGCCGTGGCCGCAGGTGACGATGTCGAACTCTGTGAGGACATTGGGCTGAAATTTGCAGCTGTGTTCTGGAAATTCCCTATGCCAAACTGTGGAGACTGCGTCTTCGTCGTCTGCGGTGGTACCTGCTGGAGATTAACAAAAGTAGAAAGGAGCTCAGATACATTCCGATATATATCCATCTATATACAACCCCATCATCCCACTTCATCCCTCTCATAGAATTAAACTACTGCGAAGGCAAATTGGATAAATACAAGATTTGTTTATTAGGAACGAAAGAGAATGTTTAACGGTTACGGTGTCCTCGGATTTCTGCAGATGCTAATCTACATGGGCTGTCACATGCATACCTGTGCTGTAAATGTAGGGCGAGCACCAGAGCTCCAGTTTGTTCCAGTGACCTGTGTAGGGCTGGTATGCCGAGAGATTTGGGCCAGGATCTGTCCGGCGGACACCGGCTGCTGAATAATATTGACCGGAGGTGCCATGCCACCGCTTCTGGAAAGGATTAACGGTGAGATTGAGAAGTGTCCTGTCATTTTATATCACAGGAGGGCAATGCAATTCACTCACAGAAATACCACCATTATTTACGGTTACTGCGAAATCCACATTTTTACAAAGTTTCTAACAGTACCACTGCATCTTGTTTAAAAAGGCAGCTACTTTAATGTCTATCTAGTTCTCCGTATAATTGCACTGGCTTATAATTAGATACACACAGGACGTTAGTAGACCATCGACCAAGTATGTAATGGATACAAGTATGGTGGTACGCAAACAAGATATGCCAACATATTCACTCATTTATTCACAGTATGGCGTTTTCATAGCTTGGACCCGGACTCCTATTTCAGGGATGACCAATGTGTTCCTGGCAGAGTAACTCATCCCTAAATGTCTAATACTCAAATTGTTTCTGCTTGCACGGTACAGAGGTAGATACCCCAATAATGGCTCCCGGGTTTGATGGTTAACAAAAACAAGATAGGGAAATGGAAACAGTAAATTAAAAGAGAAGAAAAGACTGGAGTCAGACACAGGAAGACCAAAAGAAGAAGAAGAAGATGATGTAAATTGAGAAAATAAAATCCATTTAAATGAGCAGAGAGAAAGGAGAATCTGAAGGTTGTATGGAGATGTAACACGCCGATCCATATGGCGAATAAAACACAAATTGTTGGAGACAGGATCCATTACAGTAACATTACTACTGCGGGTTCCAAACTGTTCCTTCTGTTAGAGTCCTGTACGTTTTACAAAATATGTACAGGATTCTAACTTGGCCCAGAAAGGCACGCAGAGGTCTGTGCACTTTAAACCTCTACAAACCTCTATCGCTCCCCTACATGGGACTGGCAGGCTTATTCACAAACATGAGGATTTGAAGTCAATCCAAAGAGAATTTCAAATTCAAGGCAAAGTAAGCCAGGCTGGAAACATTCCCTAAGTCTGTTATGTTCTCAGCAGGCTACTTTGCCCGTAAATGTAATACTTAGTATGAATTCCCACTTTATTGCATAAGACATGCATCAATACATAGAATAAATGGCCCTTTTTCCTGAAACACTAGCCCATGCTGCTCAAACGGTAAATGAAGCATTAAAGGACCACTCTAGTGCCAGGAAAACACTCGTTTTCCTGGCACTAGAGTGCCCTGAGGGTGCCCCCACCCTCAGGGACCCCCTCCCGCCCGGCTCTGGAAAGGGGAAAGGGGTTAAATCTTACCTTTTTCCAGCGCTGGGCGGGGAGCTCTCCTCCTCCGATCCGCCTCTTCTCCTCCCCGTCGGCTGAATGCGCATGCGCGGCAAGAGCTGCGCGCGCCTTCAGCCGGTCACATAGGAAAGCATTCATAATGCTTTCCTATGGACGCTGGCGTGCTCTCACTGTGAAAATCAATGAGACAGCCACTAGAGGACATAGGGGGAAGGCTTAACCCATTCACAAACATAGCAGTTTCTCTGAAACTGCTATGTTTATGAAAAAATGGGTTAACCCTAGAAGGACCTGGCACCCAGACCACTTCATTAAGCTGAAGTGGTCTGGGTGCCTAGAGTGGTCCTTTAAGTCTAGCTAGGGTAGAAGAGCAACCCTATTAATGTTGTAATTTCGATCACACAGCTATTATCCTAGCCACTTAGCTGCAGACACACAGTCCTTCCATACACTGCAAACTCTAATCAGCCAAACCAGGTGTCAATTCGCTTCCTTCATCACCAACCTGAAACTGTCCACTGGCCGAGGGGCAGGAGTGAAGGTAGTGGCTTGGGGGAAGAGTTGCTGGTTCCCAGAGACTCCACTGGTGTTGAGTGCCTTGTTCTGATCTGGAAGAGACGAGACAAAACGGTTTAGCCATTAATTTGAGAATTACAGAGAACTGACAATGGTGAGCAGGATTTTAGACCAAATAAGCGGAGCTGAAGAATTCCTTCAGTTTTCCCTGTGTAACCTCGAACCAGATAGTTACACTATAACTGGTTCCGCTCAGCTGCACCAACACTACTTAGTGATAAATTGTATATTTTCCTAGAAATATCGCAAACTGTTTCCATACACCCTCCCCCCTCACACATTGTAGCATTCATTTGCTTCCTATCAATCCTTTCTTAATGCAAAGATTTAGTAACAATGGCTGACATAAGGTTTGTGGGACAGCGCCTCAAGTGGTGAGAAATGGGTTTAATCTGTAGTTGCCCATTTTAATTTATGCTTTGATATTCCACAACTTTGAAGAAAAAGTGATGCTTTAGCTGGGGCATGGATTTAGACATATTGACAAAGAAAGCCTGCACACTTACTAGCTGGCCATAAGGTAACCTTGAACACAAAGCTCTCAAAGCACCATGAGAGATGTAATACACTATCTGGAGTGTAATCGTTTGGTCTCCTCAGTTATAGACTCTAAGGACCTTCAGAGGGGTTTGGCATTATATTGATGTCACCACCAGTTTAAAAGGAACAGGCTATAGCATTAACCGACACTCTGTGCATTGTGGGTAACCGATCCGCACTGTAGAGACCACACACTGAGAACCTATCACACCGTGCAGCGCTATGAAAACCCCCTTTGTTTCAGTTACCTGAGTTAATGGTGTTGTAGATTTCCGCAAACCTCGGATCCCTTTCCTGGACATACAAAGCTTCCGTTTTCTCCAAGGATTTGTTGTGTTCTGAGATGGAGGCCGTTACAGGTTGAACTGGGACCTACACAGCAAAAAAACAAAAAACAACCACACACATTAATAAACCACAGATTTGAAAAATGAATGGACATTTTTTTTTTTTTTTACAAAACATTGAAATTAAGCCACAGAAGTCAAATTCCTTCTAAAATACTTAAAGGGGTTAAGAGAGAACCAAGACTATAAAAAAAAAAAAACAGTTAACCCCCAATGTGATCAACGATAGAGTACAGCCCCAGCTTGTGACCACCCTTTTCCATTGCTATTGTACGTACATGGATCTTTAAACAGATTGATTTACTTTCCACTGATTTAACCTTTATGCCATTACAAGTGCTCCAGATTATTTATTTTTGCTTATTCGCCATTTTGACAGCGGGAACGAGTGGTGTTTTGTGTCTGATTATTTCATCCCTACACATTTGGATTGCTCAACATATCACTTTTGGCTTTTGGTTAACATTCGATAGAAGCCAGGAAGAACCTGGACTTACAACCTCGCGTTTGTTTAGTCATTTTGCAGATAAACCTTTCAGATGCATCTATGCAGAAAAGGAGTCGCTCCCCCAGCACTAATTATACTAACGGATTACTGCCCCTTTAAAAAGACATCAGGACTTCCGTTCACTGACCTGTGTGTGGTTGTAAGCGGCCATTGTATCCCTGCTGGGGACCACGTCCAGTTCGGATTGAGAAGGTTTTGGCTGTTGCCTAAGTACCATGGGGAAATGAAACAATTTAATATTCGTCTATTGAAGCTCATTAATATTTTATACCCTATAAACAAGCAATAAAAAGTACCAGATCTCTGGCCACAATCCTACTATAGATGACATCAAGAACAAGAATCAAGAATGCTGTCCTGGTGGAGCAATTTCATTTTAACACATCAGGGAGTTATGTGGGATTCAGACATTAAAATTTTCACATAAAGATTGATTTCTGATCAATTTATTTTTTTCCCTTTTTTGAACCTCCTGTTTTTAGACCTACATCGTTCTAGACAGAATCTCAAGGGAAGCCATAGCAGAAACTCACCTCCCTGCCAGCGGACCTGGTGCCATCTCCATGTTGTGCGTAATGCCATGGGTGAGCGAAGGCCTCGGCACGCTGTTGGACAAAGTGGGCCGTGACTCCTGGTTAGAGTTCCTGGAAGCAGTTAAAGCAGAATGAATATTTGTGCAGGGACACGATCCGTTTCAGAATACACATTAATTACATCTAGAACTTGGACTTAATTTTAGCAGTACAGGACAGTGAGATCACATCAGCTCAGATATAGGAGAGGAGTTCAGAAAACATATAATCCGGGCTCGTTATTCAAAATATATTTAGCGATAAAAATACTGAAAATTATTACAAGTCAGATACGGAGATCTAGACCAGGCTTATGTAAATGAAGACGTCTTGAATTTTACTTGAGTGTTACGTTATTCCATTAGCTGCACACAGTGGGTTAATTTAAAAAAAAAAAAAAAAATTTTAGGCCAAGCATAAAAAATAAGAATGATACATTTGATAGAAACTGATCTTCTACCACATTTTAGCCAGAAACACAAGGTGCCAACGAGACCCTGAAAGTAGCGTGTTGTATTATGTTTTTAACGCCTGTAATCAGTAATATACGTACTTCACATTTGTGTTTGTGCAGATGATATACTCAATCTCATCAGAGTATGGGTTCTGGAAGGTGAAAGAGCTGGTTCTTATCAGAAGCCACTCGCGGTTTTTGGATCTGAACCGGAACATAACAGAGAGAACTTGGCCTTTTAATTTTACCACCTGGAACAAGAGACAACGTATAAGATTAAATCCCAGCCCCACATGATAAAATAAAACATTGAAAAACATTTTTTTTTTTTTAAATCCTGGAGAGTCCCTTTCACATAATTTACCTGCTGTAAACTGTCCCTTAAAAGCTGCTGGTCCTCTGGGTGAGCGAAGTCCACAATATCTTTTCCTAAGAGTTCCTGCGGCAGAAGAAAGATATTTATAAGAAGTGTTTGTTTAAGGGCGAACAAACTAGATGTTCCTATACAACAAGCACAATCCTTGAAAAGCTCATACAAGGCTTGGCTGGGCTGGTGCTCACCTGAGGTTGGTAGCCAACTGTGGCTGCACACCGGTGATCCACAAAAGTGAACATGCCGTCTACATTATGTCGGGAAATGAACTCAGAGGGCTGGCAGATGCTATTCATGTCTGTGCAGTTGGGAGAGCTGGTGACCTGAAATGGAATTAAAAGGATTACAGATGGAGCAGAATGCAGACATTAAGACAGAGTAAATGCCATGAGACCACATTTCTATATCACTAAAAAAATAAAAATAAAAACACTTAACAGTCTATTAAATATTTTTTATTAACCATCAACAATTCCTCCACGTAGTAAAAATGATGGTAGTGTAGTCAGCAAGATATTTATACAAACAGATTGAATAGGATGTGAGGACCAGAATGCCAGCAATCTAGTGTAGAATTTTTAAATAAAGTTCTTGACAAAACTGGAGGAATTATAAGAGCCCCGTTCATGAGCGACCATTCGGGGGAATCTAGTCATTGTGAGTAGAATTACTGTGAACAGTGATTCATCATAAACATACAAGAACAGCTTCTTACCTGCAAACGGCCAATGGCCACCAGACAAAACTTGTTGCTCTGTCCTGCATCTGGGTCATCTTCAGGTAAACTGACACCTGGGTGAGGAAGACGGAGAACAAGTTGTTATTAGCAATAATCAGCATGGTTTTATGAAACATGGGCCATGTCAAACTAACCGAATTGCATTCTACGAAGAAGTAGAAATATCGATCAGGGTGTTGCAGTAGATGTGATTTACTTGGATTTTGGCATTTGATACAGTTCCACACAGTAGATTAGTGTTTAAACCCAAAGAAATTGGTCTAGATGACAATTCCTTGTTCTTGGGTAGAACATTAGCTTAAGGATAGAGTACAACGCGTTGTCATTAATGGTAAATTTTAAAGCTGGACAGAGGTGGCAAGTGGTGTCCTTCAGGGTTCAGTTCTGGGACCCATTCTCTTTAACATGTTAATAAATGATCTTGAAGAAAGCATTGAAAGTCATGTTTCAGTGTTTGTAGATTATACAAAACTCTGTAAAGTAATACAATGCGAGCAACATATTACTTTGCTGCAGACTGGGGGGCTGGGCACTCAAATGGCAGATTAAATGTATTGCACATAAATGTAAGGTTATGCACTTTGTGATAAAGAATGCACAAGCAACTTATACCCTTAATGGAAGCGAATTAGGGAGAACAACACATGAGAAGGATTTATGAAATGCTTTAGACAAAAAAAACAAGGCAACAATGTGCAATGCCAATCCGCAGTTGGCAAGTAAGGTAGTTTTGTATTAAAAGCGGCATTCATTTTAGGGATGAAAATATAATTTTAGCTCTTTATAAATCACTGGTAAGACCACATCTTGAATATGCTGTGCAATGTTGAGCACCTGTTCTAAAGAAGCATATTATGGCACTAGAAAAAGTGCAGAGGCGGGCTACAAAATTGATTAAAAAGGAATGAACATTTTCGTTATGAAGAAAGTTAACAAATTTAAATCTCTTTAGTTTGGAAAAATGGCGCCACAGAGGAGATATAAAATTATACAAACATGTTCAGGGTCAATGCAAACAATTGCCTGGCAATCTTTTAAATAGGACTATAAACAGAACACATGGTCACAAAGTCGGAAATTCAGACTGGAATAAAGGAGATTTCATCTAAGGCAAAGGAAAGAGGTTTTTTACAGTAAGAACAATGATGATGAAGAATTATTTGCCTGAACAGGTGGTTTTATCAGAGTCTATACAGATGTTCTAATAGCAAATGCATAAATACTTTTTAAAAACCTAATATTCAGGGATATAATTTTTAATGTGTGGGGTATTAGCTTTTTGATCCAAGGAGATATCTGACTGTCATTCTGGGGTCAAGAAGGAATTTTCTCCTAGTCTGTTGCAAAATTAGGAAGCGCTTCAAACTGTTATTTTTTTTTTTACTTCTTTTGGATCAATAGCAAATACCAAATGTGAGAAAGGATTAACTTGATGGACGCATGTTTTTCAGCCTATGTAACTAAAATATGAGAACTATATATCTTAATTAGTCTGGACTGGTAAACGGCAAAGGTTTATGGTGAGGAATTTATTGAAACCCACTAGGATGTTTAACAGGATATAAATATTTTGTTTAATAAACCGGAGCAGTGAAACCCACTGGAGAATGCTGAATCTCTGGATTATATGCTGGATGCCATCGTTGCACACTCTACATGGATTTCTGAAGTGTGTCCTCAGATGACCCGGACAGTGAAGAATTCCAGGGAATATTCCTGGTTTGATTCTGATAGTTTGTATCAGTTTATGTAATAACAGGTTATTGTAAAATCTAAAAGAATCAGGGTGAAAAGGTTCTAAATGAAGACTTTGATAAGAGGGCTTACCTGCTGGTGGCCATGCCTTAATGTACCCAGTACAGTGTACGACCATAAACTGGGAATCTCCTTCTTTGGGTGGACCCAATCCGTTCCTACAATACCAAAATATTACAGTAAATACACAATGTGTTACAAGAGTTTCACTACTACACCGATTGAATGTGGCCAAGCCGTTCATCGCAACAACCCACCAGTTATGTTTTAGCTATACTAAACAGTAAATTGTGTGCTAAAATCGATTGTGTCGTCAGTCAAAACCTCCGACACAAATAAGCAATATTTAACTTTGCAAAACCACTGGCAGTATGGTGTGATTATTGCACCACCTCAAGTGGATTTGTTGCAGAGATATTTACTCTGTGCCACCTTTACACCCACACCGCTGTGTAATGCAGGAATTAGAAGCAGTCACTTAACACATATTGCCGAGGTTTCCAGCTGAGCCCCTTGTAGATACATGGACAGGACCAAGATCATATTACCTGCATCTATTTCTCATAAAGCTGAGCCGGTTCATGGAGGTTGGGTCAATAGCAGAATTACCACACCTGTACAAAGACACGACCACAAAGAATACAGCCCATTAGCATAAAGCACATAAAGCCCATAGCACAGTAAAATGATAAACAGATTCTTTAGCAGAATGACTCCGAGGGAAATTAGTAATCAATGAAATAATGTTACCTCATCCTACAAATAAACGATCTCCGGGATCCCATGCACATTCTCATGGAGGACTGCTGTCCCTCTTTCTTCACTGTACCCGTTTTCAAGTCCAGGATCCGTCCTGAAAGAGGAAGCAGTGATTTGTTACAATGTGCCAATGTGTGACATATTGCTGGGCTCAGGGGCACAAATGAAAATTCAACGTCCATAAAGAAAGAGGAGCTTGAGGTCACCTGTCATTGCATTTTCGGCTGTGGAGAGCTGCTCGCGCAGTTTGTCCACATCATCTGGATGGACTTGATCATACAAGGTGCTTCCAAACCATTCAGACTGAGGTTGATTAAGGACAGGGGTGACAGAGTCCGACACATACACTATACGGCCTGTTTCACAGGACACCACAAAGAGAAAGCCATCTGCTGCCTCTAAAATCAGGTGTTTCAGCTCCTATACAAATCCAAATATCAGACAATATACGGTTATATTAAACAGCTTAAAGAAATACGAATATCATTTAATACCATGCCAGCATAACATGGCGGTTTATCAGTTAAATCGGAGAATGTTTAATATTGTGCTTTCTTACCACTATAGTTAACAAATGGGTGTTATTGAAGGGTGAGAATTAAATACAGAAATCTACACCGCTGTATGTAGCTCAATTAAATAGACACTTTAAACAACCATAGTTGACAAACAATTATCGTGCAAGATGGTCCTATTCCTCTCCAACTTTGCTTAGGACTGCCAGGGTTAGTTACTAAAGTGTGAATTGTGGGGAATTCAAAGTGAATTTCAAATTTTGGGTTAAGCTAGCCACTATGAGAACAAAACTATCTGTACCTGATCAGTGAGGAAGGAGGGCTTATAGGTGCCGTCTGTAGAAGTGTTCCCAGTGCCTCGGAGGGACTTCATATGAGAGACAGCCATGCGCAGGATGGTGAGTTTGTCTGGCTTGCGTGCCAGAGCGCTGCATGTGGGCACCATGTCTGACAGCTCTGTGATGTACGCGGTCATCTTATTCCTTCGTCGGCGTTCAATCTCACTGTGGTTCTCCCTGCAGCGAGACAGATAACTCAGCAACTTCAAATTTATTAAGAAGGAAATTGTGCAGAACAAAACAAGGAAAAAAAATTTCTCTCTTCAGGATTATGTATGGACACCGTGCTATCATGCCAAACATGCACAGCAGTGAGGAGAAAATCAGATTAAAACAGAAGAAACAAGCTGTTAAAGATCAAACTTATAGAAAAACAAACAAACCCACAACAGGTCCTTAAGGCGAACCAACCCAAGCAGCACATAAAGCTGCTGATGGAATCCAATCCCGTGACGTCTTCTAGGATAAAGAACCTTAAGAAACGCCTTTTGAAAAAAATAGACTGAGGCTCTACCAACTGGATAGGGAACCCATGCCATGAAAAATCCTCTCCTTCAAGGCGGTCATTTCTCTGAGCTTGAAAACAAAGCAAAACATTCTGCACCTCTCAAGTACACAGCTTTGGGCAGAAGTAGAGGAATTAAACTCAAGTACCTCTAGTTTTTTTCCCCCTCATGTTTCTCATGGGTACGACCTCTTCCCTGTTGTCTGAACAAAAAGAACAAGTCTAGCTAGAAGCAGAGAGTGATGGCTTCTCATGCCTATTTTTTAAAAAATAATCTTGCAATTACAATCTATAGTGCTGGCATATTCTGCACCGTGAGGCCCAGGGAGACTTATAGTTGGTGGGAAGAGCCAATTTGATGGAAGGACCGATAGTCACCAAAAACAAACAAAAAAACTTTTTTATTTGACGGTTCGTCATCTCTCTGATGTTTGTGGTGTGACAGGAAGTGACGTGAACGTTTTTACACAAGGATTGAATAAGCAGCATGTGAAATCAATACAACAAGAACCATCAAATTACATAAATCGGGAACATCAAAAGAGTAATTTTATTTCCCATTAACTGGCTTCAAAAGGGTTGTAGGAGAACACCTGTATACGGACACAGTATCCCCTAGTCTCACAACACATTCATCAGTTTCAGGAGAACTATGATAGAAAGGGAAAATGCCAATTTTAGGACTGTACAGTCACTGCTTGAATATTCTGCTCATGGGTTCATTCTACGAAATCAGCCCCATTGTTTGAGAATGCACATTCCCAAACTGGAAGACCCATAAGTCAAACTGGTACATGTGTATCTAACATAATGCCTAAAGTATATGCAACTGCTTGGGTAAACTTATTATGTGAGAGAGAGAGAGAGTGTGTGTGTGTGTGTGTGTGTGTGTGTGTGTGTGTGTGTGTGTGTGTATACGTACAAGCAGTTGCATATACACCTAACCGTATCCCGTTTAGCACCTAGAGGACCAGTCTGCTGTACCGATTTCAGAGAACTTGGCCTCTGGACCGTACACGTGTGGCTGGCTTCACAAACAGGGCTTTAGAGGCAGTCTAACTAGTAAGTGATCTATTTGCTCTGGTGGAACTTCATAAACTAAAAAGGAGATCCAGTAGGTGTACGCATGAGGGATGGGAGAGAGAACGGGTTGATAAACTGGTTAAAAAAAAAATTAATAAAAAATTCTACACATCAAATTTTTTCCTTAATTTAAATACAAAGTAAGAACAGACATAATATATAGCAATACAAAGAAATGGAGGAAAAGGGGTGGGGGGCGGGGAAATAAAGGGAAATGTGGCAAATAAAGGGAAACGTTGCATAATTTCACTTCCTCCCATTAGAATGCCTCTTTATTACAATGTTATATCAGTTATGAGAACAGTCGTTAGGCACCACGCTTTAATGGACCCAGTTAGATACAAGGATATTACCAGCAATGCATAATGCATTTACTGCAGCTGTAGTCTGAGCGTCTAATAAACTGGGGCTGCAGACTGGTCCATGAGAAATCAGTAATGGTTCTTTAACTTCCAGACACTTTGCACTTTGCACACTGAAGAAAGCAGGAAGTCCTTCAATGCTGCATTGTACAGGAACCCGGCTTGGGTGCTACAAGAATGGGGAATGCCTAAAACGCAGCCACGAACTACGTATAGAACAACGGAACCCGAGAGTGTAACTGAACCTGGGAAGAAATGCCTTCAAGTGAACGTAATAATTTGTCCCCGGAGAAACATGGCATATTCAATGAAAACCTTCAAGATGTACTCACCTTACCACCAATCCAGCGACACCATGTTACTGTAATAAGCTCTTTGACACCCACCGCAGGTCCGCCTATGCTACTCTTGTAGTCTTTTCTCATTCACACCGTTTGAGGATGTTTCACCAAGCATGTTAAACCTCCTCTGTGATGCCAACACACTGGCTTCATTGCCAACATTATAGCATCTGAATGGAGAGGAGTCATCCATTCCTATAACCCCTAGCCAGTAATAGCAGCCATGGGGCACAATTCTAAATATATTGGTGGATTTTGTTTCAGGTCTTCTAACAGAGTCCTGGGAGTCTGGTGTTTGTGAGTTGGCTTTTCCTACAGCAGACACAAACAAGTCTCGGCTTCACCTACAACTGTGCTCTTCTTGACAGAAGCCTAAAGAGTCTCCTGGGGCTCCATATTTCCACTTGCCCACTAGCCATGGGCATGTGAAAATTCACTCCTCTCGATGGTTCCAGGGACTACTGAAACTTGCAGGGTCAAGTAACTTCTAGGCATGTCTAATAGTGCAGGATTTGAGAAAAACACGCACGCACGACTTTTAGATGCTTAGTTTCTAGTTTATATATCTCTACCAGAAGAGGTGTAACAGGCAAGGAAAATGTTAAAATGAGGAGTGTTGGCATTCTAACCCTAGATATGAACTCATTCCCATCTCCTACTGAGGTTCCCAAAATACATCCTAAAAAAATAAACATATTGTGTGAGAAGGGAAAAAAAACAAACCCTTTTTTCCTGTTTAAAATTAATATTTTTTTTAATGCTCGGATCACAGTTTGAAGAAGGCAGTTTGTGGCATTCTAGTTATTTGTTGATGAGCATACCATACAATGAGACAGTTCTGTACCCACTGCGTAGCGCTCCTAAGACAGAGAACGGTGAGCTGCGAGAGAGACAGGCCAGTAGTTAAGATAAAAGCTGGGGACAGGATGCATTAACCGTGCTCCTGGCTCCTACCTTGCAAGTCTCTCCTTATCCGCAGAGCTCTGCTCATCATCCGACCTAGAAACAAAACCGACCAGCTCAGAGGAGAATTATATGGCGGATCTAACATGCCCGCTAGCTGTTTCTGCAATGGACTGGAATAGATTTGAGCCAACATCAGACGGATGCAAGACATAAATCAACACTACAGAAGATTTTAAACAGAAATGCGAGTCTGACCAGGGACGCAATGAAATTTAAATTTGTGAGCTTTTGTTTCTGACCAATGCTGTGAACATATACCACCATCCTGCAGCTGTCCAAATCCTACAGAGCAGGATGCACTGCATTCGGGGACAGCACACTGTGCATTTTGGGTGGCCCTCTGTTGCACCACCGGCAAAGACTTACAATATCTGTGATCAATGCTTTCCAGCAATCTGCGTTAGCAAGTGCACTATATAGATTCATTGTTTTACCTCTATAATATGACCCTTGGATTGTTGAATAAAACAAAGCTAAAACCAATCTATCGTACGTACAAAAGGTAAAGAGGTTTGAAATACAAAGAAAAAATAATGCATGTATAATT
Organism: Pelobates fuscus; assembly: GCF_036172605.1. NCBI lineage: Eukaryota > Metazoa > Chordata > Amphibia > Anura > Pelobatidae > Pelobates > Pelobates fuscus. Next base: position 103,659,664 of record NC_086329.1, on the reverse strand, counting down.
TAATTTTCTACTCCCTCTGTGGCAGAAGATGTGTCACTATTAATACAACAGAGAGCAGCTCGTTTGCACACAGTGTACATCATCCCACAGATGAGCAATTGAATTAAAACTATATTTCTTCTCTTCATCTTGGCATTTCCCATGATCTCCACACCCCTCCCCGAACCCGTCTCCCCAAAAAAGAAAAACCAAATGCTATACTTTTCAACAAGGATTAAATATAATAAGTAAACGTGTTTTAAATAGATGTAATGCCATTAAATAACAATTAAGCCATATTTTGCTGAACATAACAAGACAGCTGAAAACGATAGCAGATGATGTGCTGTCTGCAGCGATCCAAAGGGGGCATGTACTGCAAGATAACAAAGAAAGAAAGCTTTCATTTTATTTAGAACACTCACCCAGTCAGATGCTGCCATTGGCCGTGTGTCGCCAGCATTCTGTGCGTGCTGACAATAGACGCCATGTTTGCACAGAATTCACATTGGGCACTTGGACTCTTGTTCCAGGCTGGCTAATGACCCTGCCGAGGTGGTTAACAAATCCAGACCCAGGCCCCATGAAATCACTCGAGTGGTTATGGAGTTTGGAATATATATATAATGAGGGGTCCCTGATTTTAAGCAGATTCTGTTGCTTAATTTAATATACTTTTTGCAGATTTTTTTTTTTTTTTTTAAATGCATTACCTCATGTTGCATTAAAAGGGCAATTATATATGAGGGGGAAGGGGATAGGGGGTAGCTTTCTCACACTGAAAGCTAGAGGAAGTCTAGGATTGCTCCCGAAGTTAAGAGAAAACCACTGCAAATCAAGGACGTGGCAGAGGTTTCTCTTTTATAATTCAATCAGTTGAACGTTCCAGCCGGTCACTGCAGTCCCGGCTGGATGAAATTCTCACTGATAATGGATAGGCGTTAAAACCAACACAAAAACTACAACCTTTTAGCAATAGCCGTTTCAGATATTCAGTTTCAAGAACCAAGATATGCTTTTATTTTGGAGTAATAGAGACATTATCATAAAAGACTACTTTACATTGTGCGCGCAGGCAGACCGTGTGTGTGCGCTAAGCTTTGTGCTGTATACAACTTAAAATAAACCTTGATAATTTGCAATGAGAGTGCTATATCTGCAGATTTCTCTCAAGGCATATTACATGTCTACCAAATGTTTAGCATTTCTGCCATTAGGGGAGGGGGCTTAATCCTCTCCAAAATCGATACGTTTCCTGAATGGACAGCATGATGGACCATGGATTTTAAATGCACCACCAGGACGTTACAAAGAGACATCTGTGTTTCACGTACAACCAAAGTACATCATGCTATTCTTCTTCAGACATATTGTTCCCTTCACAAATCAAAAACTTAAAATTATCCATAACATTATGCCACACGGTTTTGCTCCAAAACTGAGAGATTTCATGTTGCTGCCAGAGGTGTAGCTCCCCCTCCAGCATCATCAGCCAGCCCAGAATGAGAGTTCCTGATTGGCCAATGTCACTTTTGTGCATATTATTTGCACACAGTGTCAATCATTTGGTGAGAGCTCTGTTGAATGGCTGGGGGAATCTGCATCCAACTTATGTAGCTTTGGCTTTGTGCCCAGCAGGACCCGGGTAAGAGGGCAAACCTTTGCAGAACAGTTTGCCCCATTACCAGGGAATGGCATCAGGGTACAGTGTGGGTTAGGATGCTCTAAGTAAAACTTAAATGAAGCAGTATTGGTGTATCGATCATTGTCCTGCCGTCTCAATGCTACATTTTCTGCCATTTAGGAGTAAAAATCACTTTTCCCCCTAATTATGCAGCCCTAGCCACACCTCTCCTGAGTGTCACTCGCACAGCCTTCATGGGGGGAAAAAAAAAAGTTTAATTTTTAATTACATCTTACAGCACAATGTGTTTACTGTAGTTCTTGTGTTTGGCTTTGTCAATTGAACTTTTATCACACACACACACACACACAGGAGGCACTTACAAGCTCTAGCAAGCTATTAACAGTGCAGGAGATAAGAAATTCTAAATTAAACTGACTGTGCAATAAAGGAAGTGTAAACAGTAGATCTTTACAGGAAGTTATTGGGAAGGCTGTGCACATTACAAGCAAGGTGTGGCCAGGGCTTCATAAACAGAAGCAAAAGTTATTTAACTCCTAAATGACAGAATTGAGCAGTGGGACTGCAGGGGCATGGTCTATACACCACAACTACTTCATTAAGATAAAGTTGTTTTGGTGCTTAGTGTGCCCCTTAATGACTTCTGGCTTGGAACATGTATGTTTCTTTCCAAGTCCAGTTTAGTGAATGTTGAGCCACTGATTGACTGAGAGCAAGATCTGACAATTCAGAAGCCGGATGCCACCAGGGGGTAATGTACATCACAGTTAGAGGCAAATTATGCCTCCAGACATCATCATAACTTTATTTAGACGAAGTTGTTTTATTGCCTGGAGTGTCCCTTTAAGTACAGTTCAGACAAAGAAAGTTAGGTATTCATCCTACGTGGTTATTCATGAAAACGTATAAGCATTGCATTACTGATAAAAAGAAACATATTTTGCCAAACTGCCGGCTTGTCCTTTTACACACAATTTCTTTGCGGTGGCTCCCCCATTCTATGTACATTGTTTGTTAAAAATGTGGGTCAGGTGTGTTTTGTGGAAACCTGGATTATTTAATTTTTTCCAGTTTTATTAATTTATATATTTTTTTTGGCCAGACATTGGCAATTACTTTATTGCAATGATATTTAGTTTAAACAAAGCATACTAATTGTATCTAGTAATTCTCTACGTTACAGGTCCCTTGCTCAGCTGCCGTGATGAGTGACCATGGTTCAGAATCTGCCTTATGCGACCCTATGGTGATATCTTACACTGCTGTTGCACTTCCTACAGTGATGACATCACCAATCTTAAAGGGACACTGTGGGCAGTGTATCTGCTTCATCTCATTAAACTGGTTATAGCATCTGGAGTCCCCCCCTGGTACCGTCATTTCATTCAGCATTGCACATTTTTAAATGTTTTAATGCAAAACGAGAGTCCCCAGCAGCAAATCGCCTAATGAGGAAGTATTAGCGTGAGCTGCAATGAGCAGCTTTGATTGGCTGAGAGTGTCAGCTGACTGCTTTTAGCCTATTAAAGCTCCAACTGACAGTATGCAGTGTATAATCTCTGCCTTAACCACACGTCCAAAAGGGGCAGGACTGTGGGCGGCCAGGGACCCTTATTTAGTGTTAAACTGCTCGAACATGGTTTAATACTGAATGGAGGGACAGTGCCACAGGACTCCAGGCAGTATAACAAATTCAATGAGAATAAATAGTTCTAATGACTACAGTGTCCCTTTAACAGCAGCATAGTGTTTTCAGTTGTCCATTAGCTCTTCCTGTTTGATCAGTAACTTAATGAATTGTTGCGTAATTCCCATTTTTGGGCAGCTTTACATTCTTCCACAGTTTTCCTCCATTTTATATCTAGCATCCATTTTTTATTTATTTTTTTCAGAGCCTTGAGCCCGTCAGTCTAAGGAGCGGTCACAGAGTGCTCCTTGTTACACCCGTCGCTGTTAACATGCAAACTAGTTTTCTGTTATTTCCTTGAGAAGCCCAAGACATTATGCACTTAAAGTGTTAATAAATATGAGATATTTGAAGGTCTTAATATAGGAGAGTTCCTCGTGTATGACTCAAACCAAATGTGTTTTTAGGTTTCCAAGACCGGGGCAGTTCTTCCGGCCCTCAAACAAGTAAAGCAGGGCAGACAAAAAAAAAATAATAAAAAAAAAAAAAATGGCAATGCACCATTCAAACTCCGCTCCTTACTTACGGTCTGTTACCCACCTTACAAAACTCCCTCTAGCAAACACACGGATACGGCTAATCTCTTCTAGCAATTAAGTAGTTAAATCATGGCTTAATGAAGGAGGGGTCAGAGAGATTACACACAAACATACCTTGCAAATCTCTCCTTGTCATTAGGGAGCTGGTCGTCTTCACACCTGTAATTTAAAGGAAAGCAGACCAATTAGACTCTATACACATTTAAAATGAATGACATTCAAAACAATTCAGCATGGCTCATTGTAAGTAGCCATTGTCTGTAGCCCCGGCTAGCCTATTATACTGGCAAGGTAAACAAAGCACTCTGCTCAGAATTCCAAACCCAAACAAACCTGTTCTTACACAGGTAAAAAAAAAACTAAACTGGGGGGTAAGGCCAACCATTTCCCAGGCTGGAAACAAACGTCACATTGTATCATTTCTTTCTCTGTGACAAACTAAACACTAAAGGAAAACATCTATCATTATTATTTTAAATAAAAGCTAATATGGATTCATTTTGTATTGCATACATCAGGGAGCAGCCATCATATAATCCTCCCACCAGAAGTGCTACAGCAATGACTAGAAGCGTTAGTGTTCATCCACAAATCGTGAGGTCATCACGCAGCCTGAATACAGCCCAAGCAGATAATGTAGTCCTGCATAGCACCCCCACTTAGAAAAAGCAAGACAGGAGATAAACTGAAAAGACGTTTATATGTGTATGAAAAACAAAGTAATATGCACAGAGGCTATAATACACAACGTGTTATTTTTAATAGCAATAAAAATTATGGCAGTGTTCCTTTAAGAAGAACGGGGTTGGAAGAGATTTTAACTCCCGATCGGTTAGCTGCCAAGCAATGCCAGCCCTGGGACACACAAGCTGTCGGCAGCTGGTAAAGTTGTTGTTTGTATTAGATTGTTCACACACTGGTTGTTGTAACCCCAGAGATGTGGATGTCATGATCCGATATCTCATTAACAGGACAGCCCTATAATCAGCGTTTTGTAATAGCCCTTTAATTGTATGATTCACATACTCATTAGATCCTGCGTCTCGGGATATGATCTGGCGGCCTAGAACCAAGAAGCTTGAGATTGAGCCAAAGGCTGCCAAATTCAAAACCATCGCTTCCAACACCGCCAGGGTTTTTAAAATGTTCTCGTTTTTTACCCCGGCTTCTAATTGTATCACTGACTTCAGCATAAAAAGACATTGCAATCACCACCACAACAGATTATTCCAGAGTATATGATGCTAGGACTCTATATGTCTTATCTCTCTTATACTCATTTTTCTCACACCATTTAAAGCAGTTTGACAGAATTCCTAATCCTGATTTTGAGATGTCATAAGAAGTTTCCCCTTCCCAGCTTATGTACCCAAAGCCTCCTCCATCAGCTTGGGAGACCACATTACAGGTTCTGCATTCTCTATGGTGCAAAGAGAATTAACAGAGATTTTACACAGCCAAATCGTTTCGACCTATACAAAAGTTTTTTTTTTTTTTTAATGAGGAATGCAACGGGATATGTGAATGGCAGGAAATCATCCAGTTTTTTGCAAAGTGCTTAAAACCATTTTGACAAAATACAGGCACGGCACTCAATCTCTTAGCACCATAAGCACTATAACAAGCAGTAATAACACAATGAGTCTAGTGCTTTTGATGCTTGGTGTCTCTTTTATATTACAGCAACTCACTGGGGTTAACAGAACAAGGTGGCATTTTGTAGGTAATAAAATGATCCATTTGTTGCGAAAAGCAAACTGCAGATACATTAGGGATTCAGATTCTTACTATGTAAAGTAATTGTCCTCTTGCAGCAATAGGACAATAAGAGCTGTAAACATGCATCTGATTTGCTGTCTAATTGTTACATAATACAGTGATGAAGAGCAGACACAGAGAACGAGACAGTCTCACAATAGCTCAGTCAGTAAAGCAGTATGCAGACAAATCAGACACAATCCATACTCAGCGACGCAGACTGCGTGTTTTACTGACTGTCATTTAACAGTTTTAGTCTGGTTTAACACATTATAATGGCTCCTTAAAGGGAAACTTCAGCTTATTGAAGTGGTCTGGGTGCAGTGTTTCAGGTCCCTTAAATTAGCAACAGGGCCCGCACGTCCTACAGGCCGATTAGGCGGTTGCCTTAGGTGCTACTTAAGGGGGGTGCGCCAGCAGAAGCTTTACTACTGTTTTGGGCCGCCCCTCTATATGGGTCAAATTGTGTGTGGGGTGCTGTGTGTGTGTGTGTGTGTGAGAGAGAGGGGGGTGCTGCGTGTGTGTGTGTGTGAGAGGGGGGTGCTGCGTGTGTGAGTGTGTGAGAGGGGGGTGCTGCGTGTGTGAGTGTGTGAGAGGGGGGTGCTGCGTGTGTGAGAGGGGGGTGCTGCGTGTGTGAGAGGGGGGTGCTGCGTGTGTGAGAGGGGGGTGCTGCGTGTGTGAGAGGGGGGTGCTGCGTGTGTGAGAGGGGGGTGCTGCGTGTGTGAGAGGGGGGTGCTGCGTGTGTGAGAGGGGGGTGCTGCGTGTGTGAGAGGGGGGTGCTGCGTGTGTGAGAGGGGGGTGCTGCGTGTGTGAGAGGGGGGTGCTGCGTGTGTGAGAGGGGGGTGCTACGTGTGTGAGAGGGGGGTGCTGCGTGTGTGAGAGGGGGGTGCTGCGTGTGTGAGAGGGGGGTGCTGCGTGTGTGAGAGGGGGGTGCTGCGTGTGTGAGAGGGGGGTGCTGCGTGTGTGAGAGGGGGGTGCTGCGTGTGTGAGAGGGGGGTGCTGCGTGTGTGAGAGGGGGGTGCTGCGTGTGTGAGAGGGGGGTGCTGCGTGTAGCAAATGTATTATTAAAATCTTTATTCCCCCCCCCCCCCCCTCCTTCTTACCTTTGGTGAAGGAGGGGGGGCACAGCCAGCCCTGGTGGTAAGTATGTAGGACAGCTTCTGGCTGCAGTTCGCCTGTCCTCCTGTGAGCAGAATGCTGTGTGGAGCGTTGCACGGCAAGGCTCCACACAGCCTGCTCACAGGAGGACAGGAGAGCTGCTTCCCAGATCCCTCCCCTTGCTTCCGGGTCCTCCCGATACGAAAGCAGAGTTTTAGGCAGGCAGGTGCCTACTCTGCATTGCTGCCGACTGGCGCCAGCGGCCCCCATCACTGGCGACCTATGGTTGCGTGCCCACAGAGAGGGCCCGGCGTGCCACCTGTTATAGTGTCTCATCACTGCTATAGTGTCTCATCCCTACATGGATTCAAAGGCAATGGAGGGGGGCACTATATTTCCAGGAAAACATTTGTTTTCCTGACACTAGTTTCCCTTTAATATCCCATGTTTTACAACTAAACGCATTCTTCCCAGCAGTACTTTTAGCAACAAACCCAACAGGTAATCTGTATTCTGCAGAGGTAAATATAATCTTTAAGGAGAAGATGACGTTTGTGTTTACAGTCAACTCTGGACTGCTGACTACAGCTTCAGAGTTCAACTCAAAGCAATATCATCCAGCACAGAATGAGATTCACTACATGCAAGAATCCCTATCCCTTTGTTTTGATGGGCGTCAACATGACACAGTTGGGTCAACTTCTCTAATCAGAGCTTGAGCTGCTAAAATCCTACCTGAGAAATTTGCTGTTGGAGTCGTCATCATCATCATCATCATCAAAATCCAACCTAAAAATTGAAAAAAATGACATTATTAAAGAAAAAAGTAGATAAGTCACCTATACATTACGGGAAGCAAAATGTCTAAACTAGAAAGCTTTGTGCATTATCACATATTGATTAGCATGTGGCTACATATATCAAATCAGATAAACCACAGGCATATATCAGTCACCATATTGGTCTCTCTAAGCCAAAATAATAGGTAAAAATAACTTCTCAAATAAATATAGTAATTATATTTGATCTATACATTTCTTAAATAAATCATCTAAAACACACCGTACAGTTAGTTTAATGCCCTGCAGAGGTATGAACAATACAAACAAACTAAGGCCAAAGCCCACCCTTGCCTTCACAGCAGCTTTAATCCTAACTGGAATGTGGTTAGACAAGTCCTGAGCTGCGTAAAAGGGGGATAAGTGGGCACCAATCGTCAAAAAGGAAGGCCCCAGTTCTTTGAAGGATGATCTAGGTGAAATGAATGTATCATGTATAACTTTGCTCTCGAGAATTTCACCTAGAGGATCCATGGTGAATAAGGAAGGTGTGGAGGACCTGCCCGGGTCTTGTAAAATAACCATTTTCTAGCCACTATATGACCACGTGGAGCAGTCACTGCACCCAGGGAGTCCCACAAAAAGCTGCCTCCATTTTACTGCTGGTAAAAGGGCACAGCGTGTTCGAAGGAGAAACCTCAAAGTATTCTTTGACATTTACAAAGTGGGTGTAATGGATACTGGTCAGTGAGGAAACTTACATAATATGTGGTGTTAAATAAATAACAGACCTTCCTTTAATAAATTATAGATCTTTTCAATGTAGTGTTTAAATGGAAACATTCCTCAGATACTGCAAAGCAAGACGATTTGCAGCAAATGCTAAACTTTGCCAATATATTTTTTATTATTTTTGCGTGTGTTTAGAGCTATGTAACAGATACAAACGTAATGGTTACATTTAGCCAGGAATGTCCCTTTAAGGCTGGTTCTGCACTACAGAAGCTGTGTTTCTATAACAGCCAGGGAAAGCCGAAAAAAACTACGGTAAATGTCTAATTAACAGGCACGGTCTATAAACGATGGAATAAAAAGGAGTGCATGCACAAAGTATGGCCTCAGTTCCATTTTACATCAAGGTACACTTCCTGTATGAATAAAATCCTAGAACAGTATTCGACAAAGTAATTACATCTCTTTCCTCCCTCCACATTTCTTCATTCTTTTAGGCTTGAACTTTTAAATAAGTAATCTAAGTTCCAAATATTGTATCCTACTTTATACTCTCCATAATTAAACAATAAAAATTCTACTTCAATCATTTGCAGGGTTATTAAAATAAGGAAGAAAACCATTAGTTCTCGTCTCTAACCGTTTAAGTGACCGTGGCAGAAAGTGGTTCCCTATTTTCAGACCAGACTGATATTTTTTTTACAGTAAAGGAGCTACCCACAGCTTGCTGTGAGGTCTAAAGTAACGGCCAGAGAGGCTTAGCGTTTATAAATCTGTTTTAGGAGAAAGATAGTTCAAATGAAACTCACCCGGAGCGCCTTTTATTGGCTCTCTGTACCATTGACACACTAGCCTGTGTACTTGAACCAGGATTTCCTGAGGCAGTCACGCCAAGCGCAGGGACATCAGACGCCATCTCTAGAACATAACAAATAAACAGTTACTCAATCGGGGGAAAAGTGGCTTCATGTAATGTCACAACAACAATATCAGAGTGATTTATCTCGAAAAGAGACTTAATATTTCCTTTGTAAAAAATGATTTACTGGAAAACCAACATTTTAACTATTGCACCATGATATCAACGTTCATTTAATATTCATCTGCTAAAAACAAAACAAAACAAAAATACAGATATACAGATAACATATGAAAGATATGTAATAAAAGAATATTAAAAAAATAAAAAACTGCTTTCGAAAGACACCAAGAAGGGGTCTGCCGTAGCTGCAGGAAGACCTGTTAATGCAATACAAAGGAGCCTTTTTTAACCTCCCCCAATTATTTTTAATACATTATCAGTAAACCACCAAAGTTTCACCTAAAGCATATTATTATTACCAACATATTGAGCTCTTTACAATGGGGATCTAAACACATGACAAACAAGTTAAAGGGACAATGAAGTGGTCTGGGGGGCAAATTAGCCCTACAATGTAAACCATAGCCGTTTAGAAGATACGGTAACATTATGATTGCAGAGCTAAACATGCCTGCAGTGACACAGCAAAGCCCGGAATCTAACTAGTGAGAACACCCAACGCTATAGTGTTCCTTTAAGGTAAATAGAACAGAAGATGAAGCATGTCCTCATCACAAACATAACCCCGGTTTACGCTGGCTATAGTGAACAAGGAACGGAAATACCATCTGTACATCTTGTACTTTCAATAACAGCTGAAAGGGGCTCTCGAAACACCATAACCAATACAATGCATCCCACGTCACAGATATTGCTAGACAGAGCGTTCCACTTTGACTGCAAAAATACAACTTTGGATCATTGGCTGGGAAATGTAGAAAAACACAGTTAGAACTCTTAACAGTGGGACAGCATAATGTGACTCCTGGCAACATAACCACAACAGCGTGATGCAGTGGTTATGGTGTTTAGAGAGATTGTTTAAGAACAACGACGACGCACCTCAAAAATGATGATATAATGACTCCACCAGCCTCTAAGTCCTCGATGCAAAATATCCACGGAATATGAAGGGGGTTGTAAATTGAGTGCCAGAGACCGTATGTGTGTGTTAATACAAAACACAATTTAAAAACAAATCATCACATACTTAGTTTGAATATACTTCATTCACAGCAAATCCCCAGTGTCAGGGGTTTATAGTTAGTCAAAACAGTATTTTTTTAGGGGTCTCATAATTTCCTTTAAATGAGAGACAAAGATGCAGAAATTATTAAAAATTTTAAGTAAAAATATACGCATCTAGCCTCACCCAAACATTAAAATTAAAACATTCAGGGAGCGGGGCCTGACGTCCAAGATGGCCGTACGTGTATCTTAATAGCTCCTGCACAAAAGTAGCAAAACCTAGCGTTTTCAGCTAAAAACCTGCTGAACAGACCTAACTTACGATACAGCCTACTCACGCAGCAGTCTGCCACCTAAGAGCCCGAACGGCACACTCCCAGGGTGGTCTGATCCGGACACAGACGTTGAGGCCTAGCAGACTGCGGGCCTGTAGTGGGTAGAGGCGGGCGCTCTCCCGGCTTGGTTAGTGCAGCCTGACACAATCATATCAGCACACAGCCCTGTCACCCCCCACTTCTGGACTGGCAGGGGATATCCCGGTCCCCACTGGGAAAGATACTTACCAGGCACCACTAGCCTACACTCAAGTCCTACAGAAGGCCACAAGGTTGAGCTAAGATGGCCGCCGATCTGCAGCTCCCACAAAGTCAAGCGACACAGGGAGACCTGTCATGGAGGACGAGCTTTGAGAGCAAATCTGTCAAGCATTCTGGCTCTGGATCGAGAATCGACCCAGACTTCCTCAAAATATGACGGGCCCGGCACAGCAGCCCGCGCCTTGGGCTTCGCAGCCCTCTTCCGGGCTGAAACCCACTCAGAACTTCGTCCGATCACTTGTCCATCAGCTCTCAGGGCTCCCCATAATCCTTGGCTCCGGAAAGATTGCGCCCCTGCTAACTGGCACAAACGTACCCGTGGACAATGGGGAACAACTCCCGCTAAGGTTCGGGAAGATGGCAGGCTGGGGCGCAGGGGACTGCTTCCGACCTCCTATCTAAACCTCACAGCCACCTTCCCAGCTAACCAGGGGAGATAAAGGAGAAGTCTTGTCATCCACCACAGTGACTTTCCTTAAGGAGTCCTGCTACATCAATTAAACCTGACAACAGGGAGTAGGGACATTAGTCCTCCAGCGTGGGCCCACAGCTTCCAAATCTTGGGAATATGATGAAAGTGGACTAGCCGTGGATCAGGGCCTACCACTCGGACACATTTTAGGTCACACTATTGCGGTCATAATTTTTACGTTTGCTTTTGACCTGTTGTCTTACACTTTACGTTTAATTGTACCTTTGAGGCTGGCGGTATACTATTATGGATGACCAAAAAACAGACAAAAACCAGACGCAGTCGGGGTGTTTGATGCTAAACTGTACCTACTTGCACAACAAAAATAAAAAATGTAAAACAAATAAATAAAACATCCAAACAGTTTCCTGTACAGTATTGCACCAATGACTTGCAAGATTCATCAACCAGATAAACCATAACTAGTCAAAATAGAAAACCAAAACAAACAAAAAACCTGCGAGTCATCGGAGGGATGAGCGGATGGCTAGATTTTCTTAAATCAGTCATATAGGGGCAGGCCACATTTCCTGAAATTAATTTTCTATAGATGTCTATCTGCAAAGCATTCTGGGAAGAACAGTGGAAAGAGAGCAAGTATTGTTACAGGTCTATGACGCACAGTTTCCAAAGTGTCATTTGTTATTGACAATTAAGAAGGATTGACAGGCAAGCAAAAAAAGAGATTTTATTTTTCAGGCTACTAATCATTCTGCTCCTGAGTAATAAATATTTCATCGGACTGGTTAAGGTTAGTGAGATTTACTCTAGGTGTTTAGGAGAACGACTCTTCGTGTCTTCCCAACGACACTTCATCTTGCTTTAATTTATTTCCCCCTTTGAGCCAAGTACCAGAGATGGCAGCTACACTAAATGTACTGTAACAAGGCTCCTGGGACTTGTAATGCATATCAATAGAATGTCTGCTCATCGTTTCCCACAACAACACAAGAATCCAGCGGTTTTAATTAAAGAACATCAGTCAACATAAACACTAATAAACATTCCAATACGGGACCTTTTTTTTTTTTTTTTTTTTTTTTTTTTTACTTCTACAACAAAAGAAGGCCGTTTTGCGTGTCTGTAAATATATTTTGCAAAAAGAACAAATTAGTTACGTAAGTAATTCTTTGCATCGTCGATCATTTTAAGCAACATTTTCAAAAAGGGGAACAGTCATTTCACAGGATTTTAATAATAGTTTTACTTATCCCCATATTTAACAAATGTGTATTTGTGAGATGTGAAAAAAATACAGAAATCCACAACTTTTTATCCTGCAACTCCATCTTGGCTCCCTGTCAATCATCGTTTTAAACTTTGTCCCATTCACCTGCCAGTCAGCATAGGGAAAGCAGACAGAGAAGAGGAGAAATGAAACAGCGGGGAAGATTACGGTGTACCCGACATGTTTCGTCAAATTTTTTTACGTTATTTATTATATCTGCAGGATATTTTAATTCATTTGGTTTTTTTTGCTCCCCGAGATATTTTTTAAATATGCCCTTTTTTTGCCAATGCAATAAATAAAATAAATAAATTGGTCCAAAAAAACCCTAAACATTTAATTGCACCAGGATTTGACAAAGTACAGCAACTAAAAGTTCTACACAGAACCCAAGACTTTCTCTGATGGCTGAATAGACCCAATTTGTTCTGTTAGTAATGGCAGTCAATTTTATATCAGATGTGAAGGGCAAACAAGACAAGTCGGATGAAAATAGCAAGTTCTGCAGCTCATTTAATGGAATCACACCAGGCAGAATACCATCATAGATCATATAAATAAAACAGTACACACACACACGTAAGAAACCACAAAATTAAATACAAGCAGACAGTGTCACACTAACAAATGACAAATGACAAATAGTTAAGGCCTAGGTAATGCAAACAGCACCTCTCTAACAGATACACACAAAAAAATAGAACAGATAAATACAACGGCCAAAGAGAGGTAAAGAATGAGCTAATTAGGAAAAAGACACACACAAAAAAAAAAAAAAAAACAGTCCCGTACAACAGCCAAGGAACGGAAGATAACATGACACCAAACTAATAAAAAATTAAAAACAAAAACACCCACACAACTGATCACTGTGAAGCAATAAATCAATAGAATGGAAACCGATGGAGATATACACCAATTAAAACAACAGGCAGCATTAATAATGAATGAAAACTTCACTCAATGTAAAACTGCAAACTAAAAATGACAAATATTGTGAATATAAAATGATTAGTAAATCAAGAAAGATCATTTGAAATGAATCAGATTATATAAAGAAGATTTTATTTACAATAAACAGTCATACTCTAAGCGGCGGACTCGCAAACATTACAAAAGTGATCTTAGTCACTTGGGTTCCGTGTTCTACGGCAATGAATTCGATTCATCACACAATACAACGTTAGTTACAGTACAGAGAGAAACAGCTTCCTATATCGTTTAACCAAGAAGTCGGGACTTCTCCCTGCAAAGCATTGTGGGTAATTGCAACACATATGCCCTACTGCTAATGCCTCTCTGTGAGAAGCATTTGATTGGTTGGGAGTTTGTTAATAGTATTCATCTCCTGGAGATGGAGCCGCAGGATTAGAGGCAAGTTAAATTCTTTTGGGGGAGAAGGAGGACTGAAATAAAAAAATTATATATATATATATATATATATATATATATTTTTTTTTTTTTAAATCACTCCAAAATAAATATATTTATCTGTAACACTGGAGTGTTCCTTTTACTTAAAAAGGTTACATGAGATTTGTTGGAACTGTATTTATAACATATCGAGTGGAACTTAAATGGGGAAAATAAATAAATAATAATTCAGCTTTTTACACTTCCCGTCATATAGAATCCCAAGGGTTTGCTGGTTTTCAGCTAAAAGACTCCCTTAGCTTTAAAATGACTCCATTAAGCCAAGGTTTACGGATCCTCCTTCCAGGAGAAGATTAAAGTCACACGAGGCCTGGTGTAACACCTGGTATACACAGAGCCACACAGTTACAGGGGTAAAGTTTACCCACAAAAATATTTCCTTCCTCGCCAAACTAACCAAATTATTTGAATTCTTTTTAGCTTTGGAAGCAGCAGAAAATACATGTGTTTTTGTCTGCCTGTGATTAGTGGGACTTACCCTGCAGGATGCTCTAGATGAGGGTATGTACCTCCTGGCACTGCCCTGAGATGTACAGTGCCAGTCATGGGGACATACACTGTACAGATGATGTCACCCACCATGTAGAATAAGGTCTATAAATATGATCTGCCCTTTGAAATAATGGACGGGTCACGTAAGCTTATACCATTTTGTTCCCGCTGGGTAAAAAGCACATTTATTTTAACTTTAGCAAACTATAGGCAGACCGTTCATCATCTGAGAAAAGCCAAACTAAAGAGCACTGAATGAAACAGGGAGACTAAGTTAAAGAAATAACACCGTTCAATGGTGGCGTTACATCTGCGTTCTGCCGAACTGCATGGACCACCAGAAGGGAGGGCAACATTCAAGACCAAATACGTATTAATTATTATTATTATTAGTAGTAGTAGTATTTATTAGGGATCGACCGATATTGATTTTTTAGAGCCGATACCGATACCGATATCCTGTGAACTTTCAGGCCGATAGCCGATATAATTTGCCGATATTCTGTACATTTACCATTTTGGAAAATAAAAAACTATTTCTAAAGGTAAATGCACAAAATATACATGCCACGTGTAGTGGATGCAGTGTGTTTAGACAGGGGGGCTGTGGATGCAGTGTTTGTGCAGTGTGTGTGTAGTGGATGCAGTGTGTGTGTGTAGTGGATGCAGTGTGTGTGTGTAGTGGATGCAGTGTGTGTGTAGTGGATGCAGTGTGTGTTTGTATAGTGTGTGTATATAATGCAGTGTGTGTTTGTATAGTGTGTGTATATAATGCAGTGTGTGTATATAATGCAGTGTGTGTTTGTATAGTGTGTGTATATAATGCAGTGTGTGTTTGTATAGTGTGTGTGTATATAATGCAGTGTGTGTTTGTATAGTCTGTGTGTATATAATGCTGTGTGTGTATATAATGCAGTGTGTGTTTGTATAGTGTGTGTGTATATAATGCAGTGTGTGTTTGTATAGTCTGTGTGTATATAGTCTGTGTATATAATGCAGTGTGTGTTTGTATAGTCTGTGTGTATATAATGCAGTGTGTGTTTGTATAGTGTGTGTGTATATAATGTATAGTGTGTGTTTGTATAGTGTGTGTGTATATAATACAGTGTTTGTGTAGTGTGCATTATATATACACACACACTATACAAACACACTGCATTATATATACACACACACACTATACAAACACACTGAATTATATACACAGTGTGTTTGTGTAGTGTATGTGTATAATAATAGTGTGTGTGTGAGGGGGCATTTTTTATTAAACATTTTTTTTCATTTTTATATTAAATTATTATTATTTTTTTTTTATATATTTAATTATTATTATTTATTTTTTGTTGTCCCCCCCTCCCTGCTTGTTGCCTTGTCAGGGACGGGGGATATGTTAATCCCTGGTGGTCCAGTGGCATTGGCTTAGCTGGGGGAGGGGAGGGAAGTGGGGTGGGCAGCAAGCATTTACTCACCTCCCAGCAGCTCCTCCAGCTCCCCAGTGTAAATCTCGCGAGACCCGCGGCCGTCAGAGCTGGCCGCGGGTCTCGCGAGATTTACACTGGGGAGCTGGAGGAGCTGCTGGGAGGTGAGTAAACGCTTGCTGCCCGCCCCCCCAGGACCGCTGGGCTTGTAATGAGCCTGGCGGTCCTGGGAGGTAATATCGGCAATATCGGTATCCCTATTGGCCGATACCGATATTGCCGAAAATACTGAATATCGGCCGATTATATCGGTAAAACCGATAATCGGTCGATCCCTAGTATTTATTTAGCGCTTTACAGTATGCTGAATGGGGAGGGAAATGAAACAATAAATAAGACCACTGAGAAAACGTTACAGGAACGATAGGTTGTTGAGGACCTTGCTTAAACAAGCTTACAGTCTAAAGGAGGTCGGGTATAAAATCACAACAAGACGGGTATTGAGAGGGATAGCAACCAAACGACAAGGTGGGAAATTAGCAGAACAGGAAGGTGAGAGGGAGCGTGGCCGTTTAGGAGAAAGGAGGAAACAGGTTTGTGAAATAGAAGTTACTCTGTGAGGCCGTAAGCTTTTCTGAAGACATCGGTTCTGAAGGACTTCTTAAAAGATTGAAGAGTAGGGGAGACTCTGATGGGGTAACGCTGGCTGTTCCAAAGGAAAGGAGCTGCCCGCGAGAAGTCCTGAATTAGCTAGAGGGGTACAAGAAGCAGACAGGAGAAGGGACTACCTACAAATTAGGGACGCAATGTAACAGAAGCTAGAGTTGTTTAGAGCTTTATGGGTAAGGGTTAGTATTTTGAATGGCATTACAGGAAGCCAGTGTAAGGATTGACAGTGGGGCAAGGTGTGCGAAGAACAACCGGAGAGCATGATCAGCCTGGTAGAAACATTCATTACGGACGGCAGCAAAGCAGTGCGGTTTCTGGGGAGACCAGATTGGAGAGAATGACGGTGATCAATATGAGAAATTACTAGAGCATGAACCATATCCTTACTAGCATCTTGCTTAAGAAAAAGGAGGATGCAGCAATGTTTTAAGGTGGAATCTACAGGCTTTGGTAACAAATAGGATGGGAGGTCAGGATCAAAGATAACACCAACACAGCGAGCTTGTGAGGAGGAGCTTATGCAGGTACCATCAACTTTTAGGAGGAGTGAAAGAGGAGGATCAGTTCAGATCGGCTCAGTTTTAGAGAGATTGAGTTTCAGAAAGCGGGAGGACATCCAATCACAGATAGATGAGGCGAGATATATTGGAGTGTCATTAGCACACAGGTGGTAGCAGAATCCAAATTAATTAATATGTTTGCCAAGAGAGAACAAAAGGGGTCCAAAAACAGACATGTACCCAGAAGAGATGCCAACTCCCAGCACAGGTCCACGTACCCAGCAGAGATGCCAACTCCCAGCACAGGTCCACGTACCCAGCAGAGATACCAACTCCCAGCACAGGTCCACGTACCCAGCAGAGATACCAACTCCCAGCACAGGTCCACGTACCCAGCAGAGATACCAACTCCCAACACAGGTCCATGTACCCAGCAGAGATGCCCACCCCCAGCATGAGTCCATGTACCCAGCAGAGATGCCCACCCCCAGCATGGGTCCACGTACCCAGCAGAGATGCCCACCCCCAGCATGGGTCCACGTACCCAGCAGAGATGCCAACTCCCAGCACAGGTCCACGTACCCAGCAGAGATACCAACTCCCAACACAGGTCCACGTACCCAGCAGAGATGCACAGGTCCACGTACCCAGCAGAGATGCCCACCCCCAGCATGAGTCCATGTACCCAGCAGAGATGCCCACCCCCAGCATGGGTCCATGTACCCAGCAGAGATGCCCACCCCCAGCATGGGTCCATGTACCCAGCAGAGATGCCCACCCCCAGCACGGGTCCATGTACACGTTCTAGGACAGCGGGGAGGAGATATATATCTGGATGTCATTAGCACACAGGTGGTAGCAGAATCCAAATAAATTAATACGTTTGCCAAAAGGGGGCAAAAACAAAGCTGTGGCACATTTATATGGTGTACCTGCAATATGATCAGTAACGTTTTGTCACGGTTCTCACTGCGACATCCAGACGAGGTCACTCCAGAAGTGCCCGATGAGGGACTTGAACCTGGGTACTTTGCAATCCTGAGCCTGCTTGTTTGCCTCTGAGCCACTATACAGCTCTAGTAATTGCCTGAAGTATAATCTTGCCTTGTATCCAGCACTGGGGGCTCCAACATTCTCAGCACACCTGTGGCTGATCACCAATTAGCCAGGTATAAGACACAGCCTCTCCTTAAAGGCCGTGTCAGTTCATTGACTCTGGTTCAAGTATGGCTGTTTCGTGTTCCAGTGTTCTCCTGTTGATTCCTGACCTTGGATTGTTATTTCGTGTATCCTGACTTCTGGCATCCTCTGACCTCGGCTCTCTACTCGTTTATCCTGATTTCTGGCACACCCACCAAACTATTCTCCTGTTTATGTCCTTTCAGTACTGCGACTTGGAGAATTAACCTGCACAGACTCACAGGCCAGGTGAGTTCTTGCCTGACCACCTTGGCCTGTGTTTAATTCCAAGGGTGAGCATATATCTGCGCTACAGACTCCCAACCAAGGTAAGCCGTTACACGTTTATAATATTTGCAATGAATAACAATTTCTCCAAAAAAGTTTACAGGTTTGATAAAGATCGAAATGTGATTTCTACATATTTATTTATAAAATATTTTACCAGGAAGGATACATTGAGTTTATTCTCGTTTTCAAGTAGGTCCTGGGTATGTGAGATTTACATTTGCCCTGAATTTTAACAGCTTTTAGGGATCGACCGATATTGGGGTGTTTTTTTTTTTTTTTGTTTTGGAGCCGATACCGATAATCTGTGAACTTTCAGGCCGATAACTTGCCAATATTCTGTACATTTACCATTTGGAAAAAAATAAACTATTTCTAAAGGTAAATGCACCAATTATAAATGCCACATGTAGTGGAAGCAGTGTGTTTAGACAGGGGAGCTGTGTGTCTGTGTAGTGGATGCAGTTTGTGTAGTGTGAATGCATAGTGTGCGTAAAGTGAATGTAGTGTGCAGTGTGCGTATATAATGAATGCAGAGTGTGTGTTTGGGTAGTGTGTGTTTGCGCATTATATACACACGCTCTGCATTATATACACACACACACTCTGCATTATATAGAGTGTCTGAAGAGATGTAATTTGTGTAAAATGGGAGGGGGGGGGCATTTTATATTTTAATATTTATGTTTTATATATATTTTTTGTCCCCCCCCTCCCTGCTTGTTGCCTGGCCAGGGAGGGGGGGCTATGGCATTCACTGGTGGTCCAGTGGCATGTACTGAGCAGTGAGGGGCCCGCAACAAGCTGTTACCTCCCAGCAGCTCCCTTCAGCTCTCTGTGTAAATCGGGTCTCACGAGATTTACACAGAGCTGGAGGTAAGTAACAGCTTGCTGCGGGCCCCTCCAGGACCGCCAGGTTTGTAATGAGCCTGGCGGTCGTAGGAGGTATTATCGGCATCATTATTGGCCGATACCGATATTGCCGAAAATACAGAATATCGGCAAAACCGATAATCGGTCGATCCCTAACAGCTTTATCTAAATACGGCTTGCTGCAGTAAAACGATAAAAATAGCCAATATCTATAAGTGTGTGTGTGTGTGTATTTATGTGTGGGTTGTATGTGTTTTTTTTATACCTCTCTGTTTACACTAAGAATATATTTCGGTTTAAGAATATATATATTTGGGAATGACTACCCCCATTAACGAAAAGCCTATAGCGAGTTTAACATGACAGGAAATACTTAGAATGCGATTCTAATCTCTAAACTTCTATCTGCTCTTGGTTTAAGATTCACTTCCTACCCTGAATACCACATTTCTGACCATCAGTTAATTAAGGGACAAAAGATCCAGTAACCGGGGACAACGGGGACTGCAAATACAACATTGTACCATCGCTCAAAAAAGGTTTGACTGACCAAGAAAATCGTAATGGTAATAAAATATTAGTGTGTGAGTATGGACACCAATCCTCAAATATGGGATTTTCTACCAAATTAATAAATCCAGAAGATTCTAGTCATTCAGAAATGACAGTAAAGTTGCAATTGTTTTCACTAGAAGCAGGTGTCTGAATAAATACTAGGCCAATACAAGAGACTGCGCATTAAAGGAACACTATAATCAAATAAATGACTTTGGCTAAATAAAGCAGTTTTAGTGTATAGATCATTCCCCTGCAATTTCACTGCTCAATTCTCTGTCATTTAGAAGTTAAATCACTTTGTTTCGGTTTATGCAGCCCTAGCCACACCCTCAGAAGCATAATCTATACACAGAAACTGCAGCTAAAGTTGGTTTGGAGACTATAGTGTCCCTTTAAAGTAATATGTTTAAAGACTTAACTCTCAAGCACCTCTCTCTTTCTTCCTTCTTACCCCCGTTGGCGTCCAACAGGCTATGACAGCATACCAATGACACAGACTAACATATTGCTCAATAAAAAGATACGGTTGCTCAAATATTCTAATGAGTCATCTTCATTAGTTGTAGTCTATTCATGAGAAAATTTTAAAAATACAATATAAATACCTAAAACTAAACCGCTAATTTGAACTCCTGCCCTACTCAAAATAAGCAAAAAATGCTAAATATGGTTGGAAGCTGGATTCAGACAAATCAAGAAAAATACATTCATATTAACACTATTGTTTGATATATGTTTGGATACCAACTATATTGTTATCGGGAGCACCTACAATGAATTGGCAAGTTCTAGCATGTTTCTTTAAAAAGCTTCCTGTGACAAAACCAAGGGCAGCCATCTATAACTTAAACTATGATTATATAGACAGTCACAGTACAGCAGACGATCTATTCATATACAGTGGGATAGACAGAGTGGGGTACTTTCAATCTTCAACAAGAGAGGACAGTCACCAGGAGCCCAAATGCATGTGCCAAAAAGTGAGGAATTCAAGGAGATTTTATCTCCAACTGCTCCCCCACCTGGCCACCTCCATATAAATAAACATATCCAAAAAAAAAAATTAAGTAACAGTGCTGCTTTAAAGGGACACTATAGTCACCTGAACAAATGTAGCTTAATGAAGCAGTTTTGGTGTATAGAACATGCCCCTGCAGCCTCACTGCTCAATCCTCTGCCATTTAGGAGTTAAATCCCTTTGTTTATGAACCCTAGTCACACCTCCCTGCATGTGACTTGCACAGCCTTCCATAAACACTTCCTGTAAAGAGAGCCCTATTTAGGCTTTCTTTATTGCAAGTTCTGTTTAATTAAGATTGTCTTATCCCCTGCTATGTTAATAGCTTGCTAGTTCCTGCAAGAGCCTCCTGTATGTGAGTAAAGTTCAATTTAGAGATTGAGATACAATTATTTAAGGTAAATTACATCCGTTTGAAAGTGAAACCAGTTTTTTTTTTCATGCAGGCTCTGTCAATCATAGCCAGGGGAGGTGTGGCTAGGGCTGCATAAACAGAAACAAAGTGATTTAACTCCTAAATGACAGTGAATTGAGCAGTGAAATTGCAGGGGAATGATCTATACACTAAAACTGCTTTATTTAGCTAAAGTTATTTAGGTGACTATAGTGTTACTTTAAGATGCTTGTTGCTAAAGGTGACACCAGTTACCTAATACAAAGCTTATTATACTTTTTCAACTAACATAGCAGACAATGGATCAATGTGTCAAATTAACATTCTAATGTTTATCAAGTGCAAACATATGTTGTAGCGCTGTACAATATATGGGAACACACATCTGTAAATGCAACAAGACAGGTTTAAGAGTCCTCCTTAAACACGCTAACAGCTTACTGTTTAATCGGATTCTCTTTAAAATGTAAAACCGCAAAACAGACAACCCTGAAATGTTCACACTTTCTTTCACCACTATACCCACACACAAAACATACTATTCTCTCAGTTAGTAAAAGGAGTAGCCAAGTTGGTAGAGTGAGCACTAATTGTGCAGAGCTCCATGCAAACTGTATTATCACTATTATCTAAAACCATGAAGATAGGAGCAGGACCAGCAATCCCACAACGATAAGGCAAACAAAAAAAGAAAATCTCCAGGCCCTTAAGGTGTTCAAGCCGCAGGCAGCTTTAATAAAACAGAAAACAGCAGCAGCGTTTCGACCTGCTAAGAGGTTTTTGTCAAGCTTAATAAAAACCTCTTAGTAGGTCGAAACATTGCTGCTCTTTTCTGCCTGCGGCTTGAGGGCCCGAGATTTTTTTTAGTTTTGTTTGCCTTATTTAAAAACACACATAGATAACGTTCTAAACAAAGATCCAATAACTATGCAGCTGCTCATTCAGCCATCATAAAGTAGCTGTTCCACAGCTGGTACCAACTCCCCATCACAGGCACCCATGCTGCTACTGGCAGTTCCTAATTACAGGTACACATGCCATCACTGGAAGTAATCACCATCCAGGCACACATTTCATCACAAGCACCCACTGTCCCTTCTCCCACACTGGTGCTATAACTATAGCACTATAGCTCACTACATACCCCGTTCCCCCCCGGTATCAGTCCCCCCCGCTGCCCCCCGGTATCAGTCCCCGTCCCCCCCCCGCTGCCAATCCCCTATTACCCGGGTGAGCTGCCCCCGGTATCAGTCCCCCCCGCTGCCCCCCCCCCCGGGTACCAGTCCCCCCCGCTGCCCCCCCCCCGGTACCAGTCCCCCCCGCTGCCCCCCCCAGTCGCCCCGGGTACCAGTCCCCCACGCTGCCCCACCCCCCCGGGTACCAGTCCCCCCCGCTGCCCCGGGTACCAGTCCCCCCTGCTGCCCCGGGCATCAGCCCCCCCCCCCCCCCGGCATCAGTCCCCCCCCGCATCAGTCCCCTATTACCCGGGTGAGCTGCCCCCGGTATCAGTCCCCCCCTGCCCCCCCGGGTACCAGTCGCCCCCCCCGGGTACCAGTCGCCCCCGCTGCCCCCCCCCCCGGGTACCAGTCCCACCCGCTGCCCCGGGTACCAGTCCCCTCTTACCCGGGTGAGCTGCCCCCTGTACCAGTCCCCTCTTACCCGGGTGAGCTGCCCCCTGTACCAGTCCCCTCTTACCCGGGTGAGCTGCCCCCTGTACCAGTCCCCTCTTACCCGGGTGAGCTGCCCCCTGTACCAGTCCCCTCTTACCCGGGTGAGCTGCCCCCTGTACCAGTCCCCCCCCCGCATCAGTCCCCCCCGCTGCCCCCCGGTATCAGTCCCCTCTTACCCGGGTGAGCTCCCCCAGTCCCCTCTTACCCGGGTGAGCTCCCCCGGCCCCCTCTTACCCGGGTGAGCTCCCCCCGTATCAGTCCCCCCCCGCTCCCCCGGCCCCCTCTTACCCGGGTGAGCTGCCGCCGCCATGTCTGGATTCTCCGCCACTCCCTCCAGGAAGCGGCCCCGGTCGCAGTTTCCCCTCACGCTCCGCCCGCTGGATGCCGATAATCCCGGTAATATCACCGATCTCCACCGAGCTGGACTGGACAGCGCTCCGCTCAACCTACCCCACCGGAGAGGGCGGCCGCTCGGACACTAACAGACAGCGGCGCCGGCCAATAGCGTGGGAGTCTGGATCGTACGTCACGCAGGACCCGGCCAGCAAGGTAGGCTGCCTCGTGACGCAACCAGCTGTTGCGTTAGAAAGTTCCTACTGGCCAGCGGAGGAACGGGGCATTCCTATTAGGTGACGGAAAGGAGGGATCTGATTGGACGGAGAATGGAGCTCTGCCATTGGTTACTGTAACTGTTTTCTTATTGGCGGACAGTAAGAAGGGGGCGGTCTCACTGTTGCCCCTGGCAATACCCTTGGGAATGTAAAGGTGTCATGGCTTCCATTTACATACAGTGTATTATAATTAAAGGATTAAAACAGACCTACATATCAATAGTAATAACACAAGGCACTGCCTTCAGACTCACCTGACTGAATAATGAGCCTGTCTCCCTCCTTCAGGGCAGTGCTCAGCAATCTGAGTGTAGTGGTTATGGTGTCTGTAGCCTGCAGGCTTTCAATGTATTCCTATTGTTTATATTAGTGTCTAACATGCCTCCTGGGTGCCTGGTGCCAACTGTCTCCACCCTGTGCACTGAGACGCTGAACGCCCCCCATAGAGATACATTGATTCACTGAGGAGAGTCTGATTGGTGTTCTGCCGCGCATGCACAATAGCCTGCCAATGCGTTCCTATGGGAAAGCATTGGATTGGCTGAGATCATCAAGTTTGAGTTTAAACACCTTTCCCAAGCGATCTCAGGGGTTCCGTGATCCTAAATAGTTTAACACTATAGAGTCAGCCTCAGTCAGGACTCCCAAGTTTGTGCTTGCTGTACAGGATCTCGGCGACCGCTACAAATAAGCCCCTAAAATTCACTTACTACGTAACTGAGGGTGGGGTAGATTATGAAGCATGTTATAGCTTAGGATAAGATGAGACTCGGTGATACAAACAGGAGAAGAATTTATAGTAGAGGAAGAGATGGTTGGGAACAAGGACTTGTTTGAGAGCAAGAGAGATCAGATAGTTGGGCTAAGAGTGTGATGGATACGCTGCTAGGAAGCTGGGGCTTATGGGAGAGGGAATAGGTCAAATTAAATTGGGCTGAAAGGGCCTGGCAGGGGTCAGGGTAATGTGTTTTGCATGTGAGATTTGGGAATAATGGCAGAAGAAGTGATTTCGAGTGAGCTGGACTGACAATTTGGTATAGGGCAGGTTAACCATTATTGCATACCTCCCAGGTGTCCCAATATAAGCCCAGGACATACTTGAAAACAAGAGAAATGTCAATGTATCTTTCCTGTTAAAATATTTTATAAATAAATGCTGTAAACCGAAAGAACAGTCCCTATTTTGGGCTCGAATTCCTCTGTCCCTCTTTTCTAGGAGCTCCATATTCTTGGTGTGTCTGAGCGTATACTAGAGCTCCACAGCAATAATGCTCCCTGTAATGTGTGCGAGTGTATAACAGAGCCCCACAGCAATAATACTCCCAGTAATGTCAGTGTATCACAGAGCTCCACAGCAATAATACTCCCAGTAATGTGTCTGAATGTATAACAGAGCCCCACAGCAATAATACTCCCAGTAATGTGTCTGAATGTATAACAGAGCTCCACAGCAATAATACTCCCAGTAATGTGTCTGAATGTATAACAGAGCCCCACAGCAATAATACTCCCAGTAATGTGTCTTTAAATTACAATAAATGTGTTTAGAAATTAGTCTGTGCAAATAAGTTTGTTATTGTTCTCGTTCTAATTTACAGTTTTGTTGTAGAACTTGTTATTAGTAAGTCACATACAAATGTCTGCCTGTAACTGGCCAGACCCCAACACACCCCTAAAATGAAAGTGTCACTCTTTAAAGAACCACTCTAGTGCCAGGAAAACAAACTTTTTTCCTGGCACTATAGTGCCCTGAGGGTGCCCCCACCCTCAGGGTCCCACTCCCGCCGGGCTGAAGGGAGAGGAAGGGGGTTAAACACTCACTTTTCTCCAGCTTCCTCAGTGCTGGGGACTCTCTTCCTCCTCCGGTCGTCATCGGCTGAATGCGCATGCGCGGCAAGAGCCACGCGCGCATTCAGCCAGTCCATAGGAAAGCATTCTCAGTGTTTTCCTATGGACGCTGGCGTCTTCTCACTGTGGGAAGCGCCTCTAGCGGCTGTCAATGAGACAGCCACTAGAGGCTGGATTAACCCATTTGTAAACATAGCAGTTTCTCTGAAACTGCTATGTTTACTGCAGGCAGGGTTAATCCCAGATGGACCTGGCACCCAGACAATTGAGCTGAAGTGGTCTGGGTGCCTATAGTGGTCCTTTAACTGAATAGTTTCAGCGGTTTGTTGTGGATTATCCCTGCAGGACAGAACTTTCCAAAGTGTTTTAGGCATTACTCAGTGAAAATCGATTATTCATTTTGCATAATATGTTTAGTTTACATTTATGGAAATGTGACTAATCTGTAGCACAAGAAGCCCATTTGTATAATTGAGTCAATAATTATGTGGACCGTTGTTGTTTTTTTCAGTAATAATTGAGTTTTTTTTATTTAATCGGTTTTCTATATAAAACATGCTTCTTTTTTTTTTTGTCAAAGTTTTTTTTTTTATTGTACAGTGGTGACATGAATAAATGTAGAAACAAGGTTAGATTATGCGACCCCCGTAGAACAGGATTATTTAGAAATGGTACAGAATACATCACTGAGTTTAGGGGCCTCATTTTAAATTAAAGAAAAGTTAAATATGCATGAAATACAACGCAAGCCAACCCGTTAGGACACAAAATACGCAGTGTGTTTAAGACACAACTAATAGGTATGTATTAAAATACAACATATCATCTGCACTAGTAGCAGTTGTATCAATATTCAAGCTGGGTGAAATAGATTAGAGAATATCACTGGCAGGGCAATCCTGAGACTGTACTCAGTACAAGGAAAACATCTCAGTTGAGAAAATACTCAAAATATGTGCTTAGAATAGTAATTTATGATAACATGCCTTTTGCGTTATAGTGTGGTGTCATATGCCAGGCTATAGAAAAGAATTAATTAGTCCGGCATCCAGCGAGATTGCGCTGCAGGAAAATAGAGAGGGACAGTCCAAAGACTATTTCGGTCAATGCTGCAAACCGGGAGTCTCCGGACTTTGGAAAGCATAGAGAGGATGAATCAGTGGTATCGTGGTTGATGTAAGGTAGCATAAGGGCACCCTGTTTCCGCTATCCTCCAGGCCGCTCCTGGAACCCTTGTCTTAAGTCCACAGATCCTTCCACTCCCAGTGTCAGGGTCTCGAGAAAGTCCCACTTCTTGAGGTTGTGGATGTTGGATAGGGAGATCCCCATTTGGACTCCAGCCCAGAAGCAGAGCAGCTGCCAGGGTCGCTATCTGCTTCCTGGGTAAGTTTGCTGTTGTCGCAGTGAAATTCTGTGCCATAAATTAGTGCAGATGGTATCACATGCATCATTGAATCTTGCCTTCCAGGCCCCATTCAACATCTCCACCTTAGGACTTAGCTGGGCTGCCACGGGTGCCATCTTGGAATAGCCTCGTGGTCTTGGATCTTCCAGTCAAGAGTGTAGGTAGGCAGATAATTAGTAGCTTCCCCGGTGGAGACCAGGATATCCCCCACTGGTCCATAAGGGGGGTAACGGGGAACCAAACATGCACCACAGTGTCCAGACTACAATGGGCCAGGAGATCAGCCGCCTCCTCCTTCCAGCCTCTACGCTGCAATTATCCACTCCACAAGCTTGACAAGGGACCTGAAGGTACCAGGGACACAAGTAGTGATTCCCCTCTGCTTAGGAGGCATTCACAGGTTAGTTTGTGTGGAACAGGCAGAGATAGGTGCCAAGGTCTCCAGACCTACTACAAGTTGCCACTGTCCATGTTGGCAGTCAGTCCCTGTAACCGATTCATCCGCTCATCTTTAATGGTATTTACCGTCCTAACAGAAATAGTTGTACCCATCTGCAACCGGACGCCCGGAAACCTGATAAACCCAGCATGTCTGGGGCCGCTGCTGATCTATGCCACTTTATAGCCCCATAATCGCCCACGTTAAGAATGACGTTGGGGTGCGTGTGACATAACATGCATACACGTTTTAGGGTCAAGGGCCGATTACAACCCATCTGAATAACAAGAGGGTTATTTAAACTTAAGTTTTACATTCTCTCATTGCCCTGTCGTGGTTTCTGCCTGATGGTAATCCGAGAGTGCGGTCTTGATCTTGATATTTTGGTATTTGACATTGGCTTCGTTTTGACTTCCCTGATTTCTGGTATCCTTGACTCTTGGCTTTTTCTTATTGTTGTGTCTGATTCTATATCCCTGACCTCGGCAAGTATTCTGACTTATTGGGTACGTTAAGTCCAGCCGTCCTAAGGTCCGGTTAGACGTTATCCTTAGTCCTAGGTGTGATACATTTCTGCGTGCGGGATCAACTAGTAATACTGACAGTCCCCATCCCCGAAATATGTATTTTTTTTTTTTTTTAGAGCTAATGCATTTGTGTTGTTGTTTTTATTTTCTGTTCTTTACCCCATCTACTTAAAAAAAAGTTTTGCCCCTCTAACTGAGTGAGCCCGAAAATTTATATCAAGTGAGTATAGCCCAACATGCAAACCCAGGGCAAACCGTATAAGAAAATATTAAAATGGTAATGCTTTTATCCAGCATCAGAGACAGATCTCGGTGTGTATTGGGAACCTCCAAAGAGATTCAGGGATGCTTCATGATCTGTCTCTTCACGTCATCCTGCAAGAGATGGGAATTGAGGAGAGGGCAGCGAGTGAGTGTCTTTCTTGTGGCAAAAGGGTAAGGCTTTAAGGGCAAGGTAGCAGAGATGGAGGATGGGAGTGATGGCAGGAAGGCATTTGGCATCTACCCACCTCTTTGGCAGAGGCAGATTTGGGCTGCCTGCAGATCCTAGTGAAATGAGGCCAGGCTGAAGAGCTCCTCTGTAGTCCTCATGCCTCTGTTTGGATGGATGCAACCTGTTCTCCATTGCAGAATCAAGGTCGAGCTGCATCCTCTTGTGGGAGAGTAGTCATTCTTGCAGAGCTAACACCCTGGCTCAGTTATTTGTCAATTTAATAATATATTTTACGGCCGTTCCTACAGAACAATTTATGTGCCTCTTGTCTCGTGTTTTTCTTGTTGGGGTAAAATTTCATGGAGCAGGTTTGTGAGGGGGGGTTTAGATTCTAAATCAGCACAGCCCCCTAGGACCCGCTCTCTTTGATGTCGTGCCGGTGACACTGCGGCAAAAAATTAAGATGCAAGATATGATGTCACCATTCACGTTGTCAGTACAGTGACGTCTCACTCTGACAAACGGAACAAAAGTTCTGTGAATTCTGTGTCAGCTGAAAACCAAATTAAGTTCACAATAAATATGATGGAAAAAAATGTTGGAAGAATTTTTGTAAACTCTTTGTTTTTGACGTGTACACTCAGGGCTTGCCACGTTTGTGCACAAAAGCAATTCACAGACAAACAACTACACTACAATAACCTATACAGCTCAGCATTTAGTAAATCAACCCCTAAATGATCATTTTTCACAAATCCATCTCGGAATAGCATAATGGATGGGCTGCAAACAGAGATTCCCAATACAACATGATTGAAAGACACAACCTAAAGGCAAATGTTAGCTAATATTATTTTAAAATACCGCCATAGCAGCACAGTGCAGCAGTCACAAGGTGATATAGTGATAAATGATTTTCTTAGATTTTTTTTTTTTTTTTTTACATTATTGGATCCTTCGTTCTACACCCTTATTTATTTTTTTTTATATTTTTTTTAAATGGGTGATCTGTCCCAAGACAGGTAAAAATAAGTGTGTGTGTGTGTATATATATATATATATATATGTGTATAGAATTCTTATGCCATGTAAAATGATATCTTGGGAAGAGATAAAAGTCCAATACCAATTTATTGTTTAATAATAATGGGCCTATGTGTAGGAGGGGTCAGGTTGGGGGTTCCCATTCTCCTTGCAGTCCCCCTGTAGGTCCCGGTAATCCTGGTGTAATGTTAGCAGTAGATCAGAGGGAGGCTCCTTCTGAGATTTTCAGCTTCCCGTCCTTCCCGTGATCTTTAGCTTTGAAACTTGCTGTCTTCCGAAACCTTACTCGGATGCATTTCCACTTAAACAATTCATGAAACGGTCCATCTAAGGCAGGCTCGCTGCATCACTAAACGACTTGTGCTGAAACAGCAGGAGCAGAGACGAGACAATTGCCCTCAGTGTATGGCCATTAGTCCCACTAAGAACAGGCACAAATGACAGGATTAGCAGGTAATCTATATAGACTGTCAAGATATATACATTCTATTTCTTGTTGATGTTTAAATCCCACATACTTTTTTTTTTTTTTTAAATATTGTTTTCCCATGATGTAATTACTTACACACTATGAAGCCACGTGGTGAATTCTGCAGTGTCTTTCAGTCTGCATTTAAAAAAAAAAAAAAGGGAAACATTTTTTTTTTTTTTCAAGAATTAATTTTTTTAAATTTATATTCACTTAATTTCAGTCCAGATTCTACAAATCCAGATCTGCACTACAAGTCACGCCGGGCTGATTTGGCTGTTTACGAACCATAATATAATATGTGTTTTTATAAACCAGCAATTCATAAATGACATCCTTTTTTTTTAAATTGATTTTATACTAGAATTTCTTTTTAAATGCCGTCAGATATCTTTATTAAGCTTTTTTGTTTGTTTTACGAAATTATTATTGTCTTTCGTCTATTATCTGATTACACTTTAAATTGAAAAAAACGGAGAATCTAATTACAGTGTTTGGTTGCGTAATAAAATGGAATTTTTAATGGCTTGTTACGTTAACCTTAATTATGGCGCTTAATTAACATGTTGCTATGCACGGTTGAATTTAACTGGTATTGCTGTAAAATCCATTGAGGATACAACACTTAGCCCCGTGGGCAGTTAGTGTAACGAGAGAGGGGCAAATGTGGGAAATGGATCATAGTGTTTAATAGTGAAGCGTTATCTCCTATGCCGTAGACAACGTTACAATTTGAATTTTTTTTTGTGTGTTATGCTGTTTTTCTGACAAATCAAGACTTTCTGGCAAATAATGGTTCCATGCTACAAGAAAATAATATTTCTGTACAAGAGTAGAATTCAAAAATATCTGATCCAGTACACTCAATAAACACCAACTTCAAAGATCACAAAATGTCATGGTCTTTGAAACACCTGACTTAGGTTTACAGTATATGATCATACATGTACCCTATTTTGGCAGGTCCTATCCTAGCAATCTATTGCATGTTCTTAAGAGATTAACCCATTAACTTGTAAAATCCTTCCTCCAGGGGCTTTCTGCAGTACAAGGGTAAATAGGGCCCTAGGGTGAGGCTCATGTGATAGGGAGAGGTGCAAAACAGGGGAGTTGGCCTAGACTCCAAAATATATTTACATATGAAACCAAGAGGGCTGCACTCACCTGAACATACTTACGTTATACGGGTCGTGCTGGTTTCACATATTGTATTAATTAACTCCAGGAGCACTCTTAAAATGTTTGCATTTTCACCCAAGTAAGTGGGTTAATCTCATAAGAGCAGGTATTCAGTTGCTAGAATAGGACCTGCCAAAATGGGGTACACAAGCTTATGTAATGCGTGATCCTATACTGTAACTAAATGCCCATTATTTTTGCCTAAGCCAGGTGTTTTAACAAAAAATGGCTACATTTTGAAAGCTTTGAAGTTAGTGTTTGCTGAATAAGTGTGTGTGTGCGCGGGATCTTTTATGTTGTATCAATAGGGCACAGCAGCACCGTTATAATGTATGAATGATATGTGAGTGCAGCCTCTTGGTTTCATATATAGACAGGCAGACAGCTAGATAGATAAACAGACAAGCACATACATATTGCAAATATAAATCCAATTTGGAGTACTAAAGACATTATTGGTCTACAGTACCCCAGGATTGCATTGTTTTACCCCAATATATTCTCCACTTTTCTGTATTTTTTTTTTTATATAAAATTATTTTTCAAATTTAAATTAGGGTTAAGGTAAGGCTAAAGTAATGAGGAGAGTGCGCTGGATCTTGTGTATTGTTTATTGTATAATATGGCCCCCAGCAGCACCCCATTTAAGCATGTTCAGGTGAGTGCAACCACCCCCCCATGTTCCATATATATATATATTTGGGAGTCTAGCCAACTCCTTGGTTTTGCACCCCTCCCTGTTACAGGTGCCTCATCTCAGGTCCCTATTTAGCCTTGTACTGCAGAGAGCCTCAGATGTTTTTTTCCCCCCCAAGTGGGTTAATCTCATAAGAGCAGACATTAGACTGTGAGAGTAGGACCTGCCAAAGATGGGGTACATTGACGTTGTGGCAGGCTTATGCAATGTATGATCATATAATGAAACTAAATCCCCATTATTTTTTGCCTAGATTAGGTGTTTTTTAAAAAAACTTTTTAAAAACTAATACAATCTGTAAACATTAAAGTTGCTGTTTAGTAGATAGGAGAGTGCGCTGGATCTTGTGTATTGTTTAAAGTAATGATTAAGGTTAGGGTCAGGGCTAGGGTTATGGTTACGATATAGGTTAGGGATAAAGCTAGGCTAGGGTAATATGGTCAGAGATAGAGTTAGAGGTAAGGTTATGATTAAGGCTAGGTTACGATAATGGCTATGGTTAGGCTAATGGTAAGATTAGGTCTAGAGCTTGGTTTTAGATTAGGGCTAGGTTCAGGCTAGACTAATGGTTAAGGAAAGGATTAGGGTTGTGATAAGGGTAAGGGTTCCTTTAATTTTAAGGCAGCACTCGTCATAATTCCTCTTGACCTATCAAGCTGCATTCGTTGTATGCTATGGTTTTATTCTATACATTCACACAATGCCCAATCTCTTTACAATCATTATTTTTATGTTTATAAAGTTCCAGTCTAATTTAGCCCATGCAGATCGCCTATGATAGTAGTATATGAAGCCGGTATATGCTTAGCTCGCTCAGTAAGGGCTGTATATCACTTCCTTATTTTGTTTTCCTCTCGTTGGCAGAGTAATGTCTTGGTATCCTTTACGTGCTGGGTTTTGCCGCAGTGTGAATGATGCTTGTTCCTATAATTGTTTTCCTTTTTATCGTATACTTTCTTTTTTTTTTTTTTTTTTTTTTTTCTGCCATTTTTTCTTGTAGCCCTTCTGCTAATTACCTTTATTTATTCACCCCACCTCTGACACTGGCATTATCTGCAAAGCATTATGGGAGTTTCATACCATTTTTATCATTATTTGGTATCAATTAAAATGAAGAGAAATCTGCAGCTTGCGGTGTACATTAGAGACCGGCTGGAACATAAACTTAAAAAGTTTTAGCTAATTGACTAAAGGTATATTGAAAAACAAGACATTAAAAATAATAAAAAGTACGAAAACATAATCACATTTGAAGTTCTTGTGGGCAAATGCTTTGCTTTTTACCGATTTAGCATGCATATACTGTGGCTCAGATGACAACTTACACACTAGGCATCCAGACCACTTCATGTCAAGTTGTCTGGGTGAAGTGCCCATGTCCCCTTAACCAGATAACCTCTAGTGGCTGTCTCCCAAAGGAGCGTCTTTAAAATCCCCTAGTAAAACATTGATAGGAAGCTGTAGTGCGTGCTGCCTGGTTCCCCAACATCACTGGAAGAGTAGACGATCCAGTGTGGAGGGTTTTTAATCCTGCCAATGGTGGGGGTTGGAGCACCTACAGAAATAGGCAGAGGAACACTATAGCGTTAAAAATACAGTTGTATTAAGTATAGCGTTCGTTTAATAAAGCACGGTTCACTAAATGGAGATCTGGACTATGGGTAAACTGATAGCCACTACAGTATGGCTGCTAGCAATTAGTAAAGCAACTCTGATCATCATATGCAATAAATGGAACTGCTCTTGGGGCTAAACTGCTTATACCTGCACAGGTGGATTTCTTCCTGATATGGGAGGGGTCTCTCTGTAATTTTGAAGGCATAATTTTTTATTATTTCCAGTTCATTATCATTATTTAACCCCAGGTTCTCTTTAACAGTCTATACCATTGCCATTGTAGTTGATTTGTTAGCTTCCTACTTTTACTGAAATACAATCACTAGAAACCTTTGGAGGACCCACTGCGCCCAGCCGGACCCAGCAACGAGGCAAGCCATTGAAAGCAGTTTGCCCCCTTACTGGGTAGCAGGGCAGTGGCATTTCTACTATCACAACCACCTCAGCAGGCAGTAGTGGTTATGATGGTTGAAGTAACCTCTTTAACCCCTTAAGGACACATGACATGTGTGACATGTCATGATTCCCTTTTATTCCAGAAGTTTGGTCCTTAAGGGGTTAAAGAATATCTGTTACACTGCAAGTTTTTGCACAATTAGATAGCTAATTTAAGTTATTTGAAGCTATCCACCCCCGCCACCCCCAAATTATATATTTTTTAATGTTACTATCAGGTCACAGCACAGAGTAAGTAGGTTTAAGGTATGAACTGCCACATCTCAGCTTCAAAATAGAACATTGTTTAAATTAGGTTCTCAATATTTGATGCAGACAGTATCTGAGAATATCCAAAAAGTATCTTTTTTTTTTTTTTTTTTTTTTACATGACTTTATTTCTTTGACATCATAGATACATTTGATGATAACTGGGCTTTAGGTAAAGATCGTAAAAGTTGCATTGCGAATAAAAAAAATCCTTACATTTGTGCATCTTTTGACCTAACGCTTAAAACGTCTCTACACATATGACTCAAGCACAACGACAAAGATATCACCCAATGAATCGTGTGTTGTGTTAGAACATGTTTATTTATACATAGCCTGGTGCTATACTGTTCCAAATACATACTATATTTTTTTTAATGAATAGACCTTTTAATTGGATTTTTCCGTCTGGTGGACCTCAAAGGTCATTAGGAGATCAGCTTTTATACAAAGTGCCAGGAAAAGCCATTAATCTAACTACTGCCATCAATACTATAGTAAGAGGTGTTCACGGATATATAATTTACACCCAAGCGTTAGATATCTTAAGACATAGATCCTATCCTAAGACTTGCACAATTTCCTGTTCTAAGGCCTATTGATTGAAAAGCAATCAAATATCCTGTTGGGAAGATTCCTTGAGCTTTGAATAGTTTCATAAAATTAAATGTGCAGTTGAGCATTTTATTTTTTTAAAGGAAACTGTCACGTCTCGCGTATTACACCACTGAATAAAAAAATAACAAATTAACACTTGTTAACCCCTTCTTTTTAGTGTGATCCATTTTCTTTTGAATGTATATTAAAGATTTAGCCAATTGCTTTTCATCCAGTTCATACAAGGCACAGCCAGGGCACACAAATGAGCAGGAGGAGGAAAAGATACATGATTTCAGCAGGGTATGAACTTACAGAAAATGTCCCATAATTTCCAGCCACACCCCTAAATGTAAGTGTCCCTCTTGGGCCACGTGTCCTGATTTCCGACCCATGTACCACTGCTGCCGTGCTTGTGGAGAGAACATAGTAAATAAAGCACAGTGCCTTTATATTCTTAATTGCACATGTGGCTGTGAACTCTGTGTTCTGGGCAATTTTAAAGGAAAATGAAAGCATTGGGAATATGCATATTCATAATGCCATAGAGTCCCTCTCCCGATTTAGATCTAGTGCCCCCACTAAGTGTAGTTGGAAGAAAATAGGGTTTCGCTTACATTTTTTCCAGCACCGAGATGCTGCCCTCAGTGACGTTGTCCTTCATGTCTTCTTCTCGTCCAATCCAATGCTTCATATAGAGAAGCAGAGGGGACTAGAAGCGCATGTATGCTCGTCTAAGCAAATGCTTCTTCCAAGCGGCAAGCACAATGCTTCTCTAATTAAATGCTTCTCACAGGGAAGCATTGATTCCAATGCTTCTCTATGATCAGCATTAGAGGACGTTTAACATCCTCATGAAATGCTTGAGTAAGTTAAACATCACATTACCGCATTTAGCTTGGTTACAGCACACAATACAGGCAGTCAGGAAGCTACATTGCTATATCTATACAATGTTTTACAGTGCAGGCCTAAAACATCAAGGCTAATGAACCAAGACCACTTAATTGAGATAAAGTGGTCTGGGTTCCTATAGTGGTCTTTTAAAGTTCCACTAAGGAGTAGGCAACACAAATCGAATGTTACTATAGACTGTGCATGCTGTGATTACACTCTCGTTACCTCTTCATATCAGTCCAGCACAACACATACAGACATACTGCAAACACAAACAAACACACAAAGTGTAAGAATTTAGACATTGCATTGCTGACATATTACTGAGGACAATGACATGACCCAATGGCTGAGCCAAACAAAGTACGTACATACCAGACCCACAACATCAGCTGTGCTCCTTTTGAGGAGTGTGCTATGGCACAACATCAAATAAATGTGTGCCAAATTATAAACATTGTCACATCTAGAATAGAAGCATGTTCTCATTGTTTGCGTGGGATGTTCTGTCAGCCATAGACAGCTGCTCGACAGTGGAATGTTCCGAGTGGACAATATTTCAAGGATATGGTTAAATGTCAAAGGTAATCTAGTGCATCAGTGTTTTTTCAGAGGCTGCTTGGTCTCCCCAGGACATATGTTAGCACAGTGCATATATCCTATCTACTGGGTGTATGGTGGACACTGGCTGATTTGAGATCTGGCGGGTGTGAGGATATGCTGTGTGCTCCATTAAGAGAACCATCAGCGTTTAACACTATGTATGCATGAGTGTGGTGCATTACTGAATAGGTATGTGTGACAGAGAGGACGAGTATAAATATATGAGTGTGAGAATTACTGACTGATTAGGTATTCTGTGAGTGCACTTCGTTGGGTATATGTGTAGGTATTGGTTTGGTATTGTTGATAATGAGATGTGTGCACACACTCACTCTTTCTCTTTCTCCAAACATTACATACATCAGTTCATAAATTATATAGGTGGTGCAGGGCAAATAAAAACCCAATTACATATATACGCTCGAGGATGGCCTTTGTGTGTTCATATCTGTTCAGTACATAGTGATGCAATCTGTATCTAGCCAGGTTATTTCATATTTGTAACACAAATCCATGGTTTCTATATGCATGTAAGTATAATTAATTTAGTTATGTTCATATGTATTTTGTGCCAGAGATATCTGGTCTCACTTTTTAAAGTCATTTATTCACTTTTAGTGGGCGCTACCCAATGAAAGGCTACCTGAATAAGCACAATAGGCGTGAAAAACTGGTCCTATATAATTCGGTCCTTGTCTGGAGGGAGAATTAATCTTCTTACAGACTTTCTGTCTCTATACTGGATGGACACAAAGAGTCAACTATCTGGTAAGTTAGGAGGAAGTGAGCTGTATAGACCTCCCGTCCCCTGATCAGACATCCTGATCAGACATAACCAACAGGTGACCCTAAGTGCGTGTAGCTCCCACAGTTTGAGGGCCCTGGTGACTGTAGTTCTGTCGCTACAAAGAGTAATTTAAGATTTAATCCCATGTTATCTAAGTAGTGGAGTCAAGGAATTAGGGTTAGGACATTTTGATGATTCCTCTTAGAGAGAGAAGTATGACTATTTCATGCCTAAATCCTATCAACTGACCCATGATGATGATGATTGAAAGATCTCTATTTTTCTTCTTTTTTCATTCGACATCCTATTGTTGTGAGAGAAGATTTAGGACTCTTTGTGTCCATCCAGTATAGAGACAGAAAGTCTGTAAGAAGATTAATTCTCCCTCCAGACAAGCACTGATTTACATAAGACCAGTTTTTGTTTTTTTTTAGGAGATGGTACTGTAAGGAGATCTAAGCCATAGAAAGTACCGGTCTTGTAGGGAATGATTGGTGGAGGGTGTAAGCCACACGTGAACCCACTGGACTTCTTTAAATGCCCGAACAGCTCAGCTATGCATTGGATAAATTAGGTACACTTACCTTTATAGTGCATTCATCGAAGTAGGGCTCAAGTTATTGGAATTATGGGATGCCAAGGTGTAAACAGAAATGGCAATAAGTTCCTTCAGATACATGGCCACATCCACAATAAATATATCTTCATCCAAAGGTTTACTAATACTGAAAATGTGAGGGTTAAAATTATATTACAATAGCACACACTCATGACTACACAAACTCAGTTCTGATGTCGTGTTACATTGACTGCAAAGGGTGGGAGACTACAAGGTAAGTATTTTTGTTGATGATGTGCTGTTATCCATTGCCAGTTATGTGCTGTTATCCATTATCCATTACAGTATCGGGTTAAAGGCTAAACTTAATGAATTGTGAAGAACTAAATATTTCAATAAGGGATAAGGGTAAATATGAAATAAAATGTATTGACCTGAAATATTGGGGGTGAGGGTACACCGCAGCAATTTAATATTGTACCAATTTGTCACCCTTTGCAAATTGCAGTCTCTCTTGATCACTATGTATTTTTAAAACAAATGGAGTTTTTTTTAGTTACCTCCAATAGCCATGAGAGGATGAGCCCACCTGCCAATGTCAAGGCAGACCCCCCTAGGTGGGTCCTAACTCTAACCATTCACCTTGCTTCCTTGAGCCTCTGTCAAAAATCTCTACTGAGACAAAAAGGGGTATTTTTTATATACACCCCTAAAAAACCTCCATTTGTTTTAAAAATACATAGGGATTAAGGAGAGAGCACAGGTAACTTGTTTTTCTTTGGTTTTTACTATATATTGGGGCTGATGTGTACTGTAGTCATTTGCGGCCACCCAGTGATGGGAGTGAGCGCAGGACTTATCTTTCTGCATTTGTATCCATTTTTTGTATCACTCAGCCTTGTTACAATGCAACCGCCCATCCCATGTGTTTCCCTATTAAGGGTTAATAATGTATAGGGGTGTATATAAAAAAATACCCCTTTCTGTCTCAGTAGAGATTTTTGCCAGAGGCTCAAGGAAGCAAGGTGAATGGTTAGAGTTAGGACCCACCTAGGGGGGTCTGCCTTGACGTTGGCAGGTGGGCTCATCCTCTCATGGCCATTAGAGGTAACTAAAAAACCTCCATTTGTTTAAAAATACATAGGGATAAGGAGAGAGCGCAGGTAACTTGTTTTTCTTTGTTTTTTACTATATATTAGGGCTGATGTGTACTGTAGTCATTGCAGCCGCCCAGTGATGGAAGTGAGCGCAGGACTTATCTTGCTGCATTTGTATCCATTTTTTGTATCACTCAGCCCTGTTTCATGCATTGCCTATCCTTCTCAGAGAAGAGGAACTCTTAAAACTCAAAAATGATATTTCAATAGAGCAGGGGAAAAACTTGTTTGCCAGCTATATTAACTCTGAGATGGGATGTGCCCATGTGGAAGCAATCGTTGAGTGGTCATTGAGGATAACAAACACATACTTTCCAACCTTAGAGAGAAAGATGGTGTAGAGATAGTCTATCAGCGAGGGAGACATCCATATGACTCTCCTTCTTTCCACTGCCAATGTGGTAGAACGCTGGAAGAATTTGCTTGGTGAACATTGTGTTCATTGATTATTGTAGCACTAGAGGTTGTTTTCCTAGTACTATAGTGACCTACAATGTCCTGCTACCTTGTGCCCCCCATCCCCCATGGCGCAGAGCCCATGTCCTGCCACCGATCCTCGTCAGCCGGTGGGGGGGGGGAGGAGACTTAATGTACCTGCACAGCGAGTGCTGCGCTCGCATTAGGACTACCCCATAGGAAAGCATTTCTCAATGCTCTCCTATGGGGTTTTAAATGACGCTGGATGTCCTCATGTTTTCTACCCAAAAATGCATATAGTGGCTGTCTATAAGAGCAAGAGATGGAGCAAACCATGCAAGGTAATTATTGCCGTTAATAAAGAACTGAAATATTTACAATTGCAGGGTCAAGGGGATGGACTTCAATGAGCTGATGTGGTCTTGGTGTCTAAAGTGTCCCTTTAATGGCTTATCGGCATTTGTTAACATTTAGATACTTAGCAATATATTGTGATGGCAGCCATGTTCCATACTTGTAAGCCACAGTAAATGGATTCAGACCCCTGTAATCCATTTAGGGTCTGAGCTTACCATCATTTTTGCTTGTCGAAAAAGTCAGGTGATAGATTGATATGATAGTAGTATGACGTATGTATGGGTTATTTTTTTGTTTCCCTTTGGGTGGATATGTCAGCAGCGGTATCTCATTCCTGTGTACAAGTGAGATTCATAAAGTTTCTAACAAGACCACACACCAATAAAACAATGTTATATATCACATCAACTTACCACTGCAGCAATCTGTGTTCTAGAATCCTAGTCTTACCATCCTAATCCAATCCTTTTACAGACCTTATGTACAGGTGTCTTCTGGGCTGTAGGTGCATGTGCAAAGGAGAGACTCTTTCCCCTTCCATTAGAATCCTCAACTTTCCCAACAAATGTTATTTCACCTCTTCAGTCAACCTATGTACACAACCTTAAACCTTGACACAAGACCATCGCACCATAGCACCATGGCTTGTAAAATGGGATGAAATTGAGAGGCTTTTTTGGTATGTTGTCATTTTTGGGTGTCTAAGAGAGTTCTATTTTATTCTTTGGAGTATGTGAGAATTGTACGGGTAATGTCTCGACCTCTATATATGTTAGAATCCTACATTAGTTAAGGCAATGACCAAGAGTATCAAATAATTTTTTCTCTATTTCATCTAGGTCACAGCCTATTGATGCAGATGAGGAGAGGAGTAGAGAACTCTGTATGGATGATCCTACCTTATTGCCCATCGTGGACGTGGATAAAGGATTTGCCATTGCCTTATTCCTACTTCTCTGTATTTTTCTGGCCATGATGATTGTCCGCTGTGCAAGGCTAATCATGGATCCCTACAAGGACATCCCAAACTCAATGTGGGAGGACCAGTAGGAGATGGTTGAATGGTGGAACTTCGTAGAATGTACACCACGTAGAATCTTCATTCTAACAAGAGAAGTCATGAGAATGAGAAAAAACATGGGGACTGTACTCTGAGAATATTTACTAGATGAATACACTCACATCATTACATATTGTTCACTGATGTGGATAAATAACCTTAACTGAGAAACTGAGGCCAATGGACACAAAAGCATTGTTGGAAAAGAGAGGCCAGGTATCATCTATGTGGTACTGCAACAGTTGCCTAATCCTGATTAGTAAAATGTTGAGATTCCAATGAACCAATTGGTTGCCATTCAACATCAAGGGGTGTATGCTGTTTAACAATACTAAATTATTTGGCATCCCCGGAAAAAATACCTCCACGAGTGACTTCAGAGCCACGTCCTAAAGTGTTCTGTTTGGCAAAGTTTCAGGCTTACTGGCCAATGAGAATCATTGAAGGAGATTTTATTGCGAATTTCATGCAGATAGGGTATTTGTAGATTATCAGAAGCCACGGTCTCTGATAAAAATTAAATAAATGAAATATTCTAGTAGCAAGGTGATTTCCAGTCACCACCACTCCCTCCAAATGAAGACAATTGTTTTTTTTAGTTAAAAATATTTAGGCTTTAGTAAAATCTATATTACAGATAATCCAATTTACTGCTAACTATATCCTGGAAGTGAATCAAGCATGTTGGTGACATCAAATTCCTTAGGATTTATGGTAGTGTCAGTTAGTTGGGTGTTACAGACAATATTTGTTTAATTGAGGTTTATATACTAATAGTCGAGATTCTATATGATTGCTGAAAAAGCCTTTTAGATTTTACTTTTAAGTACGATTATCTGATTTAATTTGGAGTTTATTCACTAAACACAAAAAAGTGGTGATTTGATGAACAAATTTAAAAAATTCAACCTAAAACAACCACGCTGTGACTATAGTTGTTTTGAAGAATATCTGAAAATGTATTTATTTTGCCTAAATGATGTAATGTAATGTTTAGTGAATAAACTCCCTCAGTTATTCGCTAAAGGGACAATTGTCCTAAATTCAAAGATAATTTCAAATGTAAAGCCAAAGTAGCCGAACTAGAATTATCCCTACTTGGAGAATGTTTCCAGCTCCACTATTTTGGCCTGAATTTGAAATTCACTTTGAATACAATTCTCACGTTATGTCACACGGCACATTGTATCACAATATTACATTATTCTCCTATAGAGCTATTCCCCCATTACTGCCAAGACTGACTGTGATGGGGAAGGAGGAAAGGCTTCACTAAGGAGGCCATTTTGAACCAGGAATTCTGATTTTATTATGTTGTGTGTTTAACCCCTTAAGGACCAAACTTCTGGAATAAAAGGGAATCATGACCTGTCACACATGTCATGTGTCCTTAAGGGGATAAAAGCCAGGGGGGTGCTACCAGTATAATTTAAAAAGTATCAATTTCTCCTGATATCTGCACTTTTTGCAAAATGAAAAACAGTAGA
Organism: Pelobates fuscus; assembly: GCF_036172605.1. Taxonomy (NCBI): domain Eukaryota; kingdom Metazoa; phylum Chordata; class Amphibia; order Anura; family Pelobatidae; genus Pelobates; species Pelobates fuscus. The sequence continues at coordinate 103,617,713 of NC_086329.1, read as the reverse complement.
CACATTCTCCACACATAAATCTTTTCAGCAAACTAAAGTGCTCTAGGGGTCTGGAGTGTCCATTTAAGTCAGGGAAACTCACTTACATTAAAGGATATCTCTGAAAAGGCAGCATTTTTATTTCTCAGCCTGCAGGGACATGCTATACATTAACCCCTTAAGGACACATGACATGTGTGACATGTCATGATTCCCTTTTATTCCAGAAGTTTGGTCCTTAAGGGGTTAAACTGTAGTGGTTGTAATGACTATAGTGGTTAAGGGTTTAGTTGGATTTCCTAAACTATAGACACCAAAACCACTTCATGTCTTTATCCAAACAATTCATAAAACTTACAAATCGCACTAATATTTACTGTAACACTGTAGACAAACAGCAAATAAATCAATAAGAGACCGCCATTAGGAAATAAAGCACAAATGTAACAGTCTGGAAACATTACAGTTACAATCTTGTCAATTTAAAATCTTGACTGCATCTGTGTCACGACTTCTACATGTATGAACAAGCACCTTACAATGTAACACTGACTAATACCGAATTTAAAAGCACATGTTAGGGCGGGGAAGCCAAGTTCTCTGGCTGATTTATTTAGTTATTTAGACTGCCATAATCCGTAAGTGTGAGGTAAAATGTGGCGGCCATTTTGAACTAAACTCCCATAATCCTCATCACATCTAAATTTCGGTGAAACCTAAAATAAGTGCTGATTAGAAAGAATTAACAACCTTAAACTTCGAGTTTCAAACAATCTCAATAAAATTATCAGCTTGGGTATTTATTTTAGCGGGCCTGTCACTTCTCTTTGCAAAAAAGAAAAAAGTATATTTAAGTTTTTATGCCAAATCATGCAAAGTAAATATTTTGGTGCTGTACAAGCTCATTTCAGTAGAGTTCTTAACCCCTTCTGTGCCTGTGCGTCCAACTCGTCTGGTTACAAATACGTGTCTGTTAGTCCATCTATTGTACAACGCTACAGAATACGTTGGCGCTTTATTAATAATAATAATGTTACATTATGATCGCGATTGCCATTTTCTAAGCAAATGAGTACTACCATGAGGCTATGGCGTTGCCCACGTGCAGCAGTGCTACTGCCATATGTGTGGTTTATACCACTTCATTTACTGGGACGAGGAATTAAGAAACGTTAAAAAGAGTCAGACCTTCAGTGATAATAATTATCTAAGATGATGGTAATCACATTACAGGAACACGATAGGGTCAGGAAGACAAACGTGTAAATGTTCACTGACCCAGGAAGCACCTCTTGTGGCCGTCTGAGTAACTGTTGCTAGAGATGTTCCTAGCCTGTAATGCCTCTTGTGGCTGTCTAAGTAACTGTCGCTAGAGGTGTTCCTAGGCTGTAATGCCTCCTGTGGCCGTCTAAGTAACTGTCGCTAGAGGTGTTCCTAGGCTGTAATGCAAACACTGCTCTTTCTTTGAAAAGGCAGTGTATACTGCAAAATGCCTGCAGGGACTGACTATACTCACCTGAACAACTACATTAAGCTGTACTTGTTCTAGTGACTATAGTGTCACCCTCACCCTTTAAGAGTGGTGGGGGGGGGGGGAAATGAAATATCCCATCAAAATTAACAGATGCTCAATGCTGCATTGGTTTAAGTGCGGCTGATTGATTTCATATAATATGATCTGCACCATGAGACTACCTAACATTGTTATTAAGACCACTGGATCACCAGGGATTTATTATTAGCCCTCACTGGACTACCAGATATTAGTTACTAACCCCAACAACGAGAGGTAGCCTCCTCCCTGCAATACACACCCATCACAGATAGTTTGAATTCTGTTGTTATGTTTAAATGCAGTGTTGGCACTTTGAGATAAATACATTAGTTTCCAGTTGTAGTTTGAGCACTCATGGTCAAAGAGGTTCTCCTTCAATGGTCCATCAGATGTCATCCCATGTGTTGTTTATCCCCCAAAAAGCATACCCAGTCATTACAAGTTAAACAGAACTGACACCACAAAAGACGTTAAAGGAAAACTTTAAGCACCATAACCACTACAGCGTGCTTTGGTTATCCCCCCCATTGCAAATTGTCAAACCGCTTTAGAATGGTTTATCTTCTTACCTGGGATCCACACCCTGCCTCCACTTCAGCTTGATGAGAGACGTAAGTTCTCTTCACCGAGCTAATCCGGGCAGTGCAGAGCTTAGCTCATTGGCTGAGAGCAATTTTCTGATGTTCTCCGCTAATGCGCTAGCCCAGTACTGCAGGGTTTTACTCAGAAAAGCTAATGGAAATTCCTAAACTTAATCATAAGCTCCCACTGAGCTGTATAAGAGGCAGGAGGGGCACCCGGGGGAGCCTAGGTAAGAAGTCAAACCCTTCTAAAATGGTTACACACTTTACAACCTATTGGAGAGGGATACCTGCTGTAGTGGTTATGGTGCGTGGAGCATTCTTTTAAAACTACATCAGAGTGACTTAATGGATGCTCTGAGTCACATCTTTGTGCACACTTACTGTCCTTCGTTGGCAAAGGGTGGGTTCAGCTATCGTTTACAAGGTTCCCTATCTGTCCGACTAAACAGCTAGAGGGAATATTGAGAATCTTAAACAGGTGCAGCTTGCAGTAAAGTGGCACCAATTTCTTAAATTGAAGCAATCACCATCCACTGTCTCCAAAGTGACAGTCCAACTTTTAGAACTTTGCAGGACTGTCTTGGAAACTTTTGTACAGGCAGCTCCGTTCACACAGATACGGGATATCTCCTAATTCACACTGGTCTGTGTAGATCAGACATAAAATGGCTTTTAACTGTTTGCGTAGTAGGGCTTTAAAAATCTTATTATATAGCCTGGAAATAATCAAACAGGCTTTTTTAAAACAGAAAATAAACCGTAACAAATTGTCATTTTAGGTGACTACGCATTAAACATATGTTATAATGTACAGTAATGATCAAAACAAAAATGAAAAGCACAAATATATTTCTATGGAATGTGTTCAATTATTCCTTTATATTATGAAAAACAACTGAGTAATAAACACAAGTTATTAAAATGAAAAACAAATGATGTTTCTTTTTTTAATTCGTTTTTTTTTTTTTTTATATCATTTTAGGAAAGAATGTATAGCATTATATCTTTCATTGTCCAATACCTAACTTATAGATAATAAATGATAATAAATTTGTACATTCATATGTATAACTCACCTGATATCAAATTTTATGTGGAAATAAGAAAAAATAATTTGGTTCAAAATTCCCCAGTCAAATCCTGTGTTGGGGGACAGCCTTTATTTCTTAGGTTAAAACTGCCTTTAGTGAATTTTTCTAACTCTTATACTATATACGTTAATCACATCCCACATACTATAAACTTTGCCCAGGATTGCCTGCTTGGTTTAACCCCTTAAGGACCAAACTTCTGCAATAAAAGGGAATCATGACATGTCACACATGTCATGTGTCATTAAGGGGTTAAAGACAATCACAATCCAAAAATGTTGTACCTTTTTTTTGCTTGTCATTCAGCCAAAGTTATAAATCCTTAAAAACCCCACTTCTTCATAAAAGCATATCAATTAAACTGTAATAGCTCCCGACTGATTCCTCTCTTGCAACTGTCACTAGTCTAATACTATCCTTACCTTTTTGTGTCTGAAACCACGGAGCAACGCAGGGAGAAGTGGGCCTTGACAGAGCCAGGAGTAGGCAGGTGAAGTTTAGGTCAAGGGGTTGTCCTAAGGTTTGTGCTAGGGGGCGTGGTTTAGAAGGGATGTTAAATAGCGGCCATTTTAGGGTAAGTCCATTCTAATTTGAGCCTTTCTTACCTGTAAATTGTTGCAGGTCGGCTGGGCTCTTCTTTTCTTCTTTTTCAGGTGCAGCATGGCTTCTTTGGAAGAAATCTTGTCGGGTGTGCGGTCTGTGGTGAAGGAGAAGGGTATGGCGTGGCTGCAGGAGCAGTTGGGGGTTCCGAGCACGTCTGCTCCCCCCCATGCGGTTCCGGAACGGAGGCCGGAGAGGAGAGCCAGGCCGCCTCAACGGCTGAGTCCTGGAGCGGGTCCGGCTGCACGACGGAGGAGGAGCTCAGCGGGCAGCAGTTTGAGGCAGGCCGTGGCACCAGCCGGAAAACAAGGACGGGGAGTGAACCGCCGGCCGGGACCGCCAGCCGGGCGCAACGCCGGGGCGGTGAGGTTGCAGGCCAGGAAGAGGCCTCCCTCGTCGAGCGCCCCCTGCCGGAGGGAGGCGGGGGGACAGGCCAGTGCTGGAGTGGACATAGAGGACTCGGTGGAAGGGTCCGATGGCAGCCCAAGACGTCCCGGTGAGTCGCCCCCTGGGGGCAGAGCTGAGGGGCAGGGGAGGGTGCATGGTACTGGCAGTGACAGGGCAGCGGTCTCCCAAGATTTGGGGGGGACCAGGTCAGCATGAGGCAGCAGGCAGCGACTGGAGCTAAGGACAAGAGGGATGGTGCTGTAGATTTACAGGAGCGGAGGAGCGTGACCAGGAGCATAGGAAGAAGGGGTGACGGACGCAGCAGTGGTGTAGCTGGGGTCTCTAATGCAGCAAGGAGCGGTAGTGTGGAGCGCAGTGGAGACAGGTGTGCAGGTGTACAGAGGGGGACGACGACAAGCACGGTGGCCACAGGACAGCGGGTGGCTGGCCGGAATGACGGTGGCACCCAGGACAGCAGTGGGCGGGAGGCCATTAGGGGTCGCTCCCAGGATCAGCGGGATAGGAGGAGCGCCAGCAGTGGGAGCAACGGTGGACGTCAGCGTGGAGGAGCGGAGTGTAGGGACAGCAGGCGGAGATCTGAAGACAGACGGAGGCTAGGGGACAGGAGCCCAGTGAGGAATCGGAACAGGGGGAGGAGGTCTGTTTCCAGGGACAGGTGGAGGAGGCGCAGGCACAGTGAGTCAGGATCGTCAGAGAGGAGTTGTGCTACTCGGAGGAGGAGGAGAAGCGGGCAGGAGGGACGTTACAAGCGTGGGAGTGGGGATGCCACGTCTGCTCACAGGGAGGAGGGGCGGGTGGGACTGCAGTCGGACAGTTCACCCAGGCTATATTCTCCTTGCAGGTCGCTGTGTAGGACGCCCACGGGAGCGAAGCACGAACAGGCGGGCAGGAGTCGGCGTCCACTGGTTCCTTCTGGGTCGGCTGATGCTGTGGACAAGATGGCGCCCCCGCGGCCAGCAGCGGCCGGGGGCTCGAGCGGTGAGTCTCCAACTGCACCACACTCGGGGAATTTACTGGGGTGTTTGCGATCATTGTTAGAATCATGGTCGGGGGACGGGGGGTCACCGACGCAGTTTGAGAAGGTGTGGGTCGCGGATGGCGGTCGGGAGGCGGGGTCGAAGGCCGCAGCGGCCGCAGCGCTGAAAGGGGGTGAGGCCAACACGAAACCGGGTCAGGGACTGACTGGTGGGGAAGGAGATCTTGTCGATCTCTGCGGGGAGGTGACGGATGCGGCGCGGCAGAATGTTCATGTGTCTTTTGCAGGGCCGCTGGGGTGCCACTTAAAGGTGGAGATTAAGGATAAGATATGGAGAGGGGAGTTTGTGGAAATATTTTCCCTGCTTCCTCTGGAGGAGTTTTTGGATTTGAAAGAGGAGGATAAGAAGGATGCTAAAAAGGAGGAGGAGGAAAAGAGGCGGAGGTATCGGAAGATACCCAAGTCCTTTGGGAACTGGTTGAGAGCCTTTTGTATTTTGGCGAGCGTGATCGGGGAGAAATACCCTGATCGCTGTTCGCAACTGTTTTGTTATTTAGACGGGATTGGGGACGCGTATCGAACCTACGGGGGTTTGGCGTGGTGGAAATATGACGAACAATTTCGTCAACGCTTAGCGGCTAATCCGTCCATGCGGTGGGACCAGATGGACCTGCCTTTGTGGATGAGGCTGATGATGGCACAGAAGAGTGCCCCCTTTCTCGGAACAGCCGGCGCGGGCTCGGGTACCGCGTCGGCGGGACAGAAGAAGGGGTTTTGCTGGCTCTACAATGAGAGCCAGTGCAAGTGGGGAGCGTCCTGCAGATTCAAACATGAGTGCTCCGGTTGCGGGGGCAATCATGGAGTTTCCAGGTGCTTTAGGAAGGGTAAGCCGAGCGTTGGAGGGGGAGTCGCCGGTGCATCCGCTGCTGCGTCTGCAGCGGGGGGCGTCACCGGTGAAGGTAGGCGCGATGCTGCCTTGGTTAAGAATGTACGATAACCAGGAGGTGGCGAGGTTTTTGCTGCTCGGTTTTACAGAAGGTTTCAGGATTCCGTTTCAGGATAGGGCTTCGGGAACGTTGTGTAAAAACTTGCGGTCTGTGGGGGAACATCCAGGGGTAGCTCGAGATAAGTTATGTAAGGAAGTACAATTGGGGAGAATGGCGGGGCCATTCCCTCACCCGCCGTTGGTTGGTTTGCGAGTGTCTCCACTCGGGGTAGTCCCCAAGAAGGAGGTGGGTAAATTCCGTTTGATACATCATTTATCGTACCCACACGGGGCTTCGGTTAATGATGATATCGATGAGGCCCTGTGTTCTGTTTCCTACACGTCATTCGACAGGGCTGTTGAGTTGGTTAGGAAAGCAGGTCAGGGGGCACTGATGGCGAAGTTGGATGTGGAGGCAGCTTTTCGGCTGCTTCCCATACACCCGGATTGTCATCACTTATTGGGGTGCTATTTCGAGGGGGGGTATTTTGTGGATTTGTGTTTGCCTATGGGTTGCGCCATATCGTGCGCTTACTTCGAAAGGTTTAGCACCTTTTTGGAGTGGGTCGTGCGGCGGGAATCGGCTGGGGGTGCAATAGTGCACTACCTCGACGATTTTCTGTGCGTTGGCCCGCCTCACACGGAACGCTGTAGTCAGGTGTTACAGACCTTTCAGTGGGTGGCGCAAACATTTGGGGTGCCGTTGGCTGAGGACAAGACGGTAGGGCCCACCACGTGCCTAAGCTTTCTGGGGTTGGAGATCGACTCGGTGAGGAGAGAGTGTAGGTTGCCAAGGGACAAGCTACACGCCCTTCAGCGGCTGGTGGTCACGGTTGAGAAGGCAAGGAAGGTGACCTTGCGTGAGCTTCAATCGTTGATAGGTAGTTTAAACTTTGCGTGTCGGGTCATTCCGATGGGGAGGGTGTTCTGCAGGCGGTTGGCACGGGCGACGAGTGGTGTTAAAAAGCCGTCGCATTATGTCAGAGTTTCGGTGGACATGAAGGAGGATTTAAGGGTTTGGGCTAGGTTTTTGAGTGAGCTTAATGGGAGAGTGTTCTTTCGGGATCCGGTGGGATCCTCCGCGGATGTGGGTTTATTTACGGACGCATCGGGTAGCGTCGGGTTCGGGGCGTACCTGGCTGGAAAATGGTGCGCGGAGGAGTGGCCGGAGGCGTGGAAGGCGAGCCCTTTAATTAGGAACTTAGCCTTTTTGGAATTTTTCCCAGTTGTGGTGGCGGTGTCGTTATGGGGGGCGGAGTTAGCCAATAAAAGGGTAGTGTTCAATTCGGATAACATGGCGGTGGTTCAGGCTATTAATGGTTTATCTGCTTCCTCCTGGCCAGTGGTACAGCTGTTGCGGCAATTGGTCCTCTTGTGCATGTCGTGTAATATTGTGTTTCGTGCTCGGCATATTCCGGGACTCGACAATGTTGTTGCTGACGCGCTGTCTCGCTTGCAGTGGGAGCGCTTTCGGGAGGCGGCACCGGAGGCGGAGGAGGACGGCCTGGCCTGTCCTGCGGAGATGTGGGAGCTCGGGACGTCCTGCTTGGGGAATACGTAAAGAAGTCTCTGGCGCCTGGGACATGGTTTTCCTATGTTAAGGTTTGGCAGGTTTGGGAGGATACTATGCAGGAGGTTGGGGCAGGGAGCTCTGAGGATGCTCGGCTGGATGTACTGTTATGGATACTGTGCAGGTTGTTCGCTAAGCAGGCGTCGCCGTCAATGGTGGATAGGCACTTGTCGGCTTTGGCGTTTATGTTTAAATTTAATGGATGGGCGGATGTCACGAAACATTTTATAGTGAGGCAGGCAGTTCGGGGTTTTAGGAAAGGTAAAAAGACGAAAGATACGAGACGACCAGTCTCGTTTGCAGTGTTGCAAGGGTTGTTGGGCATACTGCCGGAGATCTGTTTTTCCGGGTTCGAGGTGACGTTGTTTACGGTGGCTTTTTCGTGGGCCTTTTTGGGGCATTCCGGATTGGGGAGTTGCTTAGTGCCAACAAGAAAGGGGTTGGCGGACTTAGGCTGGAGGATGTGACGGTTGGTGGGGACAGGGTGATGATCCGGCTGGTTCGATCGAAGACGGATGTCTTCGGGAAAGGTTTCACGGTAACGTTATTTGAATTGCCGGGGTCAGGGTTGTGTCCGGTGGCAAGCGGGCGGGGGTTTTTAGTACTCCGCCCAGTAAGGAGAGGATGTTTCTTCATTCATGCCGACGGTACGGCGTTGTCTCGGTTCCAATTTGTGCGGGTTTTCCGTTTGGGATTACAGAGATTGGGTCTGGAGCCCATGCAGTTTGGTACACATTCATTCCGCATTGGTGCAGCGACCGAAGCGGCTCGCTTGGGCTTAGGGGATGAGCGGATAAAAAGGATTGGGAGATGGGAATCGCTTCGTTTTCGCTCTTATGTACGGCCAGATAGGCTGGTTTGAGTTGGGGGTTGAAAGTGGATGTGTTTTGGGGGGTATGTGCTGCTTCATCACTGTTATGTTTCCTTTTAGGTTGGACGGTGTGGATAATCGGCCATTCGTATATTCACTGGGCACGGAGGAGGGCCGCAGTTAGAAGAGACGGAACGCAGCTGGGCTTTCCTGTGGACCGGGTGGCACTATTCTGGTTTGGTTATCGGGGGTTTGATTGGCAGCACATGTGTACGGCACTGTTTCGTAAGGTAGCAGAAGGGGCCTTACCGGATGTGGTGGTAGTTCACGGGGGTGGGAACGATTTAGGCTTGATTCCCCAGCGTGATCTGGTTCAATGGATGAAGCGGGATGTGGATAAATTGAGGGGGCTTATCCCTGGCGTGAAAGTGGTATGGTCGGAGATGGTACCTCGTTTATGCTGGAGATACGCCAGGGATGTGAAGGCTGTTTCTCGATGCCGTGGTAAGGTGAACAAGACCATGTCGACGTTCATTCGTAGGCTAGGAGGAGTGGTGGTACGGCATCGGGAATTGGAAGAGCGGTTACCTGGTTATTTTCGGGCAGACGGAGTGCATTTGTCAGATGTGGGCTATGACCTTTTTAATCTAGGTTTGCAAGATGGGATAGCACAAGCCCTGTTTCTGTGTGGTGGGGGTCGCACATGTCCTTAAGGGGTCAAGGCAAGTGCTGTGGCGGAAAAGGTCTTGGTTAAACTGGAAGTTTGGTGGGTTAAGAAATTGGTAGGCCAAGGTCTAGGCGAAAGTAGGCCGGAAGTTAAAAGTTTGGAGGTAGGTTCGAGCCCATCGGTGGCTACGAACCAAGGGGTGTAGGGGTGTCTGGGTACACCCCTGCAGTTGGACAAATGGAGGTGGGGCCTCTTGGTAGGCCGTTGAGTTACATGTAAATATTATTGGTTATGTTAATGTTTATTTTGGTAGGGTCATTGTCGGGGGTATGATACAGGAAAGAGCGTAACGAAAGGAGTACTGTTGACAATGACCCTAAATTGTTAATTATATTTATATTCATATTAATTAATAAAGCTGTGGACGTTATACTCCAACAGAAAACTTGGTGTCTGTGTGTTATTAAGGTATAGTTGGCACATGCCGAATAACGACTGTGCAATAATGTCATGAAACCACGGAGCAACGCAGGGAGAAGTGGGCCTTGACAGAGCCAGGAGTAGGCAGGTGAAGTTTAGGTCAAGGGGTTGTCCTAAGGTTTGTGCTAGGGGGCGTGGTTTAGAAGGGATGTTAAATAGCGGCCATTTTAGGGTAAGTCCATTCTAATTTGAGCCTTTCTTACCTGTAAATTGTCCCTCCCACCCACCCTATGTTTTGGAAGTTGTTCCCGTTTGGTCACAGCGGCGGGAAAAGGTCTTGGTTAAACTGGAAGTTTGGTGGGTTAAGAAATTGGTAGGCCAAGGTCTAGGCGAAAGTAGGCCGGAAGTTAAAAGTTTGGAGGTAGGTTCGAGCCCATCGGTGGCTACGAACCAAGGGGTGTAGGGGTGTCTGGGTACACCCCTGCAGTTGGACAAATGGAGGTGGGTCCTCTTGGTAGGCCGTTGAGTTACATGTAAATATTATTGGTTATGTTAATGTTTATTTTGGTAGGGTCATTGTCGGGGGTATGATACAGGAAAGAGCGTAACGAAAGGAGTACTGTTGACAATGACCCTAAATTGTTAATTATATTTATATTCATATTAATTAATAAAGCTGTGGACGTTATACTCCAACAGAAAACTTGGTGTCTGTGTGTTATTAAGGTATAGTTGGCACATGCCGAATAACGACTGTGCAATAATGTCAATTTTACCCCACTCCCTCTAGCATGTAAGCTCATTGAGCTCATTGAGCAGGGCCCTCAACCCCTCTGTTCCTGTGTGTCCAACTTGTCTGGTTAGAACTACATGTCTGTTCGTCCACCCATTGTAAAGCGCTGCGGAATTTGACGGCGCTATATAAATAAGATAATAATAATAATTATACGTTTAAAAGCTTACTCCATCCACAATGACCACTGCAGTCAGTCCCTACATTGGCTTCCCGTAAGATATAGGGCTCAATTTAAGATCCTGGTACATGCCTACAATTCTCTACACAATGCGACTCCAATCTACCAAACCTCCCTAATACCTAAATATGTCCCGCTTAGACCCCTACGCTCTGTCAAAGACCTACGTCTATCTTCTGTCGGTACTCCCACCTCTGATGCTCACATTCAAGACTTCTCTAGGGCTGCACCCATAGGCGTGGGCAGCCTATTGCATTAGGATGTGCACCCTAAAGCACAAGCACACACCGCGTATATGTATGTATGTATGTGTATGTGTATGTGTGTGTGTATATATATATATATATATATATATATATATATATATATATATATATACATACATACATACATACTGCTGTGTGAGGGTGATGTGTGTGTGAGGGTGCTGGTAGTGTACTATGTGGGTGAGGGTTTTTGTGTGTGTGCGCTTGTGAGGGTGCTGTTAATGTACTGTGTGTGAGGGTGCTGTTTGTGTGTGAGGGTACTGGTATTGTGCTGTGTGTGTGTTTGTTAGGGTCCTGTTTGTGTTTGTGAGGGTACTGTTAGTGTGCTGTGTGTTAAGGTGCTGTTTGTGTAATGTGTGTAAGGATGCTGTGTGTGTTTGTGAGGGTGCTGCGTGTGTGGGTGCTGTATGTGTGTAGGTGCTGTGTATGTGTGTGGGTGCTGTATGTCTGTGGGTACTGTATGTGTGTAGGTGCTGTGTATGTCTGTGGGTGCTGTATGTGTGTGGGTGCTGTGTATGTCTGTGGGTGCTGTATGTGTGTGGGTGCTGTCTATGTGTGTGGGTGCTGTATGTGTGTAGGTGCTGTGTATGTCTGTGGGTGCTGTATGTGTGTGGGTGGTGTGGGTGCTGTATGTGTGTAGGTGCTGTGTATGTGTGGGTGCTGTGTATGTGTGTTGGTGCTGTGTATGTCTGTTGGTGGTGTATGTTTGTGGGTGCTGGGTATGTGTGTGTGGGTGCTATATGTGTGTAGGTGCTGTGTATGTCTGTGGGTGATGGTGGGGGTACATTACCTAATACCCCCCTCCCTTCTTACTTTATGTAGGGAGGGGGGATTCTTGTTCCTTGCTGCCTTCCCTGGTGGTCCAGTGGAGGTGGGGGCAGATCAGTTAATATCCCCCCTCCCTTGTTACCTTATGCCTGGGAGGGGGGATCCTTCCTTTCTGCCATCCCTGGTGGTCCAGTGGTGAGTGAACTCTAGCCTGCGGGGCTAGAGTTCACTCTCGCGAGATCTGAGCGTTGCCGTGGCAACGCTCAGATCTCGCGAGAGAAACCCGGCGGAGCTGCTGGCAATAGCTCCCCGGGTCCTCTCCTGCCTCCCTCCCTGCATGTGGGTCGGTGGGGAGGGAGGCTGAGAGCAGAGCCGGCGCTCGGATAGCGCCGGCTCTGCATGAGCTGACAGGGGGGATCCTGAGATCTCAATCCATAGGCGTGCCGCGGGGATTAGCACCCGTGCGCACGCCTATGGCTGCACCCTTCCTGTGGAACTCTCTTCCATTCTCCGTTGGATGCTCACCCATTCTCCACTCCTTCAAAATATCATTGAAAAATTACTTCTTCAAGAAAGCATATCAATTAAACCGCATTCTAATTCCTCTCCTGCAACTGTAAAAAAAACAAAAACAAATCACTAAGCCCTCAGTGAATATTATTCTAGAAACCTACTTTTCTATCCTACCCTTACCTTCTGTGTCACATTACCCCACTCACTGAGCAGGGCCCACAATCCCTCTGTTACTGTCACTATACCCCACTCCCTCTAACATGTAAGCTCACTGAGCAGGGCCTTCAATCCCTCTGTTACTGTGTCACCATACGCCACTCCCTCTAACATGTAAACTCACTGAGCAGGGCCCTCAATCCCTCTGTTACTGTGCCCCTATACCCCACTCCCTCTAACATGTAAACTCACTGAGCAGGCCCTCAATCCCTCTGTTACTGTGTCACTATACCCCACTCCCTCTAACATGTAAACTCACTGAGCAGGGCCCTCAATCCCTCTGTTACTGTCACTATACACCACCCCCTTTAGCATGTAAACTCACTGAGCAGGGCCCTCAATCCCTCTGTTACTGTGTCACTATACCCCACTCCCTCTAACATGTAAACTCACTGAGCAGGCCCTCAATCCCTCTGTTACTGTCACTATACCCCACTCCCTCTAACATGTAAGCTCACTGAGCAGGCCCTCAATCCCTCTGTTACTGTGTCATTATACCCCACTCCCTCTAACATGTAAACTCACTGAGCAGGGCTTCAATCCCTCTGTTACTGTGTCACTATACCCCACTCCCTCTAACATGTAAACTCACTGAGCAGGACCCTCAATCCCTCTGTTACTGTGTCACTATACCCCACTCCCTCTAGCATGTAAACTCACTGAGCAGGCCCACAATCCCTCTGTTACTGTCACTATACCCCACTCCCTCTAACATGTAAACTCACTGAGCAGGGCCCTCAATCCCTCTGTTACTGTCACTATACACCACCCCCTTTAGCATGTAAACTCACTGAGCAGGGCCCTCAATCCCTCTGTTACTGTGTCACTATACCCCACTCCCTCTAACATGTAAACTCACTGAGCAGGCCCTCAATCCCTCTGTTACTGTCACTATACCCCACTCCCTCTAACATGTAAGCTCACTGAGCAGGCCCTCAATCCCTCTGTTACTGTGTCACTATACCCCACTCCCTCTAACATGTAAACTCACTGAGCAGGGCTTCAATCCCTCTGTTACTGTGTCACTATACCCCACTCCCTCTAACATGTAAACTCACTGAGCAGGACCCTCAATCCCTCTGTTACTGTGTCACTATACCCCACTCCCTCTAGCATGTAAACTCACTGAGCAGGCCCACAATCCCTCTGTTACTGTCACTATACCCGACTCCCTCTAGCATGTAAACTCACTGAGCAGGGCCCTCAACCCCTCTGTTACTGTCACTATACCCCACTCCCTCTAACATGTAAACTCACTGAGCAGGGCCCTCAATCCCTCTGTTACTGTCACTATACCCCACTCCCTCTAACATGTAAACTCACTGAGCAGGCCCACAATCCCTCTGTTACTGTCACTATACCCGACTCCCTCTAGCATGTAAACTCACTGAGCAGGGCCTCAATCCCTCTGTTACTGTCACTATACCCGACTCCCTCTAACATGTAAACTCACTGAGCAGGGCCCTCAATCCCTCTGTTACTGTGTCACTATACCCCACTCCCTCTAACATGTAAACTCACTGAGCAGGGCCCTCAATCCCTCTGTTACTGTGTCACTACACCCCACCCCCTCTAGCATGTAAACTCACTGAGCAGGACCCTCAATCCCTCTGTTACTGTCACTATACCCCACTCCCTCTAACATGTAAACTCACTGAGCAGGCCCACAATCCCTCTGTTACTGTCACTATACCCGACTCCCTGTAGCATGTAAACTCACTGAGCAGGGCCTCAATCCCTCTGTTACTGTCACTATACCCGACTCCCTCTAACATGTAAACTCACTGAGCAGGGCCCTCAATCCCTCTGTTACTGTCACTATACCCCACTCCCTCTAACATGTAAACTCACTGAGCAGGCCCACAATCCCTCTGTTACTGTGTCACTACACCCCACTCCCTCTAACATGTAAACTCACTGAGAAGGGCCCTCAATCCCTCTGTTACTGTGTCACTACACCCACCCCCTCTAGCATGTAAACTCACTGTGCAGGGCTTCAATCCCTCTGCTTCTGTGCATCCAACTTGTCTGGTTACAAATACTGGTCTGTCAGTCCACTTATTGTACAACGCTACGGAACTTGTTGGCGCTTTATAAATAATAATATTAATACAGATTTTAGAAGTGTTTAGGGTGCAAGCAATCTGTACAGAGATATTATTGATCTTGTGCCAGGGTGTAGTTATACTGTCTGCACGCATGTCTTGGACAGCCCTGAAAACTGTTCCGTAACAACTAATGTGAGTTTAGTGCCAAAAAAGTCCTTTGTCAGCATGCACTGAGTGCTGGTGACTGACATAGTCAGTCCTTTCTCTTGCGGGGAGTGTGAAAAGCCAGCTATTTCATTACTCCTGTCCCAACAACCAGAAAAGGGGGATATTTTAACTCATGACGACAGCAGCAGACTGTGTTTGCATGTGAGCCTGGTGAAGAGGTGGCCGTCATTCTTGAAAGCTGTGGGCTAAAGGCTCCTCTACAATCGATCAGTAGTAACATGCAGAGACGGGTAGCCAGATTTGTGTAGTTTGAATTTTAAAAATGTCATTTTCTCAACTAAATCCGGTGAGAGCTGTGACCTCTGGGGATTGAGGATGCTGCCAGTAACTGAGAAGACGCTCTCACTCATTTATCGGTGGCTATTCATGACAGGTCTATAGTCGCCATTTGGGCAGTCGGAATCCAGGACAAACCACCCCCATAACCTAACCCAATAATACACAGACACTAAGTAGTATGGGGAAATTTGTCCACAGCTTTATTAACCAATAATTATAATAATAATAATAATAATATCGATAATAAATTAACAGGTAAACATGGGTCATTGCCCCCCATACTCCGCCCCCTCGCATCCTGTTCCTTCGGCTACCATACAAAAGGCAATGACCCCCATATAATAACACATATATACATAATTATAACATACACCAACTTTATATCAAAGTGCCAACCACCATTAACCACGGCAGGGGTATACCCGGATACCCCTGCCCCACCAGGTTCTGAGCCACCTCCAGGACTCGAAACCTCTCAACCACCGATGACCACAATCTGTTTATTCCACCTCACGTTCATCCAGGGGAGCCTATTTCCTCTCCTTCAGCTCCCCGTCCCGCCACAAGCTCAGACCTTGACCCCTTAAGCTGTCTGAGCTCCGCCACCCCGAAGAAACAGAGCCATCCTTATACCATCCTGCCAACCCAAGTTGAGCAGGTCCAGACCCACATCCGAGAGGTGAACACCATCCGAGCGGTAGTATCCTGGCAACCCTTCCTCCAACTCCAGGTGCCGTACCACTACACCCCCTACTTTCCGCACAAAGCTTGCCATCAAGCTATTCACCTTCTTCCTGCACCTCTCCATAGCCCCCGGGTCCCGAGCGTGCCGCCACCGGCGCCGCGGGACAATCTCAGACCAGACCAACATTACCCCCGGAAGCAGGCCCCTTAACTTATTAATGTCCTGCTTCATCCACTTCACCAGCCGGCGCTGCGGCGTAAGGCCCAGGTCATTTCCCCCCACATGTAATACCAGCACGTCTGGCGAGTACCCTGCTGCCAGCATCCCAAACAGTTTCCCACAAACATCCCCCCAGCAAAAACCCCGATACCCAAACCAACGAACTGCCAACTGGCCTCTCGGAAAACCCAGCTGCTGGCCTTGCGCTCGAGCTGCGGCCCTCCTCTCGGCCCAGAAGACAAACGAATGGCCCACGATCCATGCCACACGCCCTGGGGGGAGAAAACAAATGATGAGGGAAGTCCAACAGAGACCCCTACCCCATCCCCAACCAACACAGCGAAACATCCCAACATAGCCATTACCCCTCACATCATAACACAAAACCTTTCGAATTTGATGGTTCTACACATTTTTTTTTTTTTTTTTTGAAATACGAAACAGTCCCCTGCCATTAATCCAATAGACCCAACCGGACATAGGAGCGGAATCTTACCGATTCCCACCTCCCGATCCTCTTCACCACCTCGTCCCCCAATCCCAACCGTGCGGCCTCCGTGGCCGCCCCAATACGGAACGAGTGCGTCCCAAATCGTGCAGCTTGAAGCCCCAACCTGCCCAAGCCCCACCGAAAAACTTTCGTGAACTGGAACCGAGAAAGGGACGATCCGTCAGCATGCACCAATAAGGAGCCCCCCACCGCTGGCCTCCGCGCCAGATACTCCACCGTAGCAGCCACCGGGCACAAAGCCGAGCCTGGCAAGGCCCCCAGTGTCACGTCCCGGCCCACGCCGCGGACGTCCGTTTTGGACCTGCCAAGGTGCACCACCACCTTCCTATCCAGGATACGGACCCCCGACAATTGCAGGCCCCCCTGCGCCAGTTTACTAGCACTCACCAATTCCCCTACTCGGAATGCCCCAAAAAACGCCAAAACAAACGCTACTTTGAACAGTAAAGCCTCAAACCCATCAAAACAAACCTCATGCAATATACCCACCAAGTCCCCCAGCAGCCGCACCGACACCGGGCGCCTGGTATCCGGCGCCCTGCGCCCCTTGCGATAACCCTTCAGGGCTTGCCTGATGACGAAGGTCTTGGTAAAGTCCTCCTTCCCATGCCACCGAAACCAAAACGCCATAGCCGCCATGGATCTGTCCACCACGGCAGGGGACGGCCCTTTTGTCAGCAACTGACAGGTGTACCACAAGAAAGCGTCCCGCAGGGCCTCCCCGCTGTCCATGGCCAACCCCTCCAGTGACCGTTCCCACAAGCCCCAAACCTTACTGTACGAGGCCCAAGTGGCCGGTGCCAGAGAAGCCTTCACGAGTCCTCCAAGCAGGACGCCCCCAGCTGCCAAATCTCGTCCGGGCAAGCCAGCCCTTCCTTCGATGCCCCCGACGCCGCCAGCCAGAAACGGGACCACTGAAAACGAGAGAGCATCAGCCACCTCATTCAAATAGCCGGGAACATGGCGCGCGCGAAAAACAACATTTCGGGACATACACAGCAATACCAGTCGCCTAAGCAGCTGAACCACCGGCTTTGATGCCGCCGACTGGCGATTCACCGTGTGAACCACCGCCATGTTATCCGAGAAAAATACCACTTTCCGATCACGCAGCCTGTCACCCCATAACGCTACTGCAACGACCAACGGGAACAACTCCAAGAAAGCCAAGTTGCGCATAAGAGGGCTCGAACCCCAAGAGTCCGGCCACCGCTCCGCACACCAGGAGCCCCCGAAATATGCCCCAAAGCCTATACTGCCCGAAGCATCCGTAAAAAGCTCCAGCTCGGCCGACGACTGGCCCTCCTGCCGGAACAACACCGTCCCATTAAAATCCCGCAAGAAGGCATCCCAGATGCCCAAGTCCGCTCGCATGGCCGCCGACACCCGTACGAAATGGTGCGGGGATCTAACCCCCGCGGTAGCGGCCGACAAGCTGCGACTAAACACCCTTCCCATCGGGATGACCCGACACGCAAAATTGAGCAACCCAATCAAAGACTGTAGCTGCACCAGAGTCACCTTGCGTGCCCCAGCAACGGCAGCCACCGCCCCCCGAAGCCTTGCCAGCTTATCCTGGGGCAGCCGACATTCCCCCCTCCCAGAGTCAATCTCCAGACCTAGAAAACTCAGACACGTGGTCGGGCCCTCGGTCTTATCCGCCGCCAGCGGAACCCCGAATTGGCCCGCCACCCACTCAACCGTCCGCAGCAGGCGCAGGCAATCCAGGGAACCGGCCGGTCCCACACACAGAAAATCATCTAGATAATGTACAATAAGACGACTCCCCGCTTCCACCCGTATCACCCATTCGAGAAAAGTGCTGAATTTCTCAAAATAGGAGCACGAAATGGAACAGCCCATGGGCAGACACAAGTCCACGAAGTAGGCCCCTTCAAAGAAACACCCCAGCAGGTGATGACAGTCCCGGTGGACCGGTAGCAGCCGGAACGCGGCCTCGATGTCCACCTTAGCCATCAGGGCCCCATGCCCGGCCCGCCGGACCAAATCGACCGCCCGGTCGAAAGATGCATATGACACCGAGCACAATTCCTTATGAATACCGTCATTCACCGACTCCCCTTTCGGGTATGAGAGATGGTGAATGAGTCTAAATTTACCCGGCTCCTTCTTGGGGACCACCCCAAGTGGGGAAACCCGCAGGCCCTCCAGCGGAGGCACTACAAATGGGCCTGCCATGCGGCCCAGTCCGACTTCTTTGCCCAGCTTTTCCCTAACCACATCCGGGAAGTCCGCCACAGACTTCAGGTTGCGCAGCCTCCCTTGACCCCCTCGTCGCTCCTGAAACGGAATAAAGAACCCCACCGCAAACCCCGCCAGGAGCACCGCAGCGTCCGCCCTGTTACCGTAGCGGCCTAGCCACGGCTCCATCGCGCTTAGCTTCACTGGGGTTAGGCCCAGGGGAAGCGGATGCACCCCCTCCCCCCGGCGCGACAGCCGCGCCGGCGCCTCCGGACTTACCCTTCTTAAAGCAGCGGTTGAGCCCATGAGCTCCCCCGCAGCCGGAGCACTCATGCTTGAAACGACAGGAGGCTCCCCATTTGCATTGGCCCTCGTTATAGAGCCAGCATAAGCCCTTTTGTAAGGTGGCCGACGAGGCGGACTGCCCCCTGGCGCCGGCCGAGCTCTGAAAGGGCTGCGCTTTTTGCGCCATCATTAGCTTCATCCAGAGCGGCAGGTCCATTTGGTCCCACCGCATACCCGGGTTAGCCGCCAGCCGCTGCCGAAACTGCTCGTCGTACCTCCACCATGCCAACCCCCCGTAAGTCCGGTACGCCTCCCAAATGCCATCCAAATAGCAGAACAAAGACGAGCACAACCCCGGCGATTTCTCGCCGAGCACGCTAGCCAGCACACAAAAAGCCCGCAACCAATTACCGAAGGACTTCGGTATCTTGCGGTACCGCTTCCTCTTCTCCTCCTCCTCTTTTTTCTCATCCTTCTTATCCTCCTCCTTGAGGTCAATGAAGTCCTCTAACGGGAGGAGGGAGAAAATCTCACAGAACTCGCCCTTCCAAATCTTATCCTTCATGTCCTGTTTCAAATGGACCCCCAGTGGGCCCGCAAAAGATACGTACGCGTGCTGCCTAGCCGCGTCGGGGATACCCCCGGACAACTCAGCCCTTTCGCTCCCAACCTCCCCTACGTCCTGCGGCACCACCAGATCCCCGCCCGAACTAGGTCCCGCGGAATCCCGGATCCGAGAACCTGAAGCCACTGCACCCGGAGCCCACACCTGACCAACGCCGCTAGTGTCACCCCCCGCCCCCAATGAGTGGAGTAGTGCCTGAAGTGTGGTAACTAGTGCGCTAGAGTGTAGTGACCCACTGGACTCACCGGCCAAGCCCCCCGACACCGGAGCGGTGGGGGCTGCAGTACAGATCGCCTGACGTCCGGGAAGAGGAACTTCCGCCGCCATCTCGCCGACCGGGGAGCCCACCCGGTGCCCAGCCTGTGAGGAAGCAGAACGGCTCCGAAATCTAGGACAAGGAGAAGAAGTCCTGGGTAGGGGGTAACGAACATCCACTCCCCTCCCGTCCCGACCCCGGGAGCGCCTGCTCTGCACCGAAGCCTCCCGCTGACCTCTACCACCACGTGGCACCCGGGAACCCCTGGGGCTACGACTCCTCCCGTCTCTACCAGCAAGCCGCCCCTGCTGTCCATACCGAGGGGCTGCCGCACCCTCCCCTGCTGAGCTATCCGAGGGGGAGCAGTGCCGACCCGACCGCCCCCGAGCATCCCGGGACCCCAGAGATCTAACGGGCGAGGGACTGTCACTACTACTCCTGGAACCCGGGCCCCCCCTGCGCCCCTCCACTACGGAAAGACCCGACTCCCGGCCTACCCTACGCCCTTGCCTAGCTACCTCCGAAACCCCCTCCCCCACCCCCTTACCTCTGACCCCTTGCTTGCCAGACCCCGATGGCCCCGAACTACCCACCACCCCTACGGGAGACCCTCTGTCTGACCTGGCCCCCTCCCGGGAACCCCTACCACCCGTAGAACTTACTCCTTTAGAGCCACATTTTCTCTTCGGGGCCCCAGGGCCCTCCCCCTTTCCCACTAAGGCCTGTGTACCCCCAACCGGCTTACTCCCGCCCCCCCCAGTGGCAGAGCTCCCCCGAACAACCTTCCCGCCAAGAGGGCCCCGACCTGAGCCCTCTGCACTTGCCTGATGCCTGCCATGCGGTCTCCCGGATCCAGCCTCCTCATCGTCCCCGCTGTCCGAAGGGGGGGAAGCCCTCCTGGGCCTCCCCTCCGTGGGTCTCGAAGCACCAGGGGGCCGCCCGGCCGCCTCCGACCTGCTAGCAGCCGCGCCCCCGTCCACGATATCCCTTTGCCGCCTAGTGCACATCCGAGGCTCCGTCCGCACACGGGGAGGCAAGGCCTCGACCACGCGGCTCCCGGGCCTGCTGCCGGTCGTAACTGGGACTCCACTGCTACCGGGTACCACTTCACCGGGCCCCGCGCCCGGGCTTAGCCTCCTCGGGGGCCTCCGGGCCCGGACCGGTCTCCCGCCATCGCCATCCCGATCCGCCGCCTCCGCCAGGGCAGGGCCAAGCTGTGCCCGTAGCCAGTCCACACCTTGATGCCGTGCTGCCGACCTGATCCCTTCCAGCAAACGCTCCACGTCGTCCATTGTTCCTGCAGAGGAGACAAAAGAAATCCGACCAAGCAAAGTCCGCGCACACCGAGGCGAACACAAACTCGACCAGGTAGGAAGTTAGAATGACTCACCTAAAATGGCTGCTCATTTAAATAGCCAATCCCACTTACCCATAATTCCAACCCTCGCTTACTTCCTCCTAAGCCCGCCTCCTAACCCCTGTCAAGGCCTTTTTCCGCTTAGCTGCGCTCTAGCTACATGGGGCTACAGTATCTACTGCGCAACCAACCTAAGCCATGGACAGTTTTTTGTTCCCAGTAAGAAAGAGGCTCCATAATATTAACCAATATAAGTCCTGAAAGGTATAATTTAACCATTTAAGAGGCGCTACTCTGGGATGATATGGCTCCACTGGTATCACCCACCATGGCACAGGTAAGGACCTGGTCTCAAACCGTTGCTGTTCCACTTTCTCTGTCTTTAGCACAACAATTACAAACACCAGCTAAGGAGGAGGATCTCTGCGGCACACAGGTACTGACACTGTTACAAGGAGTAGCATTAACTCTGGAGTGGTTTCCATCATTTCAATTCAGCCTTCAACCTTCTAATGAAACCATTCATGTCTGGAAGCAGCCTCACTCCAGGTTCAATCTCACGACTTGGTAGGACTTCTTCCATGTGGTTGTTTAGAAGCTTGAATAATGGAATCACCATCCAAAAGCTTGTTGTGACTTGTCTGTGACAACCTTGAAAGGCTCGTCCATAGGTGCACTTGGGGCAGCACCCCACCAGTTTTTATGTTGGAAAAATTAATTTGCAGTAGTTAGGACAGTAATTTTCATAGAACAGATATAGATTATGTAGTGCATTGTGAGTATATACATCAAAGCACTATCACTTGAATTGTTTAGCTTTAACACTGCTTTTTTTTTTATATTGCATTTATCACATTAATTTAGCATTATACATATTCATAATGCTTTTACAACAGATTATTAAAATACAATCTAGCTTATTTAGCACTAGCACTATTTAACTTGTCTCCCACGTTGGAATTAGTGTAGGACCCACCGATACTGTGAAGTAGTGGTGGGCTTCACATAATATATATTATGGAACTAAATCCTCATATTTGTTTGCTGAGGTGATTTTAAGTAGCCTTATATAATGTAAAACAATTTTTTATGTGTGTGCTGTTCCTTAATCTGTATTATTTATGAATTTTGGTCACTATGGCAGCATCATTCCTGAAAAATGTATGTTCCAGGTGTGCCCCAAATTCCCTTTTGTCTTAACTTTACCTAACCTGTCTGTCTACTGGGGTTGGGGTTCACCTGGGGAAGAGTTGCTGGGTTTCCTTCAGTGCTTGGCGAGTCCCCTGCTCGGGCCTCTGCTTCCATTACTGTGGCCCCTGCTTTTCCTGTGCTGACAATTACCTCAGAACTTGCTGCGGCTCCTGCGGTGCCGCCATCCCCGTTAGTGAATTGTTTCCTCTTTGCCTGGGTTTTCCTTTGGAAGTCAGGGAGAGCATCCTGCATGGGGAATTTGTAGATTTCCTTTCCTACTGCGTCTAATGAGGAGTCTGTAGATAAGCCCCGTAGGGATACGAGAAGATTTGGAGGGAGTGGTTTCAGATAGTAGATAAGCCCCGTAGGGATACGAGAAGATTTGGAGGGAGTGGTTTCAGATAGTAGATAAGCCCCGTAGGGATACGAGAAGATTTGGAGGGATTGGTTTCAGATAGTAGATAAGCCCCGTAGGGATACGAGAAGATTTGGAAGGAGTGGTTTCAGATAGTAGATAAGCCCCGTAGGGATACGAGAAGATTTGGAGGGAGTGGTTTCAGATAGTAGATAAGCCCCGTAGGGATACGAGAAGATTTGGAGGGAGTGGTTTCAGATAGCGCAGCGTGGATAGGGGTGGAGGAGGGGTTCGGACCGGGTTACTGCTACCCTGTCCTACTTGTCGGGTCTGTATGTTCAAGAGTTTTCTGGGAAAGTAGTGGAAAGGAATCTTTCGTCTCTCTCCCTTCTCTTTAATTTCATGGATACATAGAGGATGTTTCAAAAGTGTTTATCATTTGTTGGTTTGTTAGGGGGTGGTGATTCCAGAGCCCGGTATCCCTTGACATTCCTCGTGGATTATTAGGGTTTTACAGATGGTGGCCTCTTCGGCCTTTGAGGTTGGCGTATTTTGTGCTGATTTCCTATAGCTTTTTATGGGGCGTTATGTTTGTGGCAACCAATTCTCTCCGACTTGGCCTACCCAGAAATTGTACTGCCTCGTTACAGTCTGGCTAATTTTCTGCCCCTTCACTTCTCTAACACTTCCCCCCTCTGTGAATTCTTACATTGGCTTCCTGTATCCCATTGGAATCAATTCAATACTAACCCTTCTATAAAGTTCTAAACAACTCTAGCTTCTGTTACATTACTTCACTAATTTGTAGAGACACCCCTTCTTGGTCTCACCGCTTTGCTGGTGACCTTCTCTGGTCAGCTGCTTACACCATTACTATTAACAAGCAGTTGAAGGACTTCTCGTGGGCAGCTCCTTTCCTTTGGAACAGCCGGCCTACCTCCAAGTCCCTCCAAACCAACCTTTTCAGAAAATCTTATTGCATCCCAGAATAACATCTTTTTCACAAACCTGTCTCCTCCTCTCTCCTAAATGGCCACACTCCCTCTCACCTTCCAGTTCTGCTCATTTCCCACCTTGTCGTTTGGTTGTTATCCCCTCGATGCCCTTCTTGTTGTGATTTTATACCCAACCCCTATAGATTGTAAGCTTGTTGGAGCAGGGTCCTCATCAACCTATTGTATCATTTTGTAATTGACTAATTTATTGTTGACTTGCCCCCTTTTATAATATTGTAAAAGACTGTGGCATAATCTGGCGCTATATAAATACCAATAATAACATGAGTACAAAGAAATAACTAGCTAAAAGACTGAATCTCCTATGATTGGGCAAATGTTATCCTGCGCTTCCCTAAATGACCAATGTAAATCGGTCGTTGAAATATTCAGTCATTCTGAAAATGCAATTATTTTCTAAACGAATGACCAAAAAAACGTAAACTGTGATTAGGCATGATCTGGCTAGTTGTATGACCCTCTTCCCCGAGCTGACCATGATTTGGTCGGGCATAGTGTCCAGGCCGTGTTGGCATGCGCTTCTGTAACGGACCGTTTCGCTCAAGAGGGGATAAAAACCGTTTAGGCAATAATCCCTTTTCCCATAGACCAGCAGCTACTGCAATCACCAACCTCCCAAACTCCAAACTGCACGTATTCACCAACTCTCGAACAGCAGACACACGAACCCTGGAAGCAGCCGAACAGGAAAAGCAATACGAACAGCTTACACTCCTGGCAATTGGCATACAGTCAAATTCCCCCCAAGAATGAGACGACACTTCAGCTTCAGGGTTAAACAGCAACAACAACGATTTATTCACACAACAGGCTTATATAGGATTCTCCCATGCAAGGGAGGGATTTACAGTACAATTAACATGTACATAGTTCCCCCCCGAGTTTTGGATGTACCCTAAATACTTGTATCTCCAGATAGCCCTAGTCGGAAGGAACAACATATTTGAAAATCAGCCCATTCGGATAAAGGGTTCGGGAGTTATGGGACTTTAAAGTATTGACCGACCGCACAGGCAAAGTAACCGAAAATAGTTCCATAAGGTTTGGCCTTGCGGTCGGTCTCTGTTACTGTATTAAAAAGTCCCGAACGGCTTGCCATCCGTGGGTTTCCTTGGGTTCGTTAAATTCCCCATGTGAACATTAGTCTTTCTACCGAACGGCGGCTCGTTTGGTAGTTGCGGCACGAATCCACGGAAGTCTGGAGGTCTCAGCGGTGTTTGCTTAGTCGAGTGTCCGATTTTAGTTCCAGACACTCGACGGCAAAACACCGCTGTTCGGGAGCTAAGATGGCCGCCAACACGTGTTCGTTTGACGAACAAAGGCCACCCAGTGTTTGTCAATTAAGCTGCGGCTAACCGCAGCTTCTGGGCGGTCAATTGACGGCACACTCCATCTCCTCGGTGGTCCCTTGTACGGTAGATAAAATCAGTCACTGAGTATTTTATTAAATACTGAGTATTTTATTAACACTTTATTTGTATTAAATATTAATTTTGGGGAGGGGTGGTAGCTGCTCCTGGGCTTACAGTAGTGATAATAACTGCATGCTGGAGAACTACATCTCACAGAATGCACCCTGGCCTTGTGCCATGACTAGGCCATATAAAGCCCCGCCCCCCATAGTCTCCTCTGCCATGGACACAAAGCACTGCCTGTACATACTGGGTTCCTCTAACCCCGCCCACATAATGTAGGAACACGCCCCAAACTTCTAATCCCGCCCACTCTCTGCAAACTAACCCTATAGTCCCGCCTACTGCAGTTGACTAGTCCCACCTACTCGCTATGTAAGCGAAGTGTTACAGCGTTCATAGGGCCCCGCCCCTTTATCGATCTGTAACCACACCCCTCTTTTAACCGCGCTGTTTGCTAAGCTCCGCCTACTCCTTGCCTGGCGAGCGCTCGACGCTGACGTCACGTCCGGCGGCGCTCGGTGAACCTGAGCTCGGTTCCGGAGCTCGACTTCCGGCTCGTCGCCCCGGCAACCGGAGGAGAGAGAAGGGAAGAATTTCCCGCCGCACCGAGCCCGAGGGGGAGGAGTGCGTGACCGCCTCCGTCATTATCTGCCGGTACAGAGCTCAGCAACCCTGACCCACGTGGGCGGCCAGTATACTCCATATACACCGGGTATACTCACTATCACTCTATATACACTGTGCTACCCCGGGTATACTCACTATCACTCTATAAACACTGTGCTACCCCGGGTATACTCACTATCACTCTATATACCCCGGGTATACTCACTATCACTCTATATACACTGTGCTACCCCGGGTATACTCACCATCACTCTATATACACTGTGCTACCCCGGGTATACTCACTATCACTCTATATACACTGTGCTACCCCGGGTATACTCACTATCACTCTATAAACACTGTGCTACCCCGGGTATACTCACTATCACTCTATATACACTGTGCTACCCCGGGTATACTCACTATCACTCTATAAACACTGTGCTACCCCGGGTATACTCACTATCACTCTATATACACTGTGCTACCCCGGGTATACTCACTATCACTCTATATACACTGTGCTACCCCGGGTATACTCACTATCACTCTATATACACTGTGCTACCCCGGGTATACTCACTATCACTCTATATACCCCGGGTATACTCACTATCACTCTATATACACACACTCTGCTACCCCGGGTATACTCACTATCACTCTATATACCCCGGGTATACTCACTATCACTCTATATACACACACTCTGCTACCCCGGGTATACTCACTATCACTCTATATACACACACTCTGCTACCCCGGGTATACTCACTATCACTCTATATACCCCGGGTATACTCACTATCACTCTATATACACACACTCTGCTACCCCGGGTATACTCACTATCACTCTATATACCCCGGGTATACTCACTATCACTCTATATACACACACTCTGCTACCCCGGGTATACTCACTATCGCTCTATATACCCCGGGTATACTCACTATCACTCTATATACACACACTCTGCTACCCCGGGTATACTCACCATCGCTCTATATACCCCGGGTATACTCACTATCACTCCATATACCCCGGGTATACTCACTATCACTCTATATACCCCGGGTATACTCACTATCACTCTATATACACACACTCTGCTACCCCGGGTATACTCACTATCACTCTATATACACACACTCTGCTACCCCGGGTATACTCACCATCGCTCTATATACCCCGGGTATACTCACTATCACTCCATATACCCCGGGTATACTCACTATCACTCTATATATATATATATATATACCCCGGGTATACTCACTATCACTCTATATACACACACTCTGCTACCCCGGGTATACTCACTATCGCTCTATATACCCCGGGTATACTCACTATCACTCTATATACCCCGGGTATACTCACTATCACTCTATATACCCCGGGTATACTCACTATCACTCTATATACCCCGGGTATACTCACTATCACTCTATATACCCCGGGTATACTCACTATCACTCTATATACCCCGGGTATACTCACTATCACTCTATATACCCCGGGTATACTCACTATCACTCTATATACCCCGGGTATACTCACTATCACTCTATATACCCCGGGTATACTCACTATCACTCTATATACCCCGGGTATACTCACTATCACTCTATATACCCCGGGTATACTCACTATCACTCTATATACCCCGGGTATACTCACTATCACTCTATATACCCCGGGTATACTCACTATCACTCTATATACCCCGGGTATACTCACTATCACTCTATATACCCCGGGTATACTCACTATCACTCTATATACCCCGGGTATACTCACTATCACTCTATATACCCCGGGTATACTCACTATCACTCTATATACCCCGGGTATACTCACTATCACTCTATATACCCCGGGGATACTCACTATCACTCTATATACCCCGGGTGTACTCACTATCACTCTATATACCCCGGGTGTACTCATTATAACTCTATATACACACACTGTGTAGAATTCAGATGCTGCAGAATTCCTGGTTGAGTAATGACTTGGATTCACTCTGGCAACATTTGAATTCTACATATTGAATCACAACACTTTTTGGGTAATGATTATTAATGTGAGTGATGAGTCCAAATAAAGTAGATATTGTAATCTTACTGTCTGCCTGGGTGCTGCCTTCTCTTGGTACCTGTGTTCCATACAATGTGTTCTCTATTCTTAAAGGGGTATAAATGCATATAACTATTCTGGCAGCACTAATCTCTGCCCCCCATAAGCTTTATACTACAATTATCACCTCAAAGTTATGTCTCCACTAACAGGAGGAATATACACATTAGCAGCAATGAACTGTTCCAATCTAAATCGTCCCCTTTTTTTAAATCTATGATATTGGTCTAACCAACGTTGATATAAATTATGCATGAACAATAATTTTAATGTCTCATAATATAGTATAAATATTATAATTATCCAATTATTCAATAACCAAAGTGCACTTGTTGTGGAAAAATGACATTGGTTGCAAATGTTTGAAAATATCATTTCAATATTAGTTTGTGTGTTAAATGGGCACTTCAGCCTGCTGTAGTGTAGTAATTATGGTGCCAGGAGTCCCTTGATGCCTTCAAACTATTTTCGAATGGTTTGATACTCACCTGGGTTGCACAATCTTTCCTGTCATCCTTGATAAGTTTTTATTCTGCTTTGACACTATTCATTTTGTTCCTATTGGGATTTAAAGGGACATTATAACGTTAGAAATGCTAACAGTGAATTACGATGACAACAAGCACTATTAATTTATAAATACATGTATATATAAATTTTTTTTACTGTATATAAACAATCCTTTTTGTTTCCCAGTCTGTATCATGTTCAGCAATAGTGACGTTCTCTAGCTGAAAAACACTAATCGTTTTTTTCTTTTTACATTTTCTTTTTTCGAAAACTGCAAAACTTCATAACTTTTTGGGGTCAAATCGAAATTGTCATTTAACGTTGTGTCTTATTCTACCTCCGTCCACGTCTAGGTCTTCTGACCTTTAAAAGAATTCTCTCCTCATTTTCATCATTCAAATCTTCATCTTTTCTCAGGAAGATTAAATTTTCCTCTTGCCTAGACTCAAAATTTCCACAAGTGTAAATGTAGTCATGGTAATTGTGCCTGTGACGATCCTCAACGCTTTTTTAAAAGCAGCAGGTATTGTGGCACCAGCCTCTTGTAGCTCTGTGTGGTTGTAGTAACCATCTTTCCAGCCCCAGTGGAGTTCAGGCACCATGCAGGGCCTACTGCAAATGCTGCAACAAGCAGCCTACCCTTGATTTATAGGGGGGCGGGGGGCTTAAAGAAGATTATGCTAATCAAAATAAAATTCATAATTAACCAGTACTAGGGATCGACCGATATTGATTTTTTAGAGCCGATACCGATACCGATATTCTGTGAACTTTCAGGCCGATAGCCGATATAATTTGCAGATATTCTGTACATTTACCATTTTGGAAAATAAAAAAACTACCGTATTTTTCGCTCCATAAGACGCACCTCACCATAAGACGCACCTAGTTTTTAGAGGAAGAAACCCAGAAAAAAAATATTCTGAACAAACTGTCCCATAGTGTTTCTTACTATGGGACAGTTTGTACAGAATATTTTTTATCTTCCCTGTCCCATAGTGTCCCCCCCTCCCATAGTCTTCTCCTCTCTCCCATAGTCTTCACTCACCCCCTCCCCATAGTCTTCACCCACCCCCTCCCCATAGACTTCACCCACCCCCTCCCCATAGACTTCACCCACCCCCTCCCCATAGACTTCATCTCACCCCCTCCCCATAGACTTCATCCCCCCCCCTACCCATATTCTCCTCTCCCATACTGTCCCCCTCCCCTTGTCCCATAATTACTTACCTGTCTTGCAGCGTTGGCCGGCAGCACAGGGCGCACCGCGGTAGTGGAACTTAAATTTCATGTTCCGGTTTCCGGCGGGACTGAAAGGAAGTGCGCACTCAGCTTGTGCACACTTCCTTTCAGTCCCGCCGGAAACCGGAACATGAAATTCAAGTTCCACTACCGCGGTGCGCCCTGTGCTGCCGGCCAACGCTGCAAGACAGGTAAGTAAAGCTTCATATTCGCTCCATAAGACGCACAGACATTTCCCCTCACTTTTGAGGGGAAAAAAAGTGCGTCTTATGGAGCGAAAAATACGGTATTTCTAAAGGTAAATGCACAAAATATACATGCCACGTGTAGTGGATGCAGTGTGTTTAGACAGGGGAGCTGTGTATGTGTGTGTAGTGGATGCAGTGTGTTTGTGTAGTGGATGCAGTGTGTATATAATGAAAGCAGAGTGTTTGTGTAGTGTGTGGGTAGTGTGCGTAAAGTGAATGCAGGGTGTGTAAAGTGCATGCTGTATATACTAAATGCAAAGTGTGTGTGTTTGTGTAGTGTGTGTATATAAGGAATGCAGAGTGTGTAGTGTGTGTATAGTGAATGTAGTGTGTGTATATAATGCAGAGTGTGTGTGTAGTGTGCATTATATAAACACACTACACAAACACACACTGAATTATATAAACACACTACACAAACACACTGTGTATATAATGCAGTGTTTATATAATGCAGTGTGTTTGTGTAATGTTTATATAATGCAGTGTGTTTGTGTAGTGTTTATATAATGCAGTGTTTCTATAGTGTGTGTGTATATAATGCAGTGTGTTTGTATAGTGTGTGTTTGTATAGTGTGTATATAATGCAGTGTGTGTGTATATACTACAGTGTGTTTGTGTAGTGTGCATTATATACACACACTATACAAACACACTGCATTATATATATACACACACTATACAAACACACACTGCATTATATACACACACTATACAAACACACTGCATTATATACACAGTGTGTTTGTGTAGTGTATGTGTATAATAATAGTGTATGTGTGAGGGGGCATTTTTTTTATTAAAAAAAATTATATTAAATTATAATTTTTTTTATATATTTAATTTTTATTTTTTGTTGTCCCCCTCCCTGCTTGTTGCCTTGCCAGGGAGGGGGGATATGTTAATCCCTGGTGGTCCAGTGGCATTGGCTTAGCTGGGGGAGGGGAGGGGAGGTGGGCAGCAAGCGTTTACTCACCTCCCAGCAGCTCCTCCAGTTCCCCAGTGTAAATCTCGCGAGACCCGCGGCCGTCAGAGCTGGCCGCGGGTCTCGCGAGATTTACACTGGGGAACTGGAGGAGCTGCTGGGAGGTGAGTAAGTGCTTGCTGCCCATCCCCCCAGGAGCGCCGGGCTTGTAATGAGCCTGGCGGTCCTGGGAGGTATTATCGGCAATATCGGTATCCCTATTGGCCGATACCGATATTGCCGAAAATACCGAATATCGGCCGATTATATCGGTAAAACCGATAATCGGTCGATCCCTAACCAGTACTGTGATTTAATGGAATCTCATCGCAATTTCATTGAAATGAAGGATGCCAGGAGGCCCCTGGTGCCAGCTTACTTTCAGGTATTACACCACAAATGAACGGTTGAACCCCATAGTCTTCTGTCCAACGCCTGTCCCCTCTGCCCCTCCACATCTGTTTGAGTCTGAGGCTTGAAACCGGAATTCTAGGACTGGGCACGGCTGATAGGCTGAGAGCGTACATTTCACAAGTTGGTTTGGTAATTGGACACTTCTGAAATTGTTATAGTGTCCAGCATGTTCTTTTAACTCGGAGGGCTGCTGCACATACTGTTATTGTATATCAATGAATTGCGTGGTAGGAGGAACTTTGCAATAGGCCTGGCTAGTAGCATGATG
Source organism: Pelobates fuscus (assembly GCF_036172605.1). Classification (NCBI taxonomy): domain Eukaryota; kingdom Metazoa; phylum Chordata; class Amphibia; order Anura; family Pelobatidae; genus Pelobates; species Pelobates fuscus. The sequence goes on along the minus strand of NC_086329.1, from coordinate 103,586,261 downwards.
TTGCTCATAAAATGATTAATGTCTGAGTTATTTATTTTTATGTTTTCTAATTGATGGAGAACTTCATCCCAATTTATATCTTAATACTAAAAAAAAAAAGTGTATTTGTTTTATTTATGCATTTTCTGCGTGCATCCCCGGGTTTAGCTAGTGCCGTAGGATTGTTAACTAAATGGTGCGCCAAAATATACACTATAATAATATATAAACCCAAAGTGTTATATGTAAGGCAACTATAAACTCCAATGGTGGCTCTATATTAGAAAATATGCTATTGGCATAATACATTGTAAAAAAACAAAAATATTTATGAACCAGTATTGCTCCTTGTTACAAGTAAACCTAAAAATGAAGATTTAAAGGGCAATAGTTCAAATGAATATGATAAGAAGTTCCACGTTTGTATATATGAATCTTACCCACACCTCCTCCATCGGGCAGAACTCTGCGTCGGACCCTGAGGTGAATGAAGACGGAGCGGGGAGAAAATGGTAGAGATTGAACCGAATACTGGCGCATCTGCTAATAATTCGCATTTTATTCATACCCCCACTTTCCATCTTGTTTTTCACTTCTTGCTTTAAGTGTTTGGAAGACTGGCTGTTTTTCCATTCAATGTGGATGAGCTTACTGTCATTGGGATTCAACGTAGCCTGTGGAATTGATCCTTCCTGAGCCTGGCACTTTATATCATTGCTTTCTTGTGACTGGGATTCATATAGACACAAATTAGTGAATAATATATTTCTAATATAGAGCCACCGTAAAGGTTTATTGTTGATTTGTAAGGGACACGTTGATTTTAAACACATTTGAATTATTGAATATTCTTAACACACTGTATATTTTTGCACATCATTTAGTTAACAATCCTGTTTTGATTTTAATTCACATAGTCTTTATGGTTGCTGCACGTTATTTTAAGAGAATTGTGCTTGCATTTAAATTGATACTTAGTTTAGCTAGTGTCGTGTTGGGTGACAGTTTACCTACAAATTATGAGCACTCCGTTCCATTACACCAGTAGCTTGGAATGGCCTGGTTGGTTATTTTTCTGACTGCAGATGTGGTGTCAGCCATTTTTATGTTCTGAATTAAAAATCCTATTGGGAAATGTGTCAATGCTGTGATTGGATATACTCTCCAACTACCCCATCCTAGCTAACCAGTACTTAAAACACATCCTTCCCGCTATAACACTAGCCTGCTTGTAGGATGTGAAACAAAGAAGTATATAGTATAGTAACCCCTACGGCCATACCAGTCTGAAAGTGACGGATCTCTCCAGATCTCAGAAACCATCCAGACTTGGGCCTGGTTAGTACTTGTATGGGAGACCAACTAGGAACCTCAGGTGCTGTAACAGGCAGGCTCGCAGACAGGCTTTCTTATTTTAATTCCTTAGCCGTTTAGCTCTTTCTTGGATCTAAGGCTATGGTGGGGGACTTAATACGGGGTATTCCGGCATGACCGCACCGATGTAGGGTTTAAACTCCCCCACCTAGGGTTTCCCTTGGACCACCGTCTACCTTCCAGTTTATCTATTTGACCCTAGAGGCTATGCTTATATACCGGATGTTTAGAGCTGGCTACTGGGGTATCTACTTTATGCTGTTAATATAGCCTACTAGGGTCAACATAAAAGGTGACATTTTGGCACATACCATAGATGTGCATAAGTGCGATTAGCTTAAGACACCTTGTACTCACCATAATTTATAAGTTACTGTAGACTAGAGCACGCACGGCTTACCTCTTCTGTGTAGAGCTACGGACCCTTTCTTGGGGCATGCCATTATGGTGTAATTCGTGATATGCTCTAAGCACACTATCTGGGCTCCAATCTATTATAGGGTTGAATCAGTATATGACTTATTAGCCTGTGGGTTTTTTTTTGTTTTTTTTCTTCTTGTTGCACAAGCTTCACAATCACGAAACACTTGTATTACAATTTTCATGATAAAGTGATGAATAAAAGTTATGTTTTAATTCAATATATACATACACAGTACTTCCAGGGACTTCCAAACCTATGACCCTTGGGGATTTTATCTCTTGGGGTCGTTCCTTCTTTGCTTGTAGGATGTACCAGGAACAAAATACCCTTTATATTTAATATATACACAAGCATTGTGTACGTTCTCCTCATGTAGCCTTTATTCATTGTGTATCCTGTTACTACGCCAGCGGTGTGTAAACACAGAAAATCTGACACCACTTTTCTGATTTGTCCCCACTTTACTTGTGTGGCCACACCCACATACTTCATCAGTGGTATCAGCGTTGGCAGCCATGCCTGTCCCTGGCAGCTTGCCCAGTTGTGGTATCAGGGGAGCACAGGCATAGATTTCAGAAACTTAATTCATGGTTAATGATAGCTTTTGTTGGCAAACTGTCTGCACTGTATTTTTTTAATGGCAAATGAAATGTAATATATTGGCGTTCCTTTTCACTTCTGATTATTAGGTACAGGTTTTTAAGGCGTACCTAATAATCTCCTCCATGCTGCACACACGACCTTTCAGTAAATGCCAAAATTGCTGTTGGTAACTTCCATTTGGTTAAAATTTCGTTAGTCGAGGTGATAAACGCCGTCCGAGGTTCGTTTTATTCACTATCAACCGAATTGTAACTGCATTGAGTCCTGTACCTGCTATTTTTCACATTGATTTCTTTGCTAATTTCTCTCTTAGTTTATTCAATCTTGGTAGTTATAGGAGCGTATTAAATAATCAGCCCTCATATTCGTAGTGTTTACTATGAAGGTGCTGTGCGTCATGGAGGTGGAAGTCTGCATTACTTCTGCTGCCAGTAAGGATTCTCAAAAATGTTAAAGTGGCTCTGTGACCATCACTGATTTTTTTTTCATAATTTGCACGAGAGTACAGCTCTGAGGTCTATGGAGGATCTCGCAGGATGATGATGGGGTCTAGGGACCTGCGTGAGATAGGCACAGTTAATTAAGGACAGTTTAAACATACTTATCAACTTGTTGAACGTCCTGAAGATATTTTGCTTCAAGAGTGTACTTACATATTAATGAGTTGATGTAAAATAATACCACCAAACTCCGTTTCCAGATAGTCACCACTGTCGCATCTTACTTTATCTACAGGTAACTGTTGTCTATAAGAAAAAACAAATGTATATGCACGGAAACATACAGAGTATGAAAAGAACCTAGTTCTTATTCTCTCTGTACCATAAATAGTTATGTACGCTTAAGAGATCTTGGTGAATTTGCATCTTGCATTACTTCCAGAGAATCAATTTGAGCTTTATTTAATAGATTTTTGGCTGCTTCTCGCATAATCGCCTTTAACTATTATGTATCATTTTATTACATTAAAGAATAAGTTATTCTGTCAACAAGACAAATATAATTTTGCCTCTCTTTCATTGATTTTTAAAGTTTCTGAAGGCGATGAACAAGGAAGATGAAGGTTTTTGTTATTTAACCCCTTAAGGACACATGACATGTGTGACATGTCATGATTCCCTTTTATTCCAAAAGTTTGGTCCTTAAGGGGTTAAGACTGACCTTTCCAAGAATTGAAGCGATTGAAAGATCATCTCCTTTTAAGCATTCAAAGATGTCGTTGAGAATTTTTTTAACAACCGCATAACCAAAAAACTACATTCAGCTGATAGGCAAACTTCTTATAGCATACAAAACCTGTCACATTTTTGGGTTGGTTTCGATGTCAGTCAGTGTCACTGTGTTCAGTGTAACACAGTGCTCTCAGATTTTATTAAAGACACGGAGGCTCATATTATGCATAACTCTTTCTTTATTTCCTCAGCAGCAAAGATAGAGGAATATAAATATTGTCAAAATGAAAGAAAAACTGTATAGGCATAACGGGTAGCCGATCACATGGTAGAGGAAGTAGCTATATAAGTCCTGTGTCTCCCACAATCCCCCTTTTTCTTTGCTGCTTCCTCAGACAGATAAGTGTTACTTGTTTGCTCTTGATTCTGATTTTTCAGTTTGGTGTTTTACATGTATTTGTATTCATCTTGTATTTATTTATTCTGTTTGCCTTATTGTGCACTCTATTCCGTCTTGACCTGTACCGTCAGTGCCTCGGACTCCTTGGGGGTTCTACCCTTCTAGCCGGAGGTTTTTTCCACCCTTCCCCTCCCTCCCCTATTCTCCCGCTCTCCCGCGCGGGACCCGGCTCTGCCTCGCTGCCGCGACCGTCTCCTGCCCTCGGCCGCGGCTGAGTGCTCTCCTCTCCCTTCTCGCCGGCTGCCCGCGCGGCTCAGGTGCACGCGCCCCTTCCCCCGCCGGGCACCCGGTCGCGAGCGCCTCCCTCACGTGCGGCGGCCATTTTGGGCAGACTCCGTTCTGCTTGCAGTGCTGCCGTGCGGTCGGTCGCCTCGTTTCGTCCTCTGGGTCCCCTGGCACTCTGACGGTCTGGTCCTTCTTTGTTTCTCCCTGCTATTTCTGTGGGTTACTCAACCCTTTTTCTCCCATTAGTATAATTTGTCAGTTTTCTTCACTTAAGCTCACTGTGGTTTTGCAAAAATGCAGGATAGGGAGGATGGCCCTGTAGGCCCCCCTGGGGACTTTCACTCAGATAATCCTGAGGGTAATATGGCCTCTCAAGAGTTTCAGGCCATGCTGGAGGCCACTATGGCTTCTTCAATCCAGAAGGCTATTGCCTCAGCCATGGGGGCTGTTTCCTCCTCATTCTCACAGTCCCTGCATTCTGTGGTTTTACCTAATATGGTCCCTACTACCCCCCTAGGTGTGGGTTCCCCTTCCCCTGCCCAGACTGTGCCTGGTGCCCGTAAGGCAAGGACTAAGTCTAAGAATGTCGGCTCCCACTCCTCTATGCAGGTGCTTCCTGCCATGACTGACACGCTGGAGGCGGTCACAGCGCGCACCCCACGCGCAAAAGAGCCCCTGGCCGGGCTAAAAAGGCTAGATTATGGAAACGGGCTAGAGCCCTTGATGATGGGTCGGATACCGACCGGAGTGTGGACGATGAATCCGACCTTATGGAGTACGACTCCTTTGATGATAATGACTCTGGCGAGGATTTGCCCCCTACGGGCGTCACCCCCTCGGGGTCCTCCGCCATGGACCGGGGCCAGTTGTTAGGCCCCTCCGGGGACGCCAAGGCGATCCTTGACCCACAGGGTAACCCCCTGTTCGACCCTGACGATTTGCGCCACCCCCGGTCCGCTGAATGGGTCCCCCCGGATCATATTGCCCAATATGTGGCTAAACGCATCCGCACGCCCCTTTCTAGGGAAGGCCGCAATAAGCTGCGCGCCGAATGCCCATGACCCTCCCTCCCGGGCTCTGCATGCAAGACCCCTGACATTGATCCGCAGATTGCCCAGTTTTTGAATAAGTCGGGGTGGGAATCTAAGAAGGGCCTTGACCATTCCCTAAAGGGTTGCCAGGACAAGATCCTGGATACGCTGGGACCCCTGTCGAAGCTCTATGAGCTCCTCGACTCTGCTAGAGCGGGAGACTCTGTTGTTGATGTGGATGTGGCCATAGGTTGGGTCCAACGGGCGATATACCTACTGGGGAACGCCAATACGGCGATGTCCACTGAGAGGCGTAAAGCGATCCTCTTGAAGATAGACCCTAAACTGGCCACTATGACTGTGGCGGAGCCTGATCCGACCGATGAGGGTTTGCTGTTCGGCACCTCTTTTGTTAAAGACATGGGGTCTTTTGTCAAGACCTTCACTGCCATTGACAAGGCACAGGCGAATATGAAGCGCGTCTTCGCGCCTAAGGTTTTCGGAGGGGCCGGGCGTAGCAGGAACTGTCCACCCGGCCGTGGTTTCCGAGGCGCATTCCGCGCAACCAGAGGTTCCTTTTTTCCCTCCCGGGGATTTCAGGACCAGAGAACCCCTCCCTTCTTCCCGGCCAGAGGTCGGGCTTGGGGCTCCAGGTATTCCCGCTGCGGTAACCCCGGCAGACGTCCTTATGGTAAGTACCCTTTCTTCCCCTGCCATTCAAGTAGCGGGGAGGTTGGCCCTATTTTACCGAGAGTGGGAAAATATCACCTCGGATGCTTGGGTTCTGCAGTGCGTAAGGGGGTATCGCCTAGAGTTTGTTTCCATGCCTGTCCAGTTTTATTCTCCCAGAGAACTATCTCTTCCACCAGATCAGGACGAGATGATCTCCGCAGAGGTCACAGAAATGTTGTCCAAGGGCGCTATAGAGGAACTGCCGTTCACCGCCAAGGGCTTTACGAGCAATCTGTTCCTGGTGCCCAAGAAAGGGGGCGGAGTTCGCCCTGTGATAAATCTTCGTCCCCTCAACGCCTTCCTGCGTTACCAACACTTCCAGATGGAAGGTATACACTGCCTCAGAGACCTTCTACGCCAGTCGGACTGGCTGGCCAAACTGGACCTGAAGGACGCTTACTTCACGGTCCCTATTGCTCCGGAGTTCAGAGACTATCTCCACTTCACATGGCATGGGCGTCGCTGGCGCTTCACCTGCCTGCCTTTCGGTCTCTCCTCGGCTCCCTGGTGTTTCACCAAGCTCTTGAAGCCGGTAGTGGCGTTCCTTCGAACCCGCGGGGTTCGTCTCATTATCTACCTGGACGACATTCTGATTTTGTCCCAATCAAAGGAGGATCTCCTTCTTCACCTAGAGTGGACTACCAGACTGTTGCAGAGGTTAGGTTTTCTGATCAACTGGGACAAGTCGGTCCTGGATCCCGCCCAGTCCATAGAATTTCTGGGCTTCAGAGTGGACTCCGTCCGACAGTTTCTGTTTCTACCGGGCCCCAAGGTGAGAGCCATCCAGAAGGAAATTCGAAGGGCTCTTCGCGTCCCAGATTTGTCCGTCAGGCAACTGGCGAGGATAATTGGCCTTCTCGCGGCCTCTATTCAAGCGATCTTCCCAGGTCCACTACATTACCGAGCCCTCCAGCGGCTCAAAGGGGCATACCTTCGGTCAGGTCACTCCTACGAATCTCGGATACGCCTGGACGCGGAGTCCAGGGACGAATTGGTGTGGTGGCTGGCACACATGGAGGCGTGGAACGGGAGGGCCATTTTCGGCTCCATCCCGGACGTAGTGATCGAGTCCGATGCCAGCTTACACGGCTGGGGTGCTCGTTGTGGAGACGTTTCCACAGGAGGCAGATGGTCAGACATGGAGAAGTCGTTGCACATCAACTGCTTGGAGCTCCTGGCAGGGGCGTTCGCGATCCGCAGCCTTACCCCAGGGCGGGCGAATTGCTGCGTTCTCCTCAAGATGGACAACGTGTCGGCGGTCCGTTACATAAATCACCTGGGAGGTACGAAGTCCAAAATGTTAGCGATGCTTGCAAAAGATTTCTGGCAGTTCTGCCTATACAACAACGTCTCGGTGACAGCGGAACACATTCCGGGTCTGGACAATTCGGGAGCGGATTGGAATTCCAGACACTTAAGAGACTCTGGCGATTGGCGTTTGCACGCTTCGGTGTTCCAGGGCCTGGAAATGTTGTGGGGAAAATTCCAGATGGATCTGTTCGCATCACGGCTGAACACACAACTGCTGAAGTTCTACAGTTGGAGGCCGGACCCGGCAGCGGTGGCGACGGATGCCTTCCTCCAAGACTGGCCACAGGGTCACCTGTACGCTTTTCCCCCGTTCAACATGATCGCACGCACGATCTCGAAACTGGTTCGCCACGACTGTCGTGTGGCGCTGGTCACTCCTCTCTGGAGATCTCGGCCATGGTTCCCTCGCTTGATGGAGTTGTCCATAGATTTCCCTCGGTTGATCCCAATCTTCCAGGACCTCCTTCTGGATCCGGATGGGAACTCGCACGAACTGGTGTTGCAACACCTGCTGCCCCTGATAGCATGGTTCCTTTCAGGGGACCTTGGGTTGTCTCAGACGTTCCGCAGACAACTCTCCTACTCCTCGATAACGCCTGGGCCCCAGGCACACGAACAGCTTATCGAGCTTCATGGAGATCGTGGTCTGGTTGGTGCATGGAACGGGCAGTGGATCCCATATCTGCCCCTCTACATTTGATCCTGGAGTTCCTCACATTCCTGTTTGATTCGGGTAAGGCTTACCGCACGATCAACCTATCCCGCTCGGCTATTTCGGCCGGACACAAGGGTTTGGATGGTTCCCCTATCGGCAGACATCCTTTTGTATGTCGCCTTCTCAAAGGTATTCGACTTGCCCGTCCTCCTCGGCCTCGTTTCTCTGCCTTTTGGGACGTCAACGTGATGTTGCAGTTCCTCTCATCATGGTACCCGAACCAAGAATTGACTTTAAAGCGATTGTCATCCAAACTGGTGATGTTACTCTGTTTGGTCTCTTGCAAGAGGGTCTCTGATGTCAGGGCCCTGGATTGGGACGCCGTTGCATTCACCCCGGAAGGCGTTACTTTTGACATATCCAGGAGGACGAAATCTGCATCCAAGTCCTTTACATACCCTAGGTTTTCTGGTTGTCCGGCACTTTGCCCAGTGGATTGCGTCAAAGTTTATCTGGATGCTACACGTTCCCTCCGCTCCGCTGATCTACATGATTTGTTCTTATCTTTTAAGTCACCTCACCGGCCAGTTTCGACACCTACTCTAGCACGTTGGGTGCGTTGGTTACTATCTTCTGCAGGTATAGACACCTCTGTTTTTACGCCTCATTCTGTACGGGGCGCGATGGCTTCGAAAGCCTCCTCAGTCGGATGTCGTCTGGAGGATATTATGCGGGCGGCAGATTGGTCCAGAGAATCGACCTTTAGGGACTTCTATTTCAGACCTATTGAACACATCGCATCTCGAGTGGTTGCACAGCTTTGAACTTGCATAATATGAGCCTCCGTGTCTTTAATAAAATTCCCAGATTTTACTAGTAACATGACGTAAAGTCATGATTTTATTAAAGACACGGAGGCGAGTATTATTCCCTCCCACCCTCCCAGTGTGGATTTGGGATACGAGATGCTTGAGACTCTACGGGTTTTTGCTGTTCTATTAGGTATGTATTTATTTATATATATTTATTTATATGATTGGATGATATTTGTACGTCTCATTATGTTTTTTACTAATTATTTATATTTTGTATTTCAGAATCCAGTTTTGTTGTTTGTGACTCCTCACAGTGATGTTTGGTAAGTCTACAGTTTTGAGTCTGGAAATTACCATATTTCTCCGTCTTTTTTAGCTTGAAGTTATCGTATTGTTCCTGTCTCCTGTGTTGATCAAGTGGGACATCGTTCTTCTTACCTGGTCTTCGGTTTTCGCAAGAAAGAGGGGGATTGTGGGAGACACAGGACTTATATAGCTACTTCCTCTACCATGTGATCGGCTACCCGTTATGCCTATACAGTTTTTCTTTCATTTTGACAATATTTATATTCCTCTATCTTTGCTGCTGAGGAAATAAAGAAAGAGTTATGCATAATACTCGCCTCCGTGTCTTTAATAAAATCATGACTTTACGTCATGTTACTAGTAAAATCTGGGAATTCTCGTGTAAATATTGACTGAAGTTGAAAAAAAAACTTTGCAAAATTCCCTACCTTGCTACATGAATGATGTTTTAGAGTTTCCCTGGTGCTGTCAGACGCCAGGTCTATTTAAACTTGACTCACTAGAAGATCGGTGTCATGGTCTCTAGTAGCCCGTGGGTTCGTTCCTTCTGCATTTTGATCTATATTGACTAGTCTTACTTCTGTTCTTCCCTGGCCATGTCAATTCCTCCATTTTATCATTCTCTCTATCTCGACCTCTGCTTGTATTCCGACCATTCTTGCTTTTATGATAGCATTAAGCCCAGCCGCTTGTTAGGACTGGTTGTACATACTGACTTTCCTAGATAAGCGTGAGGAGACCCCTACCCATCGTGACATAACCATGACATGCAACATCACACTGAACATACGTTTCTGGCATTCACACTTAGCCCTCTTCCCCACAAATCTTGGTTTCACCATGAAATTGCTACAGGGCAGCTAGAATCCATCAGTGCTGGCTGACTGTTGTTGAACATTACAATGTGATTAACCAGACACAGAGTACAAACCAAAATCAGCAGCAAAACATTTTTGGCCCTATAGGATTTATGTACCTCCTCAGAAACATCATGCAATTAAACACGTTATAGTCTGTAAAACCTAATTTTGATTTTTCTCAAAATTCTTACGTGATCTAGTCAATTTAACTTAAAATACTGTTCACTTTGAAGGAGTCTACTCTTATATATATTTGTGACTGTGAGGGAGAGCAATTCTATCTACGCATATGTCTATTCTCTAGAATCTGTGAAATAAGTGAATTGGTTTTAAATAGAAGTTAAGAAATAGGCTACTGATGTCAGGTTAGTGCAAGCGTAAAAGACCACTGAAGGTAGAAGATCTTCAAATAGGATTAGGAGGGTGGGGCAAGATCAATGTTTAATAAATAAAGCCCTATGCTTGTGTTTTCTGTCCACAGCCATGGATGTGCAGGACACCGCAGAAATGGAGCAGATGGTGGTCGAGGAGCTGGGTATCTCCATGAGTGAGCTCCGTGAGTACATAGACAAGGAAGTGGAGAAGATGGAGATAGTGAAGCAACGAAAGGGCCAGCTGATGGAGTTGGAGCAGTGGGTGAAGCAGAAGGAGGACGAGGTGGAACGGGTGGACAAGCTATTTGATAATGCTTCAAGGTACTTTTTTCGGTTGCATTGGACAGGGCACATATAAAAATGGCAGCTTCGTGCAGACTGGGCAGATTTATAAAAGTGTCTTTAACAGAATAGTGGTGAAAGTTCTAAAAGTGAACAAAGCGTTGTCATCACTAATTACAACTTTTCACTACTTTTTTATGGTCTTCCTTCATTGTCCCTCAAAGGTAAGCTTGCCTGCCCTTAAAGCTGCTTTGCTATAGGTTATATTGGAGTGGATTTGGTCGTCTTGAATTTGGCTCACAGATTTGGAACCTACTGACCGCAAACAAGATTGCTGTGTTTGTGATTCCAGCAACTAATGAAAACCTTGCCTTTCTAGAGCTGAGCAGATTAACTCCCAGCATTCCACTGTGCAGAATATAGGTAGTGCAACATTTGAACTGCCTTTTGTCGGTGCGTGTTCATAGCAAGTCTATTTATTTTTCTAATAAAACCGCTGAACAAGTTCAAAATGTTCAAATTAAAATTAGTGGCCATTTTGAAAATGCTATATGTTGTTCCAAATAGTTTCTGACGAAATCCACTGTAGCATTGTGTATTGCTGAGCAGTGCCCTTAGAAAAGTGATTTAATTACGGGTCTGTGCTCCTTGAGAGCTTTCCGTTTAAAGCCACTGTTAAATAATGAATACATAAAAATGCAGTTGATTATGATAAAATATATATAAAAAGTGAACTGCAAGCAGAGCATGAAGTCTTGCTCTGAATTGGCTCCCAGCTAACCTCTTTCTGCACTAGGGCTGTGAATGATTGTGAAATCCTTGTGAAAGCACTGTACAGTGAGATGGGACTGACCTATAAAGAAAGCAGTTCAGAGGACGAGGGATCAAACAAGAAACCTGTTGAAGTGATTGAGATTCCCGATGAAGAAGATGATGATGTACTGAGTATTGCTTCAGGTTTGTAGAACACAGCTGTGAAATCACCATATTAAGGATTTACGTGGGAGGTAGACTGGAATTGTGAGATTGGAGTGCTATTCTTTTTATTCCTCTCTAGAATTGATGGTCTTTATTTTGTCCTAAAGTTTGATTTTTGCCCATGCTTTTTAGCTGTACGCACATCCATCCATCGTTCTATCTATCTCCACCTATCCATCTCTATTTATCTGTATGTTGGCATTCATATAGAAATACTTAAAAAGAGAGCGCAATTCGAAAATAAAAGACCTATATAAAAAGTCTGTGTAGTGTGGATAATACACAAAATATGGTACCTTCTGGTACTCAAACAATAATAGCTGCTAAAACACAAGAATTTTCCCAAATTCCAAAATACAAATTTGCAATAAAAAATTTTTCAGCGCTAAGTTAATGTTCCCCTTTAAAATTAAAGAGGGTGCATTAATATGCAGAAATAGAAAAGTCATATAAAAAAAGAAAGTGTCCAAAAGTTCTGTCTAAGACAAAGTCCTGAAAACAGAGTCCAAATGTTGTGGTGTTTTGCAGGGGCTCAGTAATTTAGTAGAAATACCTTAGAAAAAAAGGAAACGGGAAAAGATACATAGCGTGATACTGTGATGTTGGCATTCATGTACACTTGCTCTTCAGGGCCAAGGCTCCATCCCCAATGGGTCTAAAACTGTTTCACATGAACCTCTTCTGCATGAATGCACTTTTTTGGTCTTTTTAGTTGAGCATGCTGATGCATAGTATAAATATTATATAACTGGTACAATGTGGTGACATGTCAAATGTTTTCCTTCCTAAGCAGGTGACGGTGATGGTAAGACTCCACGAGAAAAGCATCTGGTAAGTTGTTATACTGTATGAATACTGGAATCTAAAAACTTGTAAATGATACGGGTTTCTTTTATTTTACTTCCTAGTTTACCTTAACCACTAATTAATTATTCTACTGGGCAGAATGATCATACACTAGTGAACTTACTGTAATACATAGTAGAACGTCATCGCCTCATATAGCCAACACTCGAAAGATTATTCACTAAATATTCAAAGGGAATTTCACATTTTAGTGCAAAATAGATGAAACGGTTTTCTTGACAATTCACATTTTAGAGTATAAACTTGTTTGGGTTGTTAATTTTTGAAATTTGTTTGTGGATTCATAAGTGAATAAAAGGACACTTTCATGGATTAACGTGCTTTAAGGGTACTGTAACAGTCATCTGCAAAAACTAGTAATCGTATTTGGATGGCAAAGGAGGAAGTTTAGATTCTCCATCTGACTTCTGATTTGACATGAAAGCCGATAGTTCTGATGGATATTCAGATCCGTGCAGTCCACTGAGCTAACAGTACACAAACATGTACCATGGGTTTATTCCAACTTAATGGTGTCTGACCACTCTGTTATCAAATGCGAACCATGATTCGTTTATTTTTATTAAACCTGATTTAATAATACCCAACTGATTTCTTTTTTTTTTTTTTTCCTGTCTCTTATTGTGATTATTCTTGATTTAGTTAAAAGAGGCAATGGCTGCTATGAAGAGAACCAGACAAGATGTACAGAACATCGTTGAAGCCATCCAGAAAAAATCTGGTAGGAGTAATTTATTGTACACTGGTGTTTTCTATTGTAACTTTAAAAAAGCTTTTTGTTTTTCGCTTCATTACATTCTTCTGAAAAGTGATATTTTTATGTAAGTGTCTGGAATTAAAGGAGAGGGCTTAGGGTTACGTAGTATCTGAAACATGAACAAGTAATATAAAGGTCAGACCTTTTTTTCTTTTGTTTTTCTAATTATTAAAATTATTATTTTTCTTCTGTTAGATGGACCCCAAGGCAAAGTGTCTTCCCGTCCTTCTTCACCAACTAGCTCAGTAGGTGGTTCCAACCAGACCACCACGCTCAATGATATGAGCAAAGATGGAGATCTCGTGGTTGGAATGCGAATTCTTGGAAAGAAAAGAACCAAGACCTGGCATAAAGGGACCCTAATCTCCATCCAACTAATGGGTGAGTGCTGCCTGCTGCAGCGTTGTTAAACTAAAGAGATATTTCTTCATTATCTAGACCTTGTTAGGATGATCTCCTTATCTCAAACTCAAGTGTGATAAATGTGAGACTAAAATGCAAACTTTTGCATGATGTCCAAAGTTGGCCGAGCCAACTTTGTCTGTATCGACATACTCCTTATATCGTCCACAAATGACAATCTTTATTTGGATAAGGCAGGTTGTTCGTTTATATATTGCAATAAGTCCCAACAAACTAATAGATCAACACTGTTGATGTAATGCTACTAAATACAGATATTGATAACAGATATGGTGACTGTTTAATGGGTTCAGAACCATTGCGATTAGAATTTTCATTAAGACTTGATTTCAGTCTTAAGGTACCTTGGTGCTGTGATATAGTGTCTTGATTTTGTGGCATAGTTACATATAGTTACATAGCTGAAAAGAGACTTGCGTCCATCAAGTTCAGCCTTCCTCACATATGTTGTTGCTGTTGATCCAAAAGAAGGCAAAAAACCCAGTCTGAAGCGCTTGCAATTTTGCCACAAACTAGGAAAAAATTCCTTCTTGACCCAAAAATAGCAGTCAGATGTCTCCTTGGATCAAGCAGCTGTTACCCCACTAATTAGAAATTATATCCCTGTATGTTATGTTTTTGTAAGTATTTATCCAATTGCAGTTTAAACATCTGTAGTGACTGACAAAACCACCTCTTCAGGCAGAGAATTCCATATCCTAATTGCTCTTACTGTATAAAAACGTTTTCTTTGCCTTAGATGAAATCTCCTTTCTTCCAGCCTAAATGTGTGACCTCGTGTCCTATGTATAGCCCTGTTTATGAATAGATTTCCAGATAAAGGTTTGTACTGGCCCCGAATATATTTGTATAAAGTTATCATATCCCTTCTCATGATTATATCCCTTTACCACTCCTTGCTGTAGAGAACCATTTCATGCAACCCGTACGATCTAGATAATTTGGTGTTCTGTTGTACTTTAATTCTGTATTGTTCTATAAAGGTCCAGGAAAAAAATTCAAGGTGAAATTTGATAATAAAGGGAAGAGCCTTTTATCCGGCAACCACATCGCATACGACTACCACCCACCTACCGAAAAGCTGTTTGTAGGAAGCAGGGTCGTAGCCAAGTATAAGGACGGGAACCAAATGTGGCTATATGCTGGAATTGTGGCAGAACCTCCCAGCAGCAAAAATAAAATGAGGTACGGTCCAGCTTTTATTATATCCTTACCCACTATTGGTGATAGATAATGATTCTCCTCAAACACAATAGTCAGGGATAAGTCCTCTTAGGGGATAGAACCATTGTGTGATGGTAACTGCAGTCAGTTGATTGTTAGTCAGTAGCTAAGTCTTGTGGGAAATTATTTTATTAAGTCAGCCTTAACCCTGATAGACTTGCAGGACATGTTCTCTCTTAATTGGATAATGCTATGTGTTATCCTATGTATGGACCTATGTAAGGTCCTCCATACCTCCCAGGGCGGTCGGCTACATGCTCCCTGAGCCTGCCGCCTCCATACCTCCCAGGGCGGTCGGCTACATGCTCCCTGAGCCTGCCGCCTCCATACCTCCCAGGGCGGTCGGCTACATGCTCCCAGAGCCTGCCGCCTCCATACCTCCCAGGGCGATTGGCTACATGCTTCGTGAACCGGCCGCCTCCATACCTCCCAGGGCGGTCAGCTACATGCTTCGTGAACCGGCCGCCTCCATACCTCCCAGGGCGGTCAGCTACATGCTTCGTGAACCGGCCGCCTCCATACCTCCCAGGGCGGTCAGCTACATGCTTCGTGAACCAGCCGCCTCCATACCTCCCAGGGCGGTCAGCTACATGCTCCCTGAGCCTGCCGCCTCCATACCTCCCAGGGCGGTCGGCTACATGCTTCGTGAACCGGCCGCCTCCATACCTCCCAGGGCGGTCAGCTACATGCTTCGTGAACCGGCCGCCTCCATACCTCCCAGGGCGGTCAGCTACATGCTTCGTGAACCAGCCGCCTCCATACCTCCCAGGGCGGTCGGCTACATGCTCCCTGAGCCTGCCGCCTCCATACCTCCCAGGGCGGTCGGCTACATGCTCCCAGAGCCGGCCGCCTCCATACCTCCCAGGGCGGTCAGCTACATGCTTCGTGAACCAGCCGCCTCCATACCTCCCAGGGCGGTCAGCTACATGCTTCGTGAACCCGGCCGCCTCCATACCTCCCAGGGTGGTCAGCTACATGCTCCCTGAGCCTGCCGCCTCCATGCTCCCGTTGGCGGACACCCAGCTGGCTCCATTGTTTGCTCAGCCGGCCTCTTTAGGGAAAAGTATGACAAATCCCAGACGCCAGGCCAAAATTTCTAGTCGCCATGGCGACCTGGCGCCTGTGATTTGTCGAGCCCTGCCTTATTCACAGAAACTTCCAATGCCATCCCAGATTACCTCTAATTGTTCTTCAATGGGAGAAACACATTATCAATATAAACCGACAAAAGTCTGGATGACAAATCCTTAACTTATTTTGAGGGAGATTCTCCTCTTTTTAGCAATAGAAATGGACTGGCATTGCTGAAAGCTTTTTTTTAATTTTTATTTTTTTTATAGAGATTCTAAATAGGCTTACGGTAAGTTTGAATAAAGATTAACATGTTTGAATTGTTTTGTAGATATCTGATCTTCTTTGATGATGGGTATGCGTCCTACGTTACACAGACAGAGCTGTATTCTGTGTGCAGGCCCCGTGAGTTCTTCTTTGTTATTTTCCATGCTTGTGTATAGAGGAAGAAACCTTCACTTGTATACATTACCTCTCTTCTAATTTCTCAGCTGTTTAATTTATAGGTAGATATGTTACCACTTTGCTCCCAGTGTACTGTTCCTTAGGTCCTTGGGTAGCACTTTCCCAAATTATGTCAGCTTACTTGACTCCAGCTTCCAATCTTGTCATACTAGACGCATCAGCAATGTGATAGCGTGCTACAACTTTAGCAAAATCTAATTTAAAGAATGTGTAACAAGGTCGCTGGTGTCGTTGGAGTAATTTATCTCTGTGGAATTCTGCATACTTGTACCTAACATGTAAAGTTATCATTACCTTGTGCCTACATGTGCTTTAGCACTTTACAATAATACACATATTTTTATATTCTAACAGAATGACACATACATTGGGGATATAAAACAATTGTTGATATACAAAGTAATGTTGAGAGGCGAGAGAGCCCTACTCAAATGAGAGAAAATCATAGTTTCTGACAAATAGTTTGCTTTTGACTGTAAGATTAGTAATGATCTTAATAATGTTGTTGTTGTGTCAGACTACCCATTTTGTAGATGTAATTTGTTTGTTGTAAATACTACAAAATTGTGTGCTTTATGTAGGACTTTTATATGATTTTTTTTAAAATTAGGATAGAAAATAGTATTGTATTGGGACTTTTTTTCAGTCTCTATGGCTATACTGATTATAATCCAAACCAAGTATCCTACCTCTCTTCTAGTAAACAAGTCGTGGGAGGACATTGAAGACGTATCTTGCCGGGACTTTATTGAGGAGTATGTCACAGCTTATCCCAACAGGCCTATGGTCCTGCTGAAGAGCGGTCAGATGATAAAGACAGAGTGGGAGGGAACATGGTGGAAATCCAAAGTGGAGGAAGTGGATGGCAGCTTAGTGAAGATATTATTTCTGGTAGGTGATGCCATCATCTGCTTCTTTTCTGGACAATTTAAATTGTGAATTGTTATGTCGTGTGTGTATACCCGTAGGCTTTTAAGAA
This sequence comes from Pelobates fuscus, assembly GCF_036172605.1. Classification (NCBI taxonomy): domain Eukaryota; kingdom Metazoa; phylum Chordata; class Amphibia; order Anura; family Pelobatidae; genus Pelobates; species Pelobates fuscus. The sequence goes on along the minus strand of NC_086329.1, from coordinate 103,568,894 downwards.
AACTATAAGATAATTATATAATGGTAATATGGACAGTACCTGAAAAGTCAATATATTGGTTAATTATAAGTATACAATTTAAACATAAAATAAAAAAAAGTAAAATTTGGGTAAATGTTTTTTGACAGCAGTGTCCACCCCCTTTTTTTTTTTTTTATAAATCTATAAGCATAATTTGACTGATGGGAAGTTCCAGAGCCAGTTTCAGAACGTAGTGGGAGCTTTGCAAAACCCGAATCTGTTTGTTGACATCAGTCATATTTCTTCTTGTCCGTTTGGTGTGTTTCAAAGTGCACTTGATTGGAAGATCTAAATCCTCCTCTTTTACTCTCTTCCAGGATGACAAGAGGTGTGAGTGGATATACAGAGGCTCCACTCGTCTGGAACCCATGTTCAGCATGAAGACGTCCAACGCCACTGCACAAGAGAAAAAACAGTCTGGACATCAGAGGACGCGGCCTAATATGGGTGAGTCAAAGTAAAACAATACATGCTCTCATAAAGCTTTACATAGAAATGCCTGGGGTTCCTCTTTATTTCCCTGGAGGAGGGAGTGATCTCTTTGCACCTGTAGTCGTCTCAGAAGTAAACCGTAGTTGGTAGCGTTTTCCTATTATTAATCTGTCCCTCGAAGCAGCATTTTTCATTTTGATGTGGCATGTATTGCGACCAGCTGAAGCACGATATTGCGGTATTTGTACACCGTCTCTTTTCCTACATTTCTGAACACGTAATATTTTAAAACTCCTTTACTTTAATGACCGAAAAGGGGTGGGAATTTTACATGTGAAATGATGTAAGCTAATAAAAAAATGTTCTGGCCCTAGGTGCGCTTCGTAGCAAAGGACCTGTGGTACAGTACACTCATGATCTGACAGTGGATGAAACGCCAAGCAAAAATGTTGCCCCATCCTCACCACAGTCCATACCATCACCCCAGCTCATTGATACTGAGTAAGTGTTGCCTCTGCTTTACACTTGTTACAGATAAAGCGAACTGCCAGGATGAAGCAAGTTCATTTTCTTTTTCTTGCTGATGTTGTGGGCAGTTTAGATGAAAGCAATCAGCTTTCCTGGTGGCACATGGAGGTTGGCCTTATGGATGTCAATTTAAACAGACATTGATGCAAAAATATGCTTTTATTATAAAGTAAAAGCTATATAAAAGTTAGCTACATGACTATGTAACAAAATCTACTTAAAATGACAAATAAAACAACATAGCATTTAAAAAAAACAAGCATCAATATAGTACAGAATGACAGATGTCACTGAAACAGACTATTTTTATTCATCACAATAACTATTATAAAACCAGACACCAAGCGACTTTACAACACAAACACTAAAATGTCTCCAATGAATCATTATTAATTATACGTTTAATTCCTGATGAGAACATAAGTTTCGTACGTTAGATGCTCTGATATACAAGCGTTACTTCTTTTCTTTGCAGTTTAAAACAAAATTGCAATCACTACCATTGGATATGAATCCCAAAAACAGAATAATTGGTAACCGAGAGAATACTATTGCAAATTTATGCTGTAACGAATAATAGGGCAATCCTCCTATATTACCAAAATTGGGGGATTTAGAAGAAATTCCAGGCTACAGTACTCTTACCGGGCCTTACACTAGTTAACTCCTGTGTATTTTTCCTGGTCTTCACCCGTATCTGTTTAAACATGGAGTGTAGCTGAACTCTGATTAAGATCATTAGATGTTTTTGGTAAGGCTTACTTTTATAAGCTTGTCTGAAGCTAACATTTTACAACACAATTCTCTTAATGAACAAATGTCTACACTTTATTGAAATTCATGGGATGTAAAATCTGAGTGTTACAGTTCAGATCTGAGACATTCTGATTATACAAAGTACTTGATAATATGAAAAGAATTCCTGAGAAGTTTCTTATTTTGTGTTGTATTTAACGCTCTGCCTGTTCTGTAATTTTGCATCTGTCTGCTGATTTAAATTTGTCTGTTTTTTGCTTTCTTTAGTAGACTTTTCCGCTCCCAAGTTATGTTGGGCCTTTCTTGAGTTTTTTTTTTTTTGCTTTCTCTAGTAGTATTTTCTGTTCCTAAATGTTATGTTGGGTCCTTTCCCAACACTTTTTGAGCCCTACTTGAAATTTGAAGTTCATTCTGTGCTTCTGTCAGTTCAGACAGTCAGCAGGCTCAGTCAAAGAAGCAAGTTGCCAAGAAAAGTACATCATTCCGGCCGGGATCGGTGAGCTCTGGCCAATCTTCACCTGTCCTCAGTGAACCTGGTCCACGCCCTACACAGCCCAATGTGTCTACCCAGCCAATTCAGCCCAGTCAACCTCCCCAACCTCCCCAACCTCCCCAACCCAACCACACCATACAAGCCATCCAGCCTGCTCAAACTCTTCAGGCCAGTCAACCCATTCACACTCTCCAGCCAAACCAAACCTTTCACATCTTGCAACCCAACCAAACCTTCCAAACTATTCAGACTATGCAAGGCCTCCAGACAATACAGACTTTTCAGACTGTACAAGGACAGAGGTTCCAGGCCATTCAGGGTGGACAGACTTTCCAGGCCATTCAAGGTGGGCAGATTTTTCAAGCCATTCCTAGTGGACAAACTTTCCAGGCCGTTCAGAGTGGGCAGACTGTCCAGGTTGTTCGTGGTGGGCAGACTGTCCAGGTCGTTCGTGGTGGGCAAACTGTCCAGGTTGTTCAAGGCGGACAGACTGTTCAGGTTGTTCAGAGCGGACAGACTGTTCAGGTTGTTCAAGGCGGACAGACCATTCAAGGAGGACAGACTTTACAAGCCATTCAAGGAGGGCAGGCAATCCAGTTTGTTCAGAGTGGACAGACCATCCAACCAAACAGGTGGGTCACTGTTGCGTACTATGCTTTAATTTGTTAAAATTCTATTTATGTATGGCTTATTTATCTATTTAAAAGTGTTTTTATAACCCAACTTATGAAAATAATCCATTTTTTAAATGAGGGATTTACTGGTGGTGTAATTCTTTGTATGGATAATGATTTAAAATATGAAGAAAAAGGAAAGCTTTCATCCAAAGATGTATTAAAGAATTATTAAAGGAATACTATAGTGGCATGAATACAAACATGCATTCTTGACACTATAGTCATAAAATGGCTGTTTAGGTGACTAGCCTCCCTGCACACTGTGCAGCACTAGACTACTAAGCAACGTCTGAGAGACTGCCACTAGGGGTGCTAGGCAGCAATGTAAACACTTCCATTTCTCTGCAAAGGCAGCATTTACAGTACTCAGCCTCTATTGACAGACGATAGACACCAGAACCACTACATTAAGCAGTTGTGGTTCTGGTGACTATAGTGTCCCTTTAAAGTTGTTCTTCCTCATTTGTTTTACTTGTATCTAATTTAGTGAGTCCATATAAAAGACCATAGTCAATACACCAGTAATATAGGCCTCTCGTAGACCCTGATAATGTGTAGATTGGGCATCTCAATTCTCTTGAGTGATGGGTAACATTCTGGGCCCAGATCTAGAAATAAAAGAATACTTTAACCTCTTCCCTCCCATTAAGCAGGTACATTCAGGTTTAACCTATGTTTTGTAATGCAAAAATGATAGTAGTTTATATAGCTCCACACACAATTTTATTGATTAATTTCTGTCTTTTTGCCCCTACCATCCGGCCCCGTACAAAAACCTGTAATCAGGGTATTGGTGCATTTTTTGTTTGTCTCCTTTCGTCACATCTACTATATGTTACGAAAACAGTTTGATAGCTCAGACCATATCTGAAAAATTACTAGAACATATATATTGTGTCTCTCTCCTTATATTCCTGTCATCGGGGAATAAAGGAAAAAGTCAAAGTGTGTAAATAAAAATGTATTATAGATTGGTTTTAAAGCATGACTAATATGTAACTATAAGCGGCTGTTTTTTCTTGAGTATCAGAGCTAGTTACCAAACTATGTTTGGAATGTTACATTATGAGTTACTGAAAGCAATATAAACATTGCAGCCAGCTGTGGTAAACAGGTGCTGCTCCCGGTTTAATAATCCGGTTATAAACTGTAATGGTTATGGTACTTAGAGTGTCACTTTAACAATGCGTGAATTCACAGGTGAGTATCTCTTTCCCTACACAATTTATGTGCAGTCTCCCCTCCCCCCCCCCCCCCCCCCTTTCTTATGCAGTGCACTGCACATTGATGGTTGAAGGCTTAACCGACACTGCACAGGCCCTTAGATACACATTGATATTCTAAAAAAATCCAGGCAAATGTTTGGCCCTTAGCTTAGGACCACCTTTTGTCCCCATAGGAGCCGGATGTAGGAGATCTTTGATAGTATTGATCAGGCATTGATAGTGCTTGTTTCCAAGTTAGGCCAGCTTTTATATTTACTGAATATTATGTCAGTTTTGAGAATTGCAGTGTTCCTGAACAGTTGCCCAGAGTTGAGATACATGTTGGCCGTTTTTTCTTTTTATGGAATGTTATATAAACCTTTCCTGTTCTGTGTAGGTTCCTGACCACTGTCCAGCCAGTCCCGATATTACCATCAGAACCCATGCCTCAGGAGAAGAGCTACAAGGCCCCCATGGACAAGCTTGTCTACCATCCTCATGTTTGCAGTCGCATGTGCTTGGCTCGTATTCGTCTTGGCACTTCCAAAGGCAAGAATCCTCTACTGGTACCGCTGCTGTATGATTTTCGACGCATGACTGCTCGCCGGAGGGTTAACAGAAAGATGGGCTTCCATGTCATCTACAAGACACCATGCGGTCTAAGTCTGCGTACCATGCCAGAAATTGAACGTTACATCTTTGAGACGAACTGTGACATGCTCCTCTTGGAAATGTTTTGTCTTGACCCCTACGTGCTTGTAGACCGCAAATTCCAACCACAGAAACCATTTTACTACATCCCAGATATCACATACGGAAAGGAGGATGTGCCACTCTCCTGTGTCAACGAAATAGACAGAACACCCCCTCCTCAGGTGGCCTATAGCAAGGAGCGGATTCCAGGCAAAGGGGTCTTTATTAACACTGGTGCGGAATTCCTGGTGGGATGTGACTGCACCGATGGCTGCAGAGACAGGTAAGATTCAGATATTGTTATGAAGAAATCATCAGGCTTTAGTGCGTCATACACCAGTGTTTCTTGAACTAGTCTTTGGCTACTACCTATGGTTTAAGCTTAAAAGGTTACTCCAACACCATGACCACTTCTGCTTTTTTTAAGTGGTCAGGGTGGTAAAAGTCCAAATGTGCCGTGTTTCAGCTTGAAACACTGCACATCCAGAGGTTTTGTTAATTGTGTGCTAGGGCCTAGTTTCACCCCCAGCACATGTGACCTAGCGAAGACAAAGCTCTGTTCCAGACTGCCTAATGTCTATTCTGTGCCTAAAACACGTCTGTCGTCAGAGCGAACTGCACTCTGCTGGCAGACATAAACATTTCTACGTTTGGATTCAGATTGCTTCCCCCTCCCCCCTCCTTAATAATATCCCTCCCACCTCCCTATCTTGCCCGAAATGTATTGTTTCCCCAGCCCTCCTTAACTCCCCCTCCCCTAGCCGTCTCAGAACATGCACATGTGCTTGGAGCTAGTTAAATGGTCAAATCAAAGGCTTCTCTCTTTGCCCAGTGCTGCATTAAGGGTAGTAAAGCCTTATTTTAAAATGCTTTGCAATCGTTCTTTTGGTGGGGACCCTGAAGAATAATGCCAATGAGGCATTATTCACAGATAAAAAAAAAAAATGTGGAGAAAGCCTTTAATTGATATCTCAATTTGTAGACAAATGGTAAAATCCATGGTTGGTTCTTGATGTCTGGTTTACTAAGCACTTTTTTGCTTTCAAAATATGCTGTCTTCTTTGATTTTTTTTAAGTTGTATTTTGTTTTAAATGATACATTTTGTAGGCACTAATGTGCAGTTATACACGGTACGGACCTTATTATGTCTGTTACATTAACTGAATCCTACAACAATACGTTTTTAAATGAGAAAAAAAATAAAATCATTCTAACTCATTCTTTTTAAAAGGTGCTTCATTGGACAGGTAAGGGCTACCTTATTTCAGCAGGACTGAGTTCAGTGACACGTGGGGCAAAATCAGTATAAAAAAATAAAATAAAAAAAAAATCCTCTCCTCCAATAACTCCTCCTACAGATGGCAGCACCGGTCCGCTTACTGTAAAGTGCAGGGACAGCTTTATTAGACTATGGCTGAAGCTGCTCATTCTGATGGGAGAACAATCCTTCTAATATGTTCATGTTTAATGTATATCTTTAATCATACATTTATTAATTACACACAACTAAACAATATAGCATTTGGGAAAGTGCTGTATCCTCTTTGAATCCTACTACTGCTTATCTTTTCGAGTCTTAACTATAGAGAATGTTTTGTTTCAGGTCCAAATGTGCTTGTCACCAACTGACTATCCAGGCCACAGGCTGCACGCCGGGAGCTCAGATGAACCACTCCGCTGGGTACTTACACAAGCGTCTGGATGAGTGCCTTCCCACAGGGTAAGAACAGATACATTCACCTGGTCTTTGCGTGTTTAAAGCTGCCTGGAGGGTTCTTTGCTTTTTCAAAATATGCCCTGTTTAAAATGAGATGCTCTGATAAGATAATATTTTATCTTACAACCCATCTGTAAGCTCTCTGAGAACTAGCCACAAAGTTAATTTGTGCCAGTGACTTTATTTTTTATTTTTTTTTATTAAAGCCTTCCTTTTCTCCCCAAAATTCACAAAGATTAACATGACCACAGACTAACATCATCCATCAAAGGGACACTCCGGACCCCTTACGCACTTTAACTTCCGGAAATTATCTGTGTGAAAAGTGTCCTTTTTATTTTTTTATTTTTTTTAAATGGAAAACAATTTTTAATAGAAATGAATTATAACCACCCACCTGCCCTGGATTTTCAAGCAGAAAACCGGTCCTGTTACTTCATGGTTCAGTGAGTTTAGTTGCAATGAAATTAATTGCCCAGGGCACCTAAGACTACTACAAGACTACTCAATGAGCTGCATTGGAAAGTCTGCGATTGGACAGCCACAGAAAATCTGGGCGGGGTTAGAAGGGGAGGGCTTGCAAAGCCTGCAGACAAGAGTACTGCAGCTTTTACAAGCTGGTATTAGATACACACTCAACGAAATGAATGCATAATTAAATGCAATGCAAGTTTTCATTTGCGGTATATCTACTAAACAGTGGTTATTATTTTGGTAACAGTGTCCCTTTAACCAAGTTACACAGCAGATAAAGCTAATGAATCTCAAAGTGTAACGTGGAAATGAAGCCTATACAGTTAGTAAAGATACAGCAGCAACCAAATAAAAACTTGATTTAAGGAAGTTCTGGGGAAAAGTGGAGTAATGCCCATGGAACTCGGTGGAATATCACCTTTTCTCCAAATTGCTCCAGATTTGTTTAAAGCATTTATGGCTTTAAAATAAGTGGTGACTTTTTGAAGGGGATAATCTTTAATTCAAACATTGTGATCTAAATTGCTGGCAAAATGCTTTGTTTTATTGTTACCCATAATCTAACCCCCTACTCTTCAGAAAATAATTTCTGCTAAGCCACAACTATAATAAGAATGCAAATGTGAATCCAATGGCCACTGTTTGTGTGCTCCCACAATGCATAGGGTGTCACTGTGTGCTAAACATTCTGGGATATTATCGTTGCTGTTGCAACGGCCATCGGGAGGAAAGTGATATTCACATGACGTACATTTTCTAATCAAAGCTTTTATCTTGCCTTTATTTTAAACTTCACTATGTTTAGTATCTATGTCCTTGTGGTTTAAAAATGTCTGTGTCCTAAACTTGAAATGTCTTCCCCTCTGTGCAGGGTGTACGAGTGCAACAAGATGTGTAAATGCAATCTGAATATGTGTAACAACCGTTTAGTCCAACATGGACTCCAAGTACGTCTTCAGCTCTTCAAAACCCAAAACAAGGGCTGGGGGATTCGATGTCTGGATGATATAGCCAAGGGCTCGTTTGTCTGTATTTACGCAGGTATGTTGGAACGTCTTGAGACCGATGGGTAAACCCTTTTAGGGACAGTCTACTGTTGACAATATAAATTTCCATTGAGTGAGATACGATATATAATGGAGTTACTGTGTCATTGAAGGGAAATAATCTGAGATGATGTACTTTACATTTTTCTATTTAAGTTTTTTTTTTTTAAGTATTGTTTGTATTGATCCTTTTTAACCCCTTAATGACGAGTGACGGACAAGGTCCGTCACTCAGGGGATAGGGACACTATAGTCTACATATAAAAGCAAGAAAGACAGGTCCCCCAGCCTTCCTTCTTGCTTTTATACGAACTTTCAGTAAATAAAAACAATTTTCGAAGCTTTTATATATTAAAAACTTACCTCTGTTCCAGCGCCGAGCTCCCCACCATGCCACGACCCCTTTTTCGTCAAAATGACGAAATCGTGGCGCTCAATCAGACGCTTCTCTCAGAGAGGCGTCATGGCGATGTGGTGCGCATGCGTGGCTTTGCGCTGCACCAATCGCGTTCTTCATAAATTGGCATTAAATGCCGCCCTATGAATGAACTCAGCGCCTCTACCGCGCATGTGCGCGGAATGCGCTTTTGCGAACTGAGCTGACTGACAGCACCCCTCCTACGGCAACCCTCATAGTGCAAACTTTGTGTGCAAACACTATATATAGAGATTTCTCTATACATAATGTTTGCATACAAACACACACACACACACACACAATTTAAATAAATATTGTTAAAGGGACACTATAGTCACCTGAACAACTTTAGCTTAATGTAGCAGTTTTAGTGTATAGAACGTGCCCCTGCAGTCTTACTGCTCAATCCTCTGCCATTTAGGAGTTAAATCCCTTTGTTTATGAACCCTAGTCACACCTCCCTGCATGTGACTTGCACAGCCTTCCATAAACACTTCCTGTAAAGAGAGCCCTATTTAGGCTTTCTTTATGGCAAGTTCTGTTTAATTGACATTTTCTTATCCCCTGCTATGTTAATAGCTTGCTAGACCCTGCAAGAGCCTCCTGTATGTGATCAAAGTTCAATTTAGAGATTGAGATACAATTATTTAAGGTAAATTACATCTGTTTGAAAGTGAAACCAGTTTTTCTTTTCATGCAGGCTCTGTCAATCATAGCCAGGGGAGGTGTGGCTAGGGCTGCATAAACAGAAACAAAGTGATTTAACTCCTAAATGACAGTGAATTGAGCAGTGAAATTGCAGGGGAATGATCTATACACTAAAACTGCTTTATTTAGCTAAAGTAATTTAGGTGATTATAGTGTTCCTTTAAACACACATACACACTATTTCTACTTCTTTCTATCTATTTATATCTCTATCTCTATCTATCAATATATCTCTCTATGCCTTTCTATCTCTCTATGCCTTTCTATCTCTCTATGCCTTTCTATCTCTCTCTTCCTCCCTCTCAACCTCAGCCACCCACCCACACTCACTCACTCACTCACTTACAGTTTGAATCCTCCCCTCCTGCTCAGTCTCAGGTCTTCATCCTGTCAGCTCCTCTAGCCTGTCAGCTCTCAATCCCACGTGACAGCCTGCAGACAGAATGCTCGTGCACAGAGCTGCCCTCTGTCTGCTGACAGCAGATCTGAGTGGATTGAGAGGAGTTTTATGCCTCAATCAACTCGGAAGTCCCTCTGGTGGCAGTCTGAGTGACTGCAGCTGGAGGTGTTCCTAGCTTTGAATGTAAACACTGTATTTTCTCAGAAGAGAGGCTGCAGGGAGCTATAGATCTCACCTGAACAACCTTATTAAGCTGAAGTTGTTCAGGTGACTATTGTGTCCCTTTAATACCTGCAGTGGACTTTGGATCATGTTTAGATGTTTGGATGGACTCTATTGCAATAGTTAAACTCTTCATGTCCCGTCCTTTCTCTCTCCTGTTCTCCCGCACAGGTAAAATCCTGACTGATGACTTTGCAGATAAGGAAGGGCTAGAAATGGGTGATGAGTACTTTGCTAATTTGGACCACATTGAGAGTGTGGAGAACTACAAAGACGGTTATGAGAGTGATGTCAAGTCCCCGTCTGATAGCAGTGGTGTTGACCTCAGGGAGGACGAAGAGGAGAACAGTGGCAGTGATGACCAAGATGAGTCCAATGACAGCTCAGATGATAATTTTGGTAAGAATGAAGACATTACCACTAATTCTGTGTGGCGAAGTTATGCCACCCGTAGGCAAACAAGGGGTCAGAAAGAAAATGGCACATCAGAGACTGCTTCCAAGGACTCTGCTCTAGCCAGGCAGACCAGTCAAGAGGAGACCAATGACTGCAAACTGCCTGAGGAGACTTCCAAAAACAAGGTGGCTTCATGGTTAAGCTCGAACACTATGGCAGACTCTTTTATGGACTCAGACAGTAGATCTTCTTTACGGCTGGGAGAAACACCAGCGACAGATAAGGGAAATCCTCCTAGTGTGGATCCCTCTTCGAAAGTTGCAGTGAAAGAAGAGAATGTTAAGGTGAGACTTTTTCTACGCAATTAAATTCTACCAAATGCAAATTTCATTAGGTTTGTGTGGGTTAACATCTGAACATTTGCAATTTTAGAAATTGCAGATGATGGTCATTCAATGTCCAAATGTACTTCTTTTTATGCATGGTTTGTAATGTCCTTAATCTGAAAGTAGCATGCAGAAAAAAAATAGAGTAATCCAGCCTCAAAGTTTTAAAGTCCTATGCTTAAAGTTATCTGTAACTATTACTCCCCGCAACAGACCCCCCAACTGCAACATGCACTTGGTAAATGGGCAGAATGGTAGCAATTGATTCGTCAGGAGAAGAGGAGTGGGTGAAGCATAAGGGCGTGGAGCTATTCAGTTATAAAACTGCAAGGAACACTCCCAACTCCGTAACCATTAGAGTCGCCTGAAACGGTTACTGTGGCATGAGTGTCCTCCCAAAATAATTCTTCAAAGTATTTTGGAATATTTTGACAACTTTGAGTCCCCTGGGCCTCATGCCTCATCTGGTCTTCCCCTGCAGGAGCTGCATGTCTTCATTAAACCATGTCAATCCAAGACTGCACTCACTGCCTGGCAGAGCTGAGTGGACGCTCTCAGCCATTGAGAGTTTTATTGCCAAGTTCATTGGAGAATCCAGTAGCAAGAATGCATATGCGGGTGCTTGATTTGAAAAAAGTAAGTTGTTAAACTGTTCTAAAATGGTTCGGCAACTTACTTTAGGAGGGAGCCAGGCACCATAACTACTATGGCTGGTTCTTGGAGTGTTCCTTTAACCCCTCTACTGACAGCCACATGTGTCAGGTGTGCGATGACTTGTAAAATAATCTGCTTTGAAACCACACGGATAATCCCCTCACATGCAGTGCGAGTTTGTGGCACACTCTGCAGGTCTCGCAATGACAATGGTAGTGCCCATCACAGGATGATCTATTAATGCTTCTCATGTTTTCCTCTGTGTGCAAGTTGCATTGAATCTTTAATAACTAAAGACCGTGTGAACAGGAAATAATATTCCATTCACATGTGTAGCCGCAACACCAAATTATCTCAGAAATGCCCCAAAAATATTAGCTTGTACTTGTGAGTCATTTCATCGTTAAATTAACAGGATTCTTGCCACGGTGCTAAACCTTTCCCAAAAATGAATAATGTGTCACAATAGGTGCATGTAGGTCCGCACACATGGGTAATCCCTAATAATCCACACGAAAACAGTGCTGGGAAATTTGTGTCATCTCAGCGTACTACAATGTTTTGGTGTGATATGCCTGTGCTACCTTTAGCATCTATGTGGGCTGCAGTGACCGCATGATACAATTACACTTTGATGTGCATACGTTTTTATCAATAAATATGCACTCTTTTCATATACATTATTTTTCTGTGGATTATGTAGGATTGTCTGTGTGCGGACCTACATGCACCTATTGTGATGCATTTAATCTTTGCTTATATTAAATAAGTAATGGTTTAAAAAAAAAAAAAAAAAGTGTCAAGGTATAAAATAATTTCCTTGATTCCTTCAGAGTTATTCACTAAAGTGAGAAATGAAAGAGTTTTAGATTTAAGGCCAACGTAGCTGAACTTGAAGCATAGCCGACTTAGAGAATTTTTCCAGTTCTGTTCTTTTCACTTTAAATTTGAAATTCACTTTGATTTCACAACAATTTTGACTTAAATAGATACTATAAGCACCAAGACATCTTTAGCTTAGTAAAGCAGGTTTGGTGTTTTGATAGTGTCTCTGCAGTCTCTGCCATTTAGGAGTTAAATCACTTTTTTGTTTATACTGCCCTAGTCACATCTCCCTGCATGTGACTTACACAGCCTTCATACACACTTCCTGTAAAGTGAGATCTAATGTTTGCACTTAATTTATTGCACACATAATTTAGAAGGTCTTATCTCCTGCTCTGTCGATAGCCTTTGAAACCCTGCCGCCTCCTGTGTGTGATTAAAATTAAATTTACAGAGCAGGAGATAAAAACTTCTTAAGTAAGTTACACCTGCTTGAAAATGGAACAAAATTTTTTTTTTCATGTAGGCTGTGTCAGTCACAGCCAGGGGAGGTGTGGCTAGAGCTGCATAAACAGAAACAAAAGTGATTTAAATTCTCAATGGCAGAGGATTGAGCAGTGAGACTTCAGTGGCATTATCTATACACAAAAACGGCTATATTAACCTAAAGTTGTTTCAATGCCTATAGTGTCCCTTTAAGTGAACAATCTTGCTTGTCTCAAATGGCTGTGACCTATAAGTATCTCTCATTTTACCAAAGGAATATATGTAGATTGACCTCCATGTATTCAGATTCCAATTCTGTGGCAGCAAATTTGGCATACTTGTAGGGGAGGTGCAAAACCTTGAGAGGCAGCATTTTATGTTCCCAGTAGGTGCCATTAGGAGGTAGAAGGGAGTGACCACAAGATTTATATTTCTGTGACAGCGCACGGACAGCCAGCCACAAAAAAAAGTATATTAAAAAATTATAGCACAGTCTCCACAATTTACCCTGCAGTTTGGAAACCGGGCACATAGAACAGAAATAACATGTATCCATATTCTGCCAAAGAATTTATTGTCCATATATTGGTTTAAAATATTATTTGGGAACCTATGATTTATATTTTTTTTTAATTATAGAACTGAACTGTGACTTTTTCTCATTTTCTTTCCCTGGAGTATAATTGTAAATTTTAACCCTTGGAAGGAACACATGATTTGCGATCACTCATTCCACAGTAATGCAGAACAGGACACGACATATAATGACCAGTAGTTTGAGCCAGCGGAAAATTTTAGGACCTAAATATTGTACATCACATGGCACCCAAATATCACCCGTACTGTAACCTTCACTAAGTAATTCTCACTGTTATAACTCTCTGGCACATGTGTGATAAACAAAACACACAAATATTGTGATTATTAACATGTGGTTATGCTGCTTGGTAAATTGGCTTACTGTAAACCAGGCAAAGACTTCACATTAAGCCACAAGTATATAAAGCTGCATCACGCATCTCCCAGTGTACATACTGTGTCCTGTGTCCACCAGGCCTTGGATCGTCTTGCATCCAGGATTAGTGCTGAAACAATGCAGAGTTTCCATGAACCATCTCTTCCAATCATGTCCCTGTTCGTTAACCCCATCCCAGCCGAGCACTTTTTAGTTGAAAAAATATTAACATGTATTTGAAGCAAAGGATGTATAAGCTAGCATATAAGCATATCATCATACAGAGATTTTATGTATAATTACTTTGCAGACAAATGTCAAAATTAGATTTATGCAAGTTTACACAATTGTAATTTTTATTTTATTTATTTGTTCTTCCTTCATAAAAAAAACATTTGGGTGATTAAAAATCTTTAGTCCTTAATCCTGCAATATTTCATATAACAGTAGTTGTTTATAGTAGATGTGAACAAAATAGATAAAAATGGTCAGATATCCTGCTTATCGCTATTTGTATAGACTCTGAAAGCATTACTAGCAGTGCAGCTTACTAAAAATAACAATGTAAAAAGAATGTCTGCATTTCAGCATAATGCCCACATACAGTAAATTAGATTAGTATATTTCTAAAATAAAGGTATATAAATGTAATATAAAGCCGACATTAAAATATTAGTCAATGTCTGGAGGAATAATATGACCCATTGAAGCTTCCTGTACTGTTTGGAAACGCTAACAGTAGCTAATTTACTGGCATTAAATCAGTGACTTCTTGCAGAGGGGAATGTGTTCTTCTACAGACTGGTTATTCCCAGAGTATAATTGAGGATGAGTGAGACTTGATGGACTAAATTTAATTTTGAGGAGAAACTGTCACTTCCTTACTTTTAGCACAACCAAATAGCTAATATTAAAATATTAAAATATTTTTAAATCGGTTTGTTTATATTTTAAAGAGTTACTCCAACAATTTGTATGGTGTCCTATGGGTACTAGTTAATAGGTTCCCACGCTAAAATTAGTTTAAATCTTACCTGGAAACTAGCACCAGGCAATGAACTATGCTCCCTCCCATCACGTTTTGTCACTCATTTCCTCTAAATGGTCAAGGAGAGGCATTTGATTAAACCATTCTCACTGGCTAAGAGCACTCATGTGTGCGCGCTCCAAGCCAAGCCGGGTAGGTAGTGGAGGAGGTCAGAGGGAAGATAGGGATTAGAGTAAAGAGGGGGGGGGGGGGGGGGGGGGGAATCCAAGCCCTGCTGCCAAATGCAGCAGGGCTTGGATTGCACTAATTGGGAGGGAGGCATTGAAGCTTCTCCTTGCAGATGAATGGTGGAAATTTGATGCAAGGGTAGGAGGTAATGTCTGTCACCTGCAATGTATGGTGACGACAGACATATTTTTTTCACAGGTTTAACATTTGCCAGCCAGGAGCAGAGTTTGGGGCTGCCCGAACCACATGTGTTTAGGGTGCAACTATTCCCCAGCAAAATACTGCAAATATCTTATTTTTCAAAGCAGAAACCCTTCGCATACAGATTCCTTTCTCCATTCTAAAAGCAGAAGCCATGGATGTTGGAGTAACCCTTTCACTTGCATCCCAGTCAAGGCAAGGCGATGTATGGCCTCTTTATTAATTATACTAGAAAGAGCTCTACAATCTCTCTCCATAAATTACAGCATATGTTCTGTTTCTCACTTGGAGAGAACATTTCTTAAAACAAGCACACAAAAACAGAAATTACATCATATACAGCACTCGTAGGATACAGAACACCCACAGTCAGTACAGTGTGGATAACAAGCAGCTATAAGTTTTTGAGTCGAAGATAAAAAAAATAATTACAATTAAAACAAATAACTTGGCTTTTCTCCTGCACAGAGTCTCCCTCGGCACAGCAGGAACCTCCTCCTCAAGTGATGTCCTCCCGGAGACATGCCTCCCAGGATGACTGTCCAATCCAATGTTTATCATTAGAGGAGCATTGGGGACCAAAGGCACATGTTCGATGCTCGCCACGATGTGCCTAAATTCTGCCATAGAGAATAATTTAACACAATGATTCTCTATGGCTGACTGTGACGGCACTGTGTGTGCATGCGTTATGGCCTGGTATGTTATGGTATGAGAACCAGGAAGTAAGATTCCTGGCTCTCATACTAGAGTGCCTGGACTGTGCTTCCATGCCCTCTAATTTACTACAGTGTTTTAAAGGGGTAGGTGAAGGGGGCAGGACTGCAGACACCATGACAACTTCATTAAAACAAAGTTGTAAAAGTGCCTACAGTGTCCCCTTAAGGGTGCTCTGGAACATAGAAAGTTTTTTACACAGTATGTAATCAGAGTAGCTAGTCTTATTTTTACTGAGTGTGTTGTTTCTTTAATCCTTTTATTGATGTAATAAAGACATGTCTTTCCTTTCAGGCTGAAGATTCAAACCGGACCGCGGGGTAAGCATCACATATCATTTCATATATTTTTTTTTTATTTTTCTTTCATCTGATTGCTTTTCCCAAACATTGCGTGTGAATATCCATGTTCAGTCTTTGCTCTTGTCTGCAGGGCTGGAGGCAGCACACGGCTGTACGGATATAACCCTTCCCCAGCCAAGCCAGAAGGAGTTAGGAGGCCTATGACCAAAACATCCATGCACCAAATCAGGCGACTGACCAACCATACCCAACCTCCAGCGGTAAGTATAAATAGATAATTAAAACCTACTGCAGTGATCAACCTCACAACTGGTGCCAAAGACCCCATGGACCATTGGCACCACAATACACTGTAGCATGTCTTTATTTTCAAAGCAGCTGTTACTGGGATTTTAATTTTTTTTTGTATAAAATCTTTCTTTATGAACGTAATGAAAATGGCAGGTTCACTTTATGGCTGAATTCTAAGTGGTTGCTTAGTGCTTTGGGTCAGTGTGTGTTTAGATAGAACAGTGGATACTGGAGACCGTATCTCCAGAAGGATATTGATACTTCAGAGAGTGTTCAGAGAAGGGCTACTAAACTGGTTTACAAGATAAAACTTACCAGGAAAGATGAAAGAATCTTAACAGGTATAGCTTGTAGGAAAGACGAGACAGGGAGGATGTGATAGAAACCTTTTAAATACATAAAGGGAATCAACACAGTAAAGGAGGAGACTATATTTAAAAAAAGAAAAACCACCACAACAAGAGGACATAGTCTAAAATTAGAGGGACAAAGGTTTAAAAATATCAGGTAGGATTACTTTACTGAAAATGGTAGTGGATGCATGGAATAGCCTTCCAGCTGAAGTGGTAGATGTTAACACAGTGAGGGGGAGTTTAAGCATGCGTGGGATAGGCATAAGGCTCTCCTAGCTTTAAGAGAGTAATGCAAGTATTTAGAAAATTGGGCAGACTAGATGGGCTGAATGGCTCTTATCTGCCGTCATATTCTATGTCTCTATCCTTACATGGTGAATGTAAAATAAAAACTAGTACGTTAACCTTACTTAGTCTTATTTATCCTTTGCACATACTGATGGACCTTGAGCTTTTCTTCTATAAATCTGTTTAAAACCATAATTGCAACAGATAAATAACAGTTGCATATAATTGTGCTTCACTGATTGAAGATGTGGCAGTTAAAGAAGCAGTTGTTTACATTTCAGAGTTAAACACTCCTCCAGTAGCTCTCACAGTGACAGCCACTAGAGGCATATCCTGCTGCAGCAACACAGTAAAATTCAGTCACATGACTGTAGCCCACACAGGAAAGCCTTGATCTAATTTTATGCTGTAGGGAAATGTGATGCGCTCGCACATGCACATTAGGTCCTCTATGAGGAGCATTTGATTGGACTCACAAAGGAGGAGACCCTGCCTTCTCCATGATGCCGCAGGAGGTGGAGAGGTAAGAGGCTCAGAGAGAGCCTTGGGGCTGGAAAAAGGTAAGTAAAACCCGGGGCTGGAAAAAGGTAAGTAAAACGAATGGATGAGAAGGCTACTAGAGAGGGTCAGGGACTCTCAAGCAATAGGCACACAGAAGTGTATTCGTAATGCTTTAGTGTTCCTTTAATTTATCTTCAAAAGACTTTTTATGAATGGCGTGATTTTATGCTCACACTGACAAATATTAAAATTTAACAAAAATGCTGCTGAGAGTGTGATGTCAGCAGCCAATCAGAATCTGAGATCCCAGCTGTTTAACTTCCAAAACTCCACTGTGAATAGAATGAAAAAACATGGTTGTGTGACCCCTTTGCTGAAGCACGTGATGTTTCCGGGTTAACCATAAATCCTTTATTTATTTTCTAGTTAAAACCAGCTGCTGAATAGATTTTAAAACGTCTGCATGACATATAGGCAGTTATTACGGTTTGTTCCACCAATGATGAAATATTATCAGTCGATCTGTTCTATAGTTCTTTATACCCAGTACCCTTTCTTTGTAGAAGGAAATCCTGACATTATCCAGCAGCTCGGAGAGTGAGGCAAACAGTGGCAAGAAACAGGCAGCACAGGCCACGGGCAATGACAGCGACGATATTCAGACCATCTCCTCGGGCTCAGACGAGGAAGAGGAAAAGAAGAACATATCTGCCAATATCGGTGAGTGCATCATACATCTTTATCTGTTAATGTAGTTTGCCCTCCCATATGTAACAAGTCCACTTTATACAGGGAGTGTGTGTGTGTGTGTGTGTGTGACATCAGGGCACCAGATTTAATTCCTCAATACAAACCGTGTATTGGACAAAGCTCACTGCTACAGCTAAAGTCTACAGGATAGACAAGGCAGCCAGGCAATGGAAACGTGGGATTTTTACATATCTAGCAACTATATAGTCTATCCATTGTCGTCAGTACATGGGAAATGCATTATTAATTAAAATCGTAATTTACGTTGAGTAGTAATGCATGAATCGCAAAATGTTTGCAAACATATGGTAAAAATATTGCTATATTTCCCCCCCAGCTTCCATATACATGCATGCAGTGTCCTGCAGTGTCCTGCAGTGCTTGATGGACATTGTGATGCAGCCTTTGGAAGTGGGCAAACTGATATGATTTGTGAATACCATTTTGGGAGTGGGGTATTCTCTTAACTAGATTTGCCTCTCCTGCCTTTGCTATTACACTGTCTTGTTATTCACCTTTTGTGGATGAAGGGACATTATTTCTGTTCAGTGAGCGATTATCTGGAGAGTTAAATAGCCACCAGAATATTCAGCAGTTCAAGGCCTGATCACTCTATTAAGTAATTCAAGTTTAGTTTCTGAAAAACAGAACAGAGATCCAATGCAATTCTAAGAGACGTTTAGGAACAGGTAAGACCTGTGTGCCATAGATTCCTGATCCTAGTTTTATTCTGTGTTAAGCATAATACAATGTCACGTTTAACATGCTCCACTGATTTTTCTACAACATCATTTAATCAAATGATTACAGTTGTGCCTGAAAGATGAACTTATCTTTTTTGTTTTTTCTTTGTTTGTGGTCAGGCCCAGTTAAACGACAAGTGGCTGTGAAATCCACCCGCGGGTTTGCCCTGAAGTCAACTCACGGTATCACTATTAAATCTAATATGGCATCTGTCGAGGGAGGCCTTGGGCGCAGGACAACACGGCAGTTCTATGATGGAGAGGAGTCTTGTTACATTATTGACGCAAAGCTGGAAGGGAACCTAGGACGATATTTGAATGTAAGTTCCACTATATTCAGCGGACATAGACATCACTCTTTTGGCTTATAAACGGCACTACAGGCTTAAATCCACGAGAAGAACTAGAAAGCACATATGATGTGCATTTCAGGAATTTAAATGATACATAACTAAACAATTTATACTGTTGACATCAGAATCAAGTGTTTTGGAAGATTGTAGCTCTGACGCAAAGAGAAAGCAACAATGCTGTGTTGGGGTATTCACACTGTGTTTGTTGGACGCAGGGGCACAAATTTGTAGATGACTAGGTGGCCTATTCTTCTAATCTTGTGGAATAAATATTGTGATTAGTTATGCTAAACCATTGCACAGATGAAGGGATTGTTGCTACAGTAACCTGTTTATTGCCGCCAGTTAGAGCTTGTTGGATTTGATGTTTCTTTCACCTATAGGCGATCCAATGAAATCAAATGGACAGCCAATTTTGGGTTTCAGACACAGGGCTTAAAAACCACTAGTCCTTTAACTTTCAGAATGTGTTACTGTACATGTAGCCTTTACTTGTTTGATCCTTGTTATTTATTTATAGCCAGTACAGGCTGTAAGCAGACATTCCCACCCCGGTATGTCCACTGATTTAATGAATGAACCAAACAAATTGTTCATTCTGGATCTCATTTTTGGAGGATCAGCTATCCTTTAGCTTCTAGAAACTAGTGTATTTATAATAAATCTGTTATCTACAATACACATCCATTGAAAAATTACCTTTAGTTGGGTGTACATTGTTCTGGCAAAATCCCCTACAAACATATTGGTAAACCTATATTACTTTATCCTCACACAATGGCAAAATAATGTAACCCAGCAAAAGGATGACTACTGATGACCAACGTTTTCAGCTCTGCTTGCAGTCCATCTGGGGTTTTTAAAGGACACTCCACTGCCGAAAGTGGTGCAAGTCAATATGTAGTTGATTGGGTATCCCCAATGAATACGTGCATGCATTTTCGTGTATGTATTCATTAGGGATATATCTTACAAGAGCTTGTAAAAGCCGCAGCATTGGCAAGCCTTCCCCTTATTCCTTGGAAGAGACTAACCGTTTATTTACGTGGAAATAACCAATCAGATGCTTCTCATTGGGAAGCCTATAATCTTAACCTGACAAATCTTAACGTAGCAGAAAAATGCACTTGCTGGACTAGCCAACGACTAGATTTTAAATGATCTGCATATTACGCTGAGCGCTGTCTGACATTACTGTAATCTAAAATAGAAATGTTTAAATGTAGTTATTTAATTGGTGAGTAAAACGCCCCATCTGTTTTCAGGGCCGGTGCAAGGATTTTTGCCGCCCTAGGCAAAACCTTTTTTTGCTGCCTCCCCCCTCCCCCCCCCCCTATATGTCCTGCCCACCATGTGACATCACAATGCCCTTCCCATATGCTCTGCCATATGGGCCAACGCCAGTCTTCACAAAGTGTCTCTTATCTGAAAAGACAGTGTGTTTACATTAAAAAGCCTACATGCACGGGTTATAGACACCAGAACCACTACATTATGCAGTAGTGCTTCTGTTGACTATAGTATCCATTTAATGTGAGATTAGTGCAACTAATAATATATTGGATTGCCTACTTAACACCAGATGAGGACAAGAGGCTGATGGTGGGCTCAGTCTGGCTCCACAGGTCTGGTGTAGAAGAGGCTCTCTGGAGACTGTTTTTAACAGTGCTCACAACAATTAACACACAGGAAGCAGCTCCATTTTTTAGGGCCCCTTACACAGCTCAAGGTCTGGGCCCCTTACACAGCTCAAGGTCTGGGCCCCTTACACAGCTCAAGGTCTTGGGCCCCTTACACAGCTCAAGGTCTTGGGCCCCTTACACAGCTCAAGGTCTTGGGCCCCTTACACAGCTCAAGGTCTTGGGCCCCTTACACAGCTCAAGGTCTTGGGCCCCTTACACAGCTCAAGGTCTTGGGCCCCTTACACAGCTCAAGGTCTTGGGCCCCTTACACAGCTCAAGGTCTTGGGCCCCTTACACAGCTCAAGGTCTTGGGCCCCTTACACAGCTCAAGGTCTTGGGCCCCTTACACAGCTCAAGGTCTTGGGCCCCTTACACAGCTCAAGGTCTTGGGCCCCTTACACAGCTCAAGGTCTTGGGCCCCTTACACAGCTCAAGGTCTTGGGCCCCTTACACAGCTCAAGGTCTTGGGCCCCTTACACAGCTCAAGGTCTTGGGCCCCTTACACAGCTCAAGGTCTTGGGCCCCTTACACAGCTCAAGGTCTTGGGCCCCGTACACAGCTCAAGGTCTTGGGCCCCTTACACAGCTCAAGGTCTTGGGCCCCTTACACAGCTCAAGGTCTTGGGCCCCTTACACAGCTCAAGGTCTTGGGCCCCTTACACAGCTCAAGGTCTTGGGCCCCTTACACAGCTCAAGGTCTTGGGCCCCAGGGCTTGACCGTGAGTATGCCTACAATGCCCACCCATGAGTTCTCTCACAGGAAGTGGAGTGTATGTGTGTAGGGGATGTTTGTGTTATTGTAGAGGATGCAATGTGTGTGTGTTCTTATAGAATGTAGTGTATAGGGATACCAATTTGTGTAAGGGATGTAGTGTGTTTATAGGGGATGCAGTGTGTGTTTGCGTGTAAGGAATGCATTGTATATTTCTGTGTGTGTAAGGGGTGCAAGGTGTGTTTCTGTAAAGGGTGCATTGATTGTGTAAGAGATGCGATTTGTTTCTGTGTTTAAGAGAATGAGTGTTTGTGTGAACGTAAAGGGTGCATGGTGTGTCTGTGTGTGAGTAGGAATGCATTGTATGTTTGTGTGTGTGTAGTGTAAAAGAGAGGATTTGAGGGGTAGGCTAGGGACTGAGAGGGGAGCAGCTCTTTATTTAAAACATTTTCATAGTGCTCTCCCCTCCTGTCAATTATTGATTTCCCCTTCCCTCCTGTCCCTCCGTGTTCTCCCCTTCAGTCCCTTAGTGCTCTCCTTGGCCCCCTGTCCCTCTGCAGTCCCCCCTTTGTGGTCTTCTCACTCCCCCCTCTCCCCCTTAGTGGTCCTCCATCCCTCCCCTTAGTGGTCCTCCATCCCTCCCCTTAGTGGTCCTCCCTCTCCCAAACCCCTTAGTAGACCTTCACCTCACCCCCCCCCCCCCAGTGGTCATTACCCTCTCTTTCTCCTCCCCTCTCCTTACTGGTCCTCCCTCCTTCCCCCTCTTTGGTGGTCCTCCCCCCCCCCTTAGTGATCCTCCCTCTCCCAAACCCCTTAGTGGTCCTTACTCCCCTCCCCTAGTGGTCCTTACCCCCCCCCCCCTCCCCTCCCCTAGTGGTCCTTACCCCCCCCCTCCCTCCCCTAGTGGTCCTTACCCCCCCCTCCCTCCCCTAGTGGTCCTTACCCCCCCTCCCCTAGTGGTCCTTACCCCCCCCCCTTAGTGGTCCTTACCCCCCCCCCCTAGTGGTCCTTACCCCCCCCTCCCCTAGTGGTCCTTACCCCCCCCCTCCCCTAGTGGTCCTTACCCCCCCCCTCCCCTAGTGGTCCTTACCCCCCCCTCCCCTAGTGGTCCTTACCCCCCCCTCCCCTAGTGGTCCTTACCCCCCCCCCCTCCCCCCCTAGTGGTCCTTACCCCCCCCTCCCCTAGTGGTCCTTACCCCCCCCCCTCCCCTAGTGGTCCTTGCTCCCCCTCCTCCCCTAATGGTCCTTAGTCTCCCCCCTCCCCTAATGGTCCTTGCTCCCCCCCTCCCCTAATGGTCCTTGCTCCCCCCTCCCCTCCCCTAATGGTCCTTGCTCCCCCCTCCCCTAATGGTCCTTGCTCCCCCTCCCCTAATGGTCCTTGCTCCCCCCTCCCCTCCCCTAATGGTCCTTGCTCCCCCCTCCCCTCCCCTAATGGTCCTTGCTCCCCCCCTCCCCCCCTAATGGTCCTTGCTCCCTCCCCTAATGGTCCTTGCTCCCCCCCTCCCCTAATGGTCCTTGCTCCCCCCTCCCCTCCCCTAATGGTCCTTGCTCCCCCCTCCCCTAATGGTCCTTGCTCCCCCCTCCCCTAATGGTCCTTGCTCCCCCTCCCCTAATGGTCCTTGCTCCCCCCCTCCCCTAATGGTCCTTGCTCCCCCCTCCCCTCCCCTAATGGTCCTTGCTCCCCCCCTAATGGTCCTTGCTCCCCCCCCCTCCCCTCCCCTAATGGTCCTTGCTCCCCCCTCCCCTCCCCTAATGGTCCTTGCTCCCCCCCTAATGGTCCTTGCTCCCCCCCCTCCCCTCCCCTAATGGTCCTTGCTCCTCCCTCCCCTCCCCTAATGGTCCTTGCTCCCCCCTCCCCTAATGGTCCTTGCTCCCCCTCCCCTAATGGTCCTTGCTCCCCCCCTCCCCTAATGGTCCTTGCTCCCCCCTCCCCTCCCCTAATGGTCCTTGCTCCCCCCCTAATGGTCCTTGCTCCCCCCCTCCCCTCCCCTAATGGTCCTTGCTTCCCCCCCTCCCCTCCCCTAATGGTCCTTGCTCCCCCCCTCCCCCCCTAATGGTCCTTGCTCCCCCCCTCCCCCCCTAATGGTCCTTGCTCCCCCCC
This sequence comes from Pelobates fuscus, assembly GCF_036172605.1. Lineage (NCBI taxonomy): Eukaryota > Metazoa > Chordata > Amphibia > Anura > Pelobatidae > Pelobates > Pelobates fuscus. Next base: position 103,545,192 of record NC_086329.1, on the reverse strand, counting down.
TCCCCCCCTAATGGTCCTTGCTCCCCCCCTCCCCTCCCTAATGGTCCTTGCTCCCCCCTCCCCTCCCTAATGGTCCTTGCTCCCCCCTCCCCTCCCCTAATGGTCCTTGCTCCCCCCCTCCTCTCCCCTAATGGTCCTTGCTCCCCCCTCCCCTAGTGGTCCTTACCACCCCCCCTCCCCTAGTGGTCCTTACCACCCCCCCTCCCCTAGTGGTCCTTACCACCCCCCCTCCCCTAGTGGTCCTTACCACCCCCCCTCCCCTAGTGGTCCTTACCCCCCCCTCCCCTAGTGGTCCTTGCCCCACCTCCCCTCCCCTAGTGGTCCTTGCCCCACCTCCCCTCCCCTAGTGGTCCTTGCCCCACCTCCCCTCCCCTAATGGTCCTTGCCCCACCTCCCCTCCCCTAATGGTCCTTGCTCCCCCCTCCCCTAATGGTCCTTGCTCCCCCCTCCCCTAATGGTCCTTGCTCTCCCCTCCCCTAATGGTCCTTGCTCCCCCCCTCCCCCCCTAATGGTCCTTGCTCCCCCCCTCCCCCCCTAATGGTCCTTGCTCCCCCCCTCCCCCCCTAATGGTCCTTGCTCCCCCCCTCCCCTCCCTAATGGTCCTTGCTCCCCCCTCCCCTCCCCTAATGGTCCTTGCTCCCCCCCTCCTCTCCCCTAATGGTCCTTGCTCCCCCCTCCCCTAGTGGTCCTTACCACCCCCCCTCCCCTAGTGGTCCTTACCACCCCCCCTCCCCTAGTGGTCCTTACCACCCCCCCTCCCCTAGTGGTCCTTACCACCCCCCCTCCCCTAGTGGTCCTTACCACCCCCCCTCCCCTAGTGGTCCTTACCACCCCCCCTCCCCTAGTGGTCCTTACCACCCCCCCTCCCCTAGTGGTCCTTACCCCCCCCTCCCCTAGTGGTCCTTGCCCCACCTCCCCTCCCCTAGTGGTCCTTGCCCCACCTCCCCTCCCCTAGTGGTCCTTGCCCCACCTCCCCTCCCCTAATGGTCCTTGCCCCACCTCCCCTCCCCTAATGGTCCTTGCTCCCCCCTCCCCTAATGGTCCTTGCTCCCCCCTCCCCTAATGGTCCTTGCTCCCCCCTCCCCTAATGGTCCTTGCTCCCCCCTCCCCTAATGGTCCTTGCTCCCCCCTCCCCTAATGGTCCTTGCTCCCCCCTCCCCTAATGGTCCTTGCTCCCCCCTCCCCTAGTGGTCCTTACCCCCCCCCTCCCCTAGTGGTCCTTACCCCCCGCCCCTCCCCTAGTGGTCCTTACCCCCCCCCCCTCCCCTAGTGGTCCTTACCCCCCCCCCTCCCCTAGTGGTCCTTACCCCCCGCCCCTCCCCTAGTGGTCCTTACCCCCCCCCCCCCTCCCCTAGTGGTCCTTACCCCCCCCCCCTCCCCTAATGGTCCTTGCTCCCCCTCCTCCCCTAATGGTCCTTAGTCTCTCCCCCTCCCCTAATGGTCCTTAGTCTCTCCCCCTCCCCTAATGGTCCTTGCTCCCCCCCTCCCCTAATGGTCCTTGCTCCCCCCTCCCCTCCCCTAATGGTCCTTGCTCCCCCCTCCCCTCCCCTAATGGTCCTTGCTCCCCCCTCCCCTCCCCTAATGGTCCTTGCTCCCCCCTCCCCTCCCCTAATGGTCCTTGCTCCCCCCTCGCCTCCCCTAATGGTCCTTGCTCCCCCCTCCCCTCCCCTAATGGTCCTTGCTCCCCCCCCCTCCCCTCCCCTAATGGTCCTTGCTCCCCCCTTCCCTCCCCTAATGGTCCTTGCTCCCCCCTCCCCTCCCTAATGGTCCTTGCTCCCCCCTCCCCTCCCTAATGGTCCTTGCTCCCCCCTCCCCTCCCCTAATGGTCCTTGCTCCCCCCCTCCCCTCCCCTAATGGTCCTTGCTCCCCCCCTCCCCTCCCCTAATGGTCCTTGCTCCCCCCCTCCTCTCCCCTAATGGTCCTTGCTCCCCCCCCTCCCCTCCCCTAATGGTCCTTGCTCCCCCCCCTCCCCTCCCCTAATGGTCCTTGCTCCCCCCCTTCCCTCCCCTAATGGTCCTTGCTCCCCCCCTCCCCTAATGGTCCTTGCTCCCCCCCCTCCCCTCCCCTAATGGTCCTTGCTCCCCCCCTCCCCTCCCCTAATGGTCCTTGCTCCCCCCCTCCCCTCCCCCTAATGGTCCTTGCTCCCCCCTCCCCCCTAATGGTCCTTGCTCCCCCCTCCCCCCCTAATGGTCCTTGCTCCCCCCCTCCCCTCCCCTAATGGTCCTTGCTCCCCCCCTCCCCTCCCCTAATGGTCCTTGCTCCCCCCCCTCCCCTCCCCTAATGGTCCTTGCTCCCCCCCCCTCCCCTCCCCTAATGGTCCTTGCTCCCCCCCTCCCCTCCCCTAATGGTCCTTGCTCCCCCCCTCCCCTCCCCTAATGGTCCTTGCTCCCCCCCCTCCCCTCCCCTAATGGTCCTTGCTCCCCCCCCCTCCCCTCCCCTAATGGTCCTTGCTCCCCCCCTCCCCTCCCCTAATGGTCCTTGCTCCCCCCCTCCCCTCCCCTAATGGTCCTTGCTCCCCCCCTCCCCTCCCCTAATGGTCCTTGCTCCCCCCCTCCCCTCCCCTAATGGTCCTTGCTCCCCCCCCTCCCCTCCCCTAATGGTCCTTACCCTCCTCTTCCTTCCTGCCTATGTAGCATGGCTAGGGCGGTGCGGAACGCGGGACAGGAACTTCTGTTTCCTGTACCTGACCGCCGCCGGTGCTCACTTCCTGTCATTCCGCCGGCGGCCGGGTACAGGAAACAGAAGTTCCTGTTCCGCGCCGTCCGGCCACTCTACATAGAGTGACCGGCAGGAGGGAGCGCTCTGCGCTTCCCTCCTGCCGGTCACTCAAACCCGCCCGCCCTCCATAGAGCAGTGCTGCGCCGCCTGAGGCTTGCCAAAGCGCTCAGGCAGCGCAGCATGAGGTGCCACAGCGGGTACTCCGGGCACAGGGATCCGACGCCCCCTGCTAAGGTGCGCCCTAGGCGGCTGCCTAGGTCGCCTTACAGGTGGCGCCGGCCCTGTCTTTTTTTATATACAACTGGTTTGAAGTTACTATATTGATATAGCCCAATATGTTTCCGAACTGACTCTCTTCTGTCCCATTACAGCACAGCTGCAGCCCTAACCTGTTCGTACAGAATGTGTTTGTGGACACACATGACCTGCGCTTTCCATGGGTGGCTTTCTTTGCTAGCAAGTAAGAAGGTTTAATATTACCGTTAAATTGTTAACATGCAAATCTCATACACATCAGCCTGGTCTAAGGGTACTTTGGGTAAAGAGATAATGATACAATTAAATAGTGGATGAAAATTTGGCTTTCTTCCCCCTTTTAACCCCTTAAGGACACATGACATGTGTGACATGTCATGATTCCCTTTTATTCCAGAAGTTTGGTCCTTAAGGGGTTAAAGTTGTGCCCAACTTTTTACTAAACTAAACACAAAAACAGATACATGTTATTACAAAATAAAAAGCACTGGAAACCTAGGACAATTAAATTTTTCACAAAAATGTGGATTGGTGAAAATTCAAAGATAATTTTAAAAGCTTTGGGCAAAATAGCCAAATGCACAATATATTTGACTTATTCGTCGATATTGGTCTAATGAATTTAAACAAGTGGAGTTGGTCTGGGTGCCTACAGTGTCCCTTTAAGATTTAAATGCACTTTGCATTCCAGCAGTTCACACGTTAGTCTGAAGGCAAGCATTCTATATACCAGGGCTGTCCTTCCTGCGGCCCTCCAGATGTTGCTGAACTACAACTCCCATGATTCCCTGGCTATCGGTTTCATTGAAAGAATCATGGGAGTTGTAGTTCAGCAACATCTGGAGGGCCGCAGGTTGGACAGCCCAGCTTTACGCCGTGTTAAATTTCTTAGCTACTGGAAGGTTTCAGCTTAGAAGAATAATGTCAATTCTAGGCAACACTCTCTGACTCTCTTGTTTTTCTTCTTGCAGGAGGATAAGAGCCGGCACAGAGCTGACCTGGGATTATAACTACGAGGTTGGAAGTGTAGAAGGAAAGAAACTGTTATGCTGCTGTGGATCTACTGACTGCAGAGGTCGCCTTCTGTAATGGCATGCAGCTCAATTCATTTGGCTACCTAGTTGAAAGGTTAAATGCCCCACCTCTCACTCCCTTTTACAGTTTACAGCAGATTTTTGGGTCTGTACACTACTGTGAGCCCCTCCACTGTATCTTTTACTTTTTCCGGACCTATTGCATATGACCCCATCAAGCTACTTTGCAAAGGATGGAAAAGAAACCGAACTTCTTAGTTGTAGAGTTATAGGTGTAATGTTTGATATATGTTTGTCTGTGTTTAAATAAACTGTATAAATCTGTATGAAATAAAACCGGTTAATCCCTGCCAGAGTTGGGCGTTATAAAAAGATGATCAATTTCAGCTTTCTTTTTCGGGAAATGCTGAGGTTGAAAGGGAAGAAATTCTGTTTAATGTATATTTTGTATGTTAGTTGTTTATTTAGTTATGGAATGTTGACACCGCGCAGGGTTGCTTAAAATGTGATTTGCTAACCGACCATAATGCCTTAAAAAAGAACTTTATGAATTCAAGGGGTTGGTTTTAGATCGAGCATAGAAGTAGCTAATAGACCTGGTAGTTACATTTATTTATGTCTAAATATTACTACAGTCTGTCACTTTTGCCTTCAACCCTGACTAGACATATTATTTAAATAAACCAATTCCCTCCAATCTTTAATATACAAATGACAGCTGCACAGCCCTAATGATTGGTGCTGATTTTCCCTTTCTAGAAACCACCATGTATATTATGTTTAAAGGAACTATATAGAGCAGTGATGATTAGAGTCTAAAAGCTAACTGAGCATCATGGGAAATGTAGTCCAGAATCTATTTATGGTGTCAAGGTTACCACCACTGCTATAGGGTCAGGAACACAAACTTGTATTTCTGACCCTAAAGTGTTAAAACCACCATCTTGACCCCCCTCCCCCCCCATCCTCCGCCCTCCCCCCATCCTCCGCCCTCCCCCCATCCTCCGCCCTCCCCCCCCATCCTCCGCCCTCCCCCCCCATCCTCCGCCCTCCCCCCCCATCCTCCGCCCTCCCCCCCATCCTCCGCCCTCCCCCCCATCCTCCGCCCTCCCCATTGCATCCCTAAATATAGTAAAATCTTACTTGTAGACAAGTCTGCAGCTGCTGCCTCTGCCCCTAATCTGCCTGCTTGGTTGACATCATCAGAAATGATTCTCGGAGCCAATCACAATGCTATGCCATAGGATTGGCTGAACTTGTCAAGGAGGAAGATCAGGGACAGAGCCAGCACAAGTCAAACACAGCCCTGGCCAATTAGCATCTCCTCTTAGAGATGAATTGAATCAATGAATCTCTATTAGGTAAGTTCAGTGTCTGCATGCAGAGGGAGGAGACACTGAATGTCAGTCACACTGTGCAGCACTGCCCCAGGAAGCACCTCTAGCAGCCATATAAGGCATGGCCAGTGGATGTATCCCTAGACTGTAATGTAAACATTGCATTTTCTCTGAAAAGGCAGTGTGTTTACTGCAAAAAGCCTGAAGGTAATGATTCTACTCACCAGAACAAATTCAATAAGCTGTAGTGTCCCTTTAATAATGTTCATTATGATCAGAGAAGGATTTAATACGTAAAGGGGGGGGGGGGGGGGGGGGTTGTATTCCTAACGGTTTAGTGTTCCTCTAAGGTGAAGCCGTATATATAGATATACTCACTGTCTGCACAACTTCCCAAGTTTAATTTAATATTAAAGGAATTTTCATATATCGGTTTATATTTCTTATCCAGTGATCTCATAGTATGTGAGCCTCAGAAGAGGTGCTCTAGTAAATAATTAGCAGATCCAGTCAAATCAATAAATTCCAAATGTCACGCTCCATAGATGGGTAGGTAGTAGTTTGGAACATGAATAGGTCCAGCAATGTTTCACTCTACAAATTTCCCCTTCAAATGTAAGACCCATGTGTACACTAAAAGCAATGAATGCCCCACTGTTGATCCATTGTGGTGTTAGACAGTGTTATACTTAATAAACTTGGCCCCTGGATGACCAACGTGATTTGTAGGGCTTGTTTTCTTGTATCTATATTCTTCAGTAGTTTAAACAATACAACATGTACAATTGAAGAGACAAATGAAATTCAATGCGTATGAGTTTCACCTTTCAGTAATAGGAGCCCTGTTAAACAAACAAGTACAAGGAATTAAGTGCTCTGCTTGCTATATGTATAACAGATTTCTAGACTGAATAATGGCACAGGGCTGGTCCTAGATGTGACCGCTTAGGCAGATGTCTGAATATTCAAAGTGTTTTGGGAAATTGTTTTTTTTTTTGTTTGCGCAGGAAAGGGGGTGTTGGCTGTTGCTTCTTTTTTTGCCATGGTATAAAATGCAATGAGATAAAACAGTTAGTGTCCTTTTAAAGAAACAATCCAACTCCTTTAAGACGTCAAACTGTGTGCCAGTGGTGTGAGATCCACTAGGAGCTAGTCACAGACCCCTCAGCTGGCCCTCTAGTCTCGTTTGACTACTTACATGGGCACTGTTGGTACCATATCCACTACCACAGACTGTTGAGGTTATGCTTGGTGTGATCCTTTAATAATACGAGCAGTGAACAAAAATAAGGACACTTTGGGGACTGTTCATTAAATGCCCAACAGCAGCCAGATGTTCTATATAAAATCTCTCCAAACTCTGAAAACTCAACATCTGGCTGCTGTTGGGGATTTAATGAACAGTCTCCAAAGTGTCCTTCATTTTGTTCGCTTATGCTACACCATTCCCTTTATAAGGATACAAGACTAGTATTTGGGTGGGAAAAACGCAGGTAAAAATTGAATGTCCTTTTAAACTTTAAAAAAAAAAATTTTTTTTTCAATTTGAAGCATTAAAACCAGCCAAGAAACCATTATGGATTCCTTTACCTAAGTTTAGAATTCTGAGTTTATATTTTGTTTTGTAATACATTTCTATTAGTACTAATGGACTACCTGTAAGCTTAGACCTGCTGGCTGGGAATTATGGAAGTTGCAGTCCTGCAACAAATTGGAATAGCCTTGAAGCCTAGGGCTGGTCTACCATCTCTGGCAGGACTGTAACTCACATGCTGTTTTGCCGACTAGCCGAGTATCCATCATAGGAGTGGCAGTTCTTGTAACGCTATAGACTGGTTAGGGTGGTCAAAAGCCGATCTATAGCTGTTCCAGAGGTAAAACTCTTTTTTGATGCTTTCCCAGGCTGGCTAAGCATTATGGGAGTACAAGATCTTAATCTCTGCTGTAGATCAGCCTTTCATGATCTGCAACTGTACGTATTGCAGGAACAAATGTATTTCGCAAACTATTTTTTAATTTGCAGCAGAGGAACAGTCCAAGCAACATAACCACTGTAGCCTGTTGTAGTTGTTATGGTGCCCTTGCGCTCTCCCTTAATCCCACAGCTGCACAGCCTGTTTCCAGATGCTCCATCGACCTAAGCAGAGCCGCCCCTATATTGCCCTGTTCTTAGCTCAGGGAAGACGTCCAGTATTTCCAGCAGGAGAAACCAGGAACAGAGTGTGACCAGGGGACTCAGGTAAGTTGGCAATCTGTTTAACAAATTATTCTGGGAGGGCACTATAACCACTACAGCGGGATGTAACGGTTATAGCGCCTGAAGTGTTTCTTTATGGAATGTTATCAGAGAATTCTACTACACTTCACTTCAACAAAAAATCAGCCATTTTTGCACAATGCGCTTTTTTTTCCTTCCAATTCTGAATGGTAATGGTTGCATTTAGAGCAAGTAGCACAATTATTTTTGTGCATAAGAAGACGTTTTAGCAGTTAACCGTTTACGTATTATATCCCCGGTGGGCCTCGTGCTGTGACCTTCCTCCTGTAACTGGTGCGATGTCTCCGCTCCACGAGGCTCCAGTTTTGCCCATAATCTTGCAAAAAGCAGATCCACGTTATGTAGTAGTCGCTCAAGGGGGGCCGGCATTGTTCTCGCCGGGTGTGTTTTGCTAGGCTGTGTAAAATCAAGCGCGGCCGCCATTTTAGGCGTGATTGCTTCAGCTCTAGTATGTAGCAAGGCAGCCGTGTATAGCCAGCTGAATTATAAGGAGTGTGGCAGGGGTAGACCGGGCTGACCCTCCATTGTGTGGAAATCTACTCATAAACTGGACTTTACATAGGACACGAGATCATGTGTTAAGACTGGAAGAAAGGTGTGTGTGGCGGTACCAGCCTTGCCACTGGGCATTGGAGAAGACTGATTGCCAGCCTCCTGCCATGTGACTATGGCCCCTGAGATGTATTGCCTGCTCTCCTGTACTGCTGAGGATTGCTACCCCTTAGGTGGATTTGGCTATGGAGCTTGTGTAGTGCCCTCTGTTGGTAGCAACAGTAATATGCACTACCTGAATAGCAAGACTGGTAATTTGCATATTCGGGTAGATTTGCATATCGCTAATTCTGCATGCAGGAGAGACATTTGTGTTAATTATGGTCTTCCCCACCTATTTATAAATATGTAATTATGTTATAATAAGTCACTGAATGTTGCCGGCTATGATTTGACTGTTTGTAATTTTATTGAGTTTTCACAGCAATGTTAATGTAATGACCAAATGGGCTGGTCCCAAGTAAAATAAAGATTTTGTCAGTTCTACTTCACCCTCAATTTGGAGTCCTGTCTCTTATTGGGGGAATCTGCTACAAGGGATTGCTATGCTCTGCATATTCCCTTGCTATAATCACTCCTAAGCTCTTTTAAGAGCTCGTTCCTGCTTCGCTCTGGAAGGAAGAGAGGTTCGTCCTGTGGTGGTTGTGTTGTCGGCTAGAGTGCTTGGAATCCTCAAGAAGCGCTAGGAGCATCCATCAACGGAGGTACCCAGTCGGGGTGCCAGGTGATCCGTTACATTGGTGGCAGCGGTGGGATGGCTTCCTAGCCTTGGGAAAACCAGCACTACTTCAGAGATGGAAGGCCGTGCAGTATCTCCCTTTGATGCCAGGCTCCAGCAGCGACTACAGGATGTGATGCGCAGTATGGAGTATCCTATCCCAGAGGAAAAAGAGACAGAGTGGAGGGTGGCGCTTCGTACTGATCTCTGGAAGGAGGACATCGACGAAATTCGACCCTTCCGGTTCGAGGAAATCCTGACCACTAACCAGCGCCAAGCAGAACAACTAGAGCTGCGGATGCCATTATTGGGAAACCAGCCCTCAGAGGAATGGGTAAGCGAACTGGAGACGCTAGTTGAGACTGAGGTGTGGCTGGATGATTCCTATCGGGCCCTGCGGTGGCATGCTTACCACCTCTACCCATGGCTGATCGAGTACAAGTGTATTGAGGGGGAAGACTACGATGGCCCTGGTTTGTTGTGGGATACTATTGAAACTAGTCTCTGGTTCGGAGACACCGACATTGCTCGCTTCTGGTCCATCCGAGCTGAGCGGGCAGACAACTGGGACCTTACGGAGATCGATGCCATTCAGCCAGATCTATCTTTTCTTGCCAACCGGGAGTGGGAACTAGAACAGGATTATGTTTGCCTATTCCAATGTATAACGCCGCCTGTCTCTGACATGATGGGGCTTATTGACTGTATGCCACCGGAAGCATTGAGTTTAGTTCTTCCTCCCCAGCAACCAAGCCTGTTATCAGGGGACCTTGGTACTGTACCACATATGTCCCAACCAGCACCAGAGATGGAAGATCTTATTGACTTGTCCTGGGAAGACACCCAGCTGGCAGGTGGAGATGGGACCGAGGTCTCTCTACCGGCCCTACAGGGATGCTGGGCAGTCGGCCCAGATCCCCAGCGGCAGTATGTATCCCAGGGAGCTGAAGGTGCCGTCCTTCCTCCCCAGCGGCAGTGTGTGTCCTTAGGAGAGGAGACAGTTGGTCCCTCTTCCCAGCAGTCCAGTGAGTCTCAGGGAGCCGAAGGTGCAGTCCTTCCTCCCAAGCGGCAGTGTGTGTCCTTAGGAGAGGAGACAGTTGGTCCCTCTCCCCAGCAGTCCAGTGAGTCTCAGGGAGCCGAAGGTGCAGTCCTTCCTCCCCAGCGGCAGTGTGTGTTACAGGGAGCTGAAGGTGTCGTCCTTCCTCCCCAGCAGCAGTGTGTGTCATTAGGAGAGGAGACAGTTAGTCTCTCTCCCCAGCGGCTGAAAGTATGTATGGGAGAGGAGCTTGTTACCCCCTCTCCCCAGCAGCTGAAAGTATGTATGGGAGAGGAGCTTGTTACCCCCTCTCCCCAGCAGCAGCTTAACCCACCAAGGGGAGACAGTAAGCTCCACAACAGTGCAGATGGGACCGTGGTCTCTGCACATGCACCACTAGGGGTAGGGACAGTCGGTCCTGTCCACCAGCAGCAGGGCTGTTTAGCCAAAGGGGAGACAGTCGGTCTCCCCCTCCAGCAGCAGGACTATGTAACCAAAGGGGAGACAGTCGGTCTCCCCCTCCAGCAGCAGCCCCAGATCCCGAGAGAGGAGCCTACCAACTCTTCTTTTCAGCATGGCTCCAACCAGGCTACTCCCGTGGTAGCGCTGGCACTCAGCAACCCACCAAGGCAGCCTATCAGTACCCCACACAGCCTTGTTGAGGCACCTGGACATGGACGAGCTAATCTTTTACCCAGGTGTAGTAACCATGTATTGTGGGTAGGCTGTATTACTGTTTGTGCTTCATGGGTGGGTTGCTGGACTAACCAGGGCACTGACCGGCAGGAGGTCAGATACCCTGTTAGTCTGTTTGGAAAAGGGGAGAAATGTGGCGGTACCAGCCTTGCCACTGGGCATTGGAGAAGACTGATTGCCAGCCTCCTGCCATGTGACTATGGCCCCTGAGATGTATTGCCTGCTCTCCTGTACTGCTGAGGATTGCTACCCCTTAGGTGGATTTGGCTATGGAGCTTGTGTAGTGCCCTCTGTTGGTAGCAACAGTAATATGCACTACCTGAATAGCAAGACTGGTAATTTGCATATTCGGGTAGATTTGCATATCGCTAATTCTGCATGCAGGAGAGACATTTGTGTTAATTATGGTCTTCCCCACCTATTTATAAATATGTAATTATGTTATAATAAGTCACTGAATGTTGCCGGCTATGATTTGACTGTTTGTAATTTTATTGAGTTTTCACAGCAATGTTAATGTAATGACCAAATGGGCTGGTCCCAAGTAAAATAAAGATTTTGTCAGTTCTACTTCACCCTCAATTTGGAGTCCTGTCTCTTATTGGGGGAATCTGCTACAAGGGATTGCTATGCTCTGCATATTCCCTTGCTATAATCACTCCTAAGCTCTTTTAAGAGCTCGTTCCTGCTTCGCTCTGGAAGGAAGAGAGGTTCGTCCTGTGGTGGTTGTGTTGTCGGCTAGAGTGCTTGGAATCCTCAAGAAGCGCTAGGAGCATCCATCAACGGAGGTACCCAGTCGGGGTGCCAGGTGATCCGTTACAGTGTGTTTTTGTTTTTAAGAACGGTAAGAACTATAAAGATATGGAATTCTCTACCTGAAGAAGTGGTTTTATCAGAGTCCGTCCAGATGTTTAAACAGCTACTAGATGCATACTTGCAAACACAGAATATTCAAGGATATAATCTTTCAATGTAGGGTAATAACTGCTTGATCCAAGGATAAATCTGACTGCCATTCTGGGGTCAATAAGGAATATTCCTCCTAGTTTGAAGCACTTCCAATTTTGAAACAAACAGGTTTTTTTTTGCCTTCTTTCGGATCAACAGCAAAAACAGATGTGAGGAAGGCTGAACTTGATAGACACAGGTCTCCTTTCAACCTATGTAAATAGTAAATTTGGCGTGAATGGAAAAATTAAATGCACTTTTAATAAAATCTCTCAATCAACATACATCATACACCAGTGGTGTACATACAGGGGTCGCGGCTGCGACCGGGCCCGGCCCACCAGGGGGCCCGGCCGCCCTGCGAGCCAGGTATGTACCCACTGGGCCAGCCTCTTCTCCTGGGGGGCCTAAGAGCCGGCCACCTCAGGGCCCCCCCGAGGCTGGCCCTGCTGTCACCCGGCTGGCGGGCGCGCGAGGGAGCACTGTCCCCTGGGTGCTCCCTCTTCAGCTCCCTCGCGCACCGCACTGATACCGGAGCCGAAAGATGACGTCATCTTCTGGCTCCGGTATCAGTACGCGGCACGTGAGGGAGCTGAAGAGGAAGCACCCAGGGGAGAGTGCTCCCTCGCGCGCCCGCAGGACCAGCCAGCCGGCCGGGTGACACCACTGGACCCCAGGGAATCCACTCAGCTCTCCCACAGGTAAGGAGGCTGGGGGGATTAAATAAAAAAAAAAGTGTGTGAGTGTATGTTAGTGTGTGTATGTGTATGTGTGAGTGTGTGAGTGTGTGTGTGTGTGTGAGTGCATGTTAGTGTATGTTAGTGTGAGTGCATGTTAGTGTATGTGTGAGTGCATGTTAGTGTATGTGTGAGTGCATGTTAGTGTATGTGTGAGTGCATGTTAGTGTTAGTGAGTGTGTCAGTGTGAGTGAGTGTGTCATCTTAGTGTGAGTGCATCTTAGTGTTAGTGTGTGAGTGCATCTTAGTGTTAGTGTGACAGTGTGAGTGTATGTCAGTGAGTGTGTTAGTGTGAGTGTATCTTAGTGAGTGTATGTTAGTGTATCTTAGTGTATGTTAGTGAGTGTGTGTTAGTGTGAGTACCTTAGTGAGGGTGTATCTTAGTGTGTGTTAGTGAGTGTTAGTGACTGTGTGTTAGTGTATGTTAGTGTATCTTAGTGTGTGTATCTTAGTGAGTGTATGTTAGTTTTAGTGTGTGTTAGTGAGTGTGTGTTAGTGTATCTTAGTGTGTGAGTGTGTGTTAGTGTGAGTGTATCTTAGTGTATGTGAGTGTATCTTAGTGTGTGTGTTAGTGTATCATAGTGTATGTTAGTGAGTGTGTGTTAGTGTGAGAGTGTGTTAGTGAGTGTGTGTTAGTGTATGTTAGTGAGTGTGTGTTATTATTATTATTATTATTATTATTATTGCCGCCATTTATATAGCGCCAACAGATTCCGTAGCGCTTTACAATATTATGAGAGGGGATTTAACTATAAATAGGACAATTACAAATAATATTACAGGAACAATAGGTTGAAGAGGACCCTGCTCAATTGAACTTACATTCTATAGGAGGTGGGGTGTAAAACACATTAGGACAGGAATTTGCAATCAAATAAGGTGGGCTGCCCTTTAGGAGAGGGCAAGAGACAGGTATGTGAGGTAGGGGTTAGTCTTGGAGGCCATAAGCTTTCCTAAAGAGATGGGTTTTAAGGCACTTCTTAAAAGATGCAAGACTAGGGGAGAGTCTGATGGCGGTAGGCAGGCTATTCCATAGGAAGGGAGCCGCCCGCGAGAAGTCCTGCAAGCGCGAGTTGGCCGTACGAGTGCGGACAACGGACAGGAGGTGGTCACGAGCAGAGCGGAGAGACCGAGAAGGGACATACCTATGGATCTGTGAGGAGATATAAGAGGGGCTAGAGTTGTTCAGTGCTTTATAGGTGTGAGTTAGTACCTTGAATTGACTCCTATAGCATACAGGAAGCCAATGTAAGGACTGGCAGAGGGGTGAGGTGTGAGAGAAACGACTAGAGAGGAAAATCAATCTAGCAGCAGCGTTCATTACGGACTGTAGGGGTGCAGTACGGCTATTGGGAAGACCAATGAGGAGAGGGTTACAATAATCCATGCGGGAAATTACTAGAGCATGGACAAGCTCTTTGGTAGTATCTGGTGCAAGAAAGGGGCGGATGCGGGCTATGTTTTTAAGATGGAATCTACAAGATTTGGCAACATGCTGGATGTGAGGCTCAAAGGTGAGACCAGAGTCAAGTATGACGCCAAGACAGCGCGCTTGCAAGGATGGACTGATGTTGGTACCACAAACTTGAAGGGAGAGCGAAAGAGGAAGATCAGTATTAGGAGGAGGAAAGACAAGGAGCTCAGTTTTTGAGAGATTGAGTTTCAGAAAGCGGGAGGACATCCAGTCAGAGATGGAAGAAAGGCAAGCAGTGACACGTTGCAGGACGGCAGGGGAGAGGTCCGGGGATGAGAGATATAGCTGCGTGTCATCAGCGTACAGGTGGTAGTGGAATCCAAAAGAGGTAATAAGTTTGCCAAGAGAGGCAGTATAAAGAGAAAATAGAAGGGGACCAAGGACGGAGCCTTGGGGGACTCCAACCAAGACAGGGCGGGGGGAGGAGGTATCATTAGAAAAGGAGACACTGAATGAGCGTTGGGAGAGATAAGAGGTAAACCACGAGAGGACAGAGTCACAGAGACCAAGTGATTGAAGAGTTTGAAGAAGGAGAGCATGATCAACGGTGTCAAAGGCCGCTGAGAGGTCGAGAAGAATTAGTATGGAGTAGTGGCATTTGGATTTAGCTGTGATTAGGTCGTTAGTAACTTTGATAAGGGCAGTCTCTGTAGAGTGGAGAGGGCGGAAGCCAGATTGAAGGGGGTCAAGGAGAGAGTTGGAAATGAGACACACGGGTAAAGACAAGTCTTTCCAGAAGCTTTGAGGAAAAAGGGAGCAGGGATATGGGACGGTAGTTAGAGGGGGTGGATGGGTCGAGGGATGTTTTTTTTTAGTATAGGTACTACAGTGGCATGTTTAAGGTCAGCAGGGACGATGCTAGAAGAGAGCGAGCAGTTGAAGATGTGTGTTAGAGAAGGCACGAGACAAGTGGAGAGAGATCTGATAAGGTGAGATGGGACAGGATCGAGCGGGCAAGTGGTGGGGCGAGAGGAGCAAAGAAGAGCAGCCACCTCTTGGTCAGTAGCTGGGGAGAATGTCTGAAGGGTAGGAAAGGCATGATCTATGTGTGGTTGAGAAACAGAAAGGCAAGGAGGGGAGAATTCTTTCCTTAGCTGTTCAATCTTGTCAGTGAAGTAACATGCAAAGTTATCAGCAGTAAGGTTAGCTTGGGGGGTGGCCACAGCAGGGCAAAGAAGAGAATTAAAGGTGTCAAAGAGACGCCTGGGGTTGCAAGAACATGAACTAATGAGAGGAAAAATAGGACTGTTTGGCAAGGGCTGCACTGTATGAACACAATATGAATCTATAATGGAGAAAGTCTGATTGGGTACGAGACTTCCTCCAGGAGCGTTCAGCACAACGGGAGCATCTTTGCAGATAGCGCGTTGATTTAGTATGCCATGGTTGGGGGCGGGTCCTCCTTGAGGTGCTTGTTTGGAGTGGTGCTGCATTGTTTAAGGCAGATGTAAGAGTAGAGTTATATATGGAGATGGCCAGTGAAGGACAGGAGAGGGAAGGGATGGACAGCAGTTGTGAATCAATGTCAGCTGACAGCTGTTGGAGATCAAGAGAATTAAGGTCCCTCCTGAGTTGAGGGGGGTTAGGCTGAGGTTGTTGGGTGAGGGGGTATGTGAGAGCAAATGATAAGAGGTGGTGATCAGAGAGTGGATATGGAGTGTTGCAGATATTAGATACTGTACATGCATAAGTGAAGATTAGGTCAAGGGTATTGCCAGCTACATGGGTGGGAGAATGTGCCCACTGCGATAGCCCGAGGGAGGAAGTAATTGAAAGTAGTTTAGTGGCTGCAGAGGACAAAGGTGGGTTTATAGGAATATTGAAGTCCCCGAGAATTAGGGATGGAATGTTAGAAGAGAGGAAATAGGGTAGCCAGGCAGCAAAGTGGTCAAGGAAGAGAAGAGGGGAACCAGGGGGACGGTAAATAACAGCAATGTTAGCAGAGAAGGGTTTGAAAAGGCGAATTGAGTGTATTTCGAATGAATGGAAAGGAGGGAAGCGGGGGTGGGAAGAGGTTTAAAAGAGCAGTGAGGGGAGAGGAGAAACCCAACACCACCACCTTTACATTCAGAGTTTCTTGGGTTGTGGGTAAGTTGGAGACCACCGAAGGACAAAGATGCAGGGGTGGCAGTGTCAGAGGGGGAGAGCCAGGTTTCTGTTAAGGCTAGTAAATCTATGGAACGAGAGATGAAGAAGTCATGGACAGCAGTGGATTTAGTTATATGGCAAACAGAGCGTGCGTTCCAGAGGGCAGTATTGAAGGAGGATTTAGAGGAACATGAGATGGGTATGAGATTTGTGTGGATCCTTGGGTTAGTATGTCCTGAGTTTGTTGAGAGGGGACCGGGGTTTGGAGAGACATCACCAGCTGCTAGGAGCAGAAGGATAGAAAGGAAGTGAAGGTGGGAGTAGGATTTGAAAGTTTTGTAGGAGGGTATGTATGTAGAGGATTTTGGAGGAGTTGGTGGAGATAGGCTGGAAAGGTATGTGTAGAGTGCATGGGATGAATAGAGAGGGGAGGGGAGTAAGGTGGAAGTAATGACGATGGTGTTGCCAGGGACAGGTGAGTGAAAGGATAGGGATATTTTAGTGATGAGAGAAGTTAGTGTTAAAGTGAAAAATAGAAGGGAGAACATTAAAGAAAATGTGTATTATATAGATATTTAGATCATATATACAAACACACACAAATATCAATGAGTGTTTAAACCAATGTAAGGATGCAGTGTGTTAAATGAATTCAGGTGAGGAGAGGTTTAGTGACCTGATTGGTGTGTTAAGGAAACCAGCTGATGTGCACTATCTATAAGTCAGTTGTTGACCATGGGGTGGGATGGTGTGGGGAGGGTAGGGTGGGCAATCTTCCAGAGATGATACATCTGCTCTGAAGATTCAGCAGGACTTGGTTGCTTGGGAGTGCTGGGTGTTAATGCTGTTTTAAGGGGCCCAGTCTGAAATATAAGGTCTGAGGTTAGAAGAAAAAAAAAAGAAATAAAACACACTATTATGGGTGGGGAGACATGGGGCTATTGAGGTAATTAATTAGAGATGAAAAAAACTAAAAGGAGATAACATTTGGGATAAAAAGATAGGAAGGATCAGATAGGTGAAAGTCATAAACCATGAACATAAATTTACCAGATTATCAGTTAGAGTAGTAACACTAGCTAAACAAACAATTAACATAAACAATCAACATAAAATGACACGACCATACCAGCTTTAAGAAAAACAAAAACAGAAGATCAGGATGGGAGATATAGGTATCAATTAAGTAGTGATAGTATATGGAGGGAGATGGAATATAACACAATTTTAAAATAAGAGTTTAAAGGAAACCGTAATACAGGTATTCTTGAGTAGATCTTCCAGAGATGATACCTCTGCTCTGAAGATGTTAGTGAGTGTATGTTAGTGAGTGTGTGTGAGTGTATCTTAGTGTATGTTAGTGAGTGTATCTTAGTGAGTGTGTGTTAGTGTATGTTAGTGAGTGTGTGTTAGTGTATCTTAGTGTATGTTAGTGAGTGTATCTTAGTGTGTGTTAGTGAGTGTGTTAGTGTATGTTAGTGAGTGAGTGTGTGTTAGTGTATCTTAGTGTGTGTTAGTGAGTGTGTGTGTTAGTGTGAGTGTATCTTAGTGTATGTTAGTGATTGTGAGTGTGTTAGTGTATGTTAGTGAGTGTGTGTGTGTATCTTAGTGTATGTTAGTGAGTGTATCTTAGTGTATGTTAGTGAGTGTATCTTAGTGTATGTTAATGAGTGTGAGTGTGTTAGTGTGAGTGTATATTAGTGTGTTAGTGTGAGTGTATGTTAGTGAGTGAGTGTGTGTGAGTGTGTTAGTGTGAGTGTGTGAGTGTGTATCTTAGTGTGTATGTTAGTGAGTGTGTGTTAGTGTGAGTGTATCTTAGTGTGTGTTAGTGTATGTTAGTGTGTGTGTTAGTGTGAGTGTATGTTAGTGAGTGTATCAGTGTATGTTAGTGAGTGTATGTTAGTGTGAGTGTATCTTAGTGTATGTTAGTGAGTATGTTAGTGAGTGTGTGTTAGTGTATCTTAGTGTATGTTAGTGAGTGTATCTTAGTGTATGTTAGTGAGTGTGTGTGAGTGTATCTTAGTGTATGTTAGTGAGTGTGTGTTAGTGAGTGTATGTTAGTGAGTTAGTGTGAGTGTATCTTAGTGAGTGTATCTTAGTGTGTGTTAGTGTATGTTAGTGAGTGTGTGTGTGTTAGTGTGAGTGTATCTTAGTGTATTTTAGTGAGTGTGTGTTAGTGTATCTTAGTGTAAGTTAGTGAGTGTGTTAGTGAGTGTATGTTAGTGAGTGTATGTTAGTGAGTGTGTATGTTAGTGAGTGTGTGTGTTAGTGAGTGTGTATGTTAGTGAGTGTGTGTTGGTGTATCTTAGTGAGTGTGTGTTAGTGAGTGTGTGTTAGTGTGAGTGTGTGTTAGTGTGAGTGTATCTTAGTGTGTGTTAGTGTATCTTGGTGAGTGTGTGTTAGTGTATGTTAGTGAGTGTGTTAGTGTGAGTGTATCTTAGTGTATGTTAGTTAGTGTGAGTGTGTTAGTGTGAGTGTGTTAGTGTGAGTGTATGTTAGTGTGAGTGTATCTCTTAGTGAGTGTGTGAGAGTGTGTATCTTAGTGAGTGTGTGAGAGTGTGTATCTTAGTGAGTGTGTGAGAGTGTGTATCTTAGTGAGTGTGTGAGAGTGTGTATCTTAGTGAGTGTGTGAGAGTGTGTATCTTAGTGAGTGTGTGTTAGTGTATCTTAGTGAGTGTGTGTTAGTGTATCTTAGTGAGTGTGTGTTAGTGTATCTTAGTGAGTGTATCTTAGTGAGTGTATCTTAGTGAGTGTATCTTAGTGAGTGTGTGTTAGTGTGAGTATCTTAGTGAGTGTGTGTGTGTGTGTGTATTAGTGTTAGAGTGTGTCTTAAGCACTTACCTTTCTCCAGCGCCGGACTCCCTTGGTGCTGGGGATCTCTCCGCCTCTCAGCTCCGAATGCACATGCGTGGCAAGAGCCACACGCGCATTCAAACCGCCCATAGTAAAACATTACTCAATGCTTTCCAATGGATGTTCAGCGTCTTCTCACTGTGATTTTCACATTGAGAATCGCAGAAAATCCTCTAGCGGCTGTCAATGAGACAGCCACTAGAGGCTGGATTAACCCTCAGTGAAACATAGCAGTTAACTAGAGAGACCTGGCACCCAGACCACTTCATTGAGCTGATGTGATCTGGGTGTCTGTAGTGGTCCTTTAAGTGTATGTGTTTATGCATGCACTGGTGTACATACCGGGGTCACAGCCCTGCGACCAGGTGCCCGCTGCCATGTATTTGTTCTGCACGGCTCAAGCAAATTTATTAACATGCTTGCACTATGTTTGCTTGTTACTTGTCTCTGGTGTCTTCATTAGTGGCAGACCAGATGACACAAGGACCAGGAGCATGTGGGTTTGCATGTGGCTATAGAGTGCACTGATTATGATGTGGTGTTTTGTGTAAATAGGTCACTTTTATTTGTGTAATATGTGTGGTTAGGGGCTGTAGAAAGTGATGGAGTGTATGTGTGCGCACATAGGGCATGTAGCGTGTGTTGTATGTGAGAGAGAATACATATATAATATATTTTTTATTTTTAAAAGATGAACGCTATATCCCCCCCTCTATTCTTACAATTGGTCCTGATGGAGTGTGAATTCTAGCTTGCAGCCCCTCTGGTTGGAGTTCACTCTCACGTGATCTGACCTGTTGGAGCATTGCTGTGGTAACCGCGGCAACACTCTGAGCTTGCTAGAGGAACTTTCAGGACCTCTTGCTGCAGGTTAGAACCCACGGGTCCTCCTCTCTGGATTTAAGTGCCAGTGGGCCATCACGGCACACAGCCTAGCGCCGACAGGGGTAATCCCCTTGTTGGCCTCGGCCTATGGCCATTGCGACCCATGGGACATTTGCCTTAAAGTGAATAGCGAATTTGCAGTAAATGTGCTGTTTAGTAAACAAATCCTTTCCAATCACTCCATATAAAGGCAAAAATAAAATTACTACAAAAGTACAGAATACTTGTTAACATTCAAATTGGTTCACCACAAGACGGAGGGGTTCTAGCCTCCCTGGGTAACTAATAAATAAAAAAAAAAAAAAAAGTCCTTATTGTAAATGAACCAAAATAAGAAAGTTAAGGTCCAGTAAATATTAAGATGAAAACCACTAACTTCATTTGTATATACACCAGAAATCCATTATATCTGGACTAGTAAGACGCAGCCTACAAAGAGTCTAAATTTTATCCAAAACATCATTCATAAAAAAAGTGTCACCTGATAAATAGAATCTCCCAAAATGTTCACCCCAGCAGAATCTTGTAACTTACCAATCCATGTAATAAAAATGTTGACCGCAGGGGGTCACTCTAGTCAATATAATTCTCACAGACACCACTAGAAGTCATTCCAATGTGGTGGATACAGTGCTTCAGTTGACCACCAGGGGTCAATCTTCTTACTAATTATTATGTTATTTATATAGCGCCGACAACAAATTCTGCAGCGCTTTACAGTGGGTGGATGAACAAACATGTAGTGGTAACCAGATAAGTTGGACAGAGGGGTTGAGGGCCCTGCTCAATGAGGTAACATGCTAGAGGGAGTGGGGTAAAGTGACACAAAATGTAAGGATAGTATTAGAGTATTGACAGTTGCAAGAGAGGAATCAGTCGGGAGCTATGAACAGTTTAACTATTAACTGGGTGAGTATCTAACGGAGGAGGGAAGTGAGGTCCACAGGAACGGTGCAGCCCTCGAGAAGTCTTAAAGGCGAGCATCAGAGGTGGAAGTACGGACAGAAGATAGACGTAAGTCTTCAGCAGAGCTTAAGGGCCTAGACGGGACATACTTGTGTATTAGGGAGGATAGTTAGGTGGGAGCAGAATTATGTAGAGATTTGAAAGCAAGAAGCAGAATTTTAAATTGAGCTCTATATCTTATAGGAAGCCAATGCAGGGACTGACAGAAGGGTGAGGCGTTGGATGTGCGGCCGGACAGGAAGATGAGCCTCGCTGCCGCATTCATTATGGACTGTAACGGCGCAAGTTGGGACCACGTAAGACCACTGAGAAGGGGATTTCAGTAGTCAAGGCGAGAAAGGACAGTGGAATGGACCAACACCTTAGTCGCATCAAGCGTTAACTAGGGTCGATTCCGCGCAATGTTTTTGAGATGGAAGCGGCAGGATTGTGGCGATAGACTGAACATGAGGCGTGAGGGAGAGGTCAGAGTTGAAGAGAACACCTAGGCAGCAAGCCTGCGTGGTGGAGCTGATGGTAGCACCATTGATTTGGAGGGAGACAGACACAGGAGTAGCAACACTTGAGGGAGGAAAGACCAGAATTTCAGTTTTGGTTGAGTTTAACCCCTTAAGGACACATGGCGTGTGTGACACGTCATTATTCCATTTTATTCCAGAAGTTTGGTCCTTAAGGGGTTAAGGAAGTGGGCAGCCATCCAGTTAGAAATAGCAGAGAGGCAGTCAGAGACACTAGTCAAGAGGGACGGGGAGAGGACAGATAGATTTGCATGTCATCCACATATAAATGATATTGGAAGCCAAAAGAGCTAATGAGTTTACCAAGGGAGGCAGTATAGATGGAGAACAGTAGGGGACCAAGGACTGAACCCTGGGGGACACCAACAGAGAGGAGTTGGGGAGAAGAAGCAGAGCCAGAGAAAGAAACACTGAAAGAGCGCTGGGAGACAGCAATATCAGTGTCAAAAGCTGCAGACAGGTCAAGGAGAATTAGGATAGAGTAGTGACCACAAGATTTTGCAGCGAGTAGATCATTTGATACTTTGGTCAGTGCCGTTTCCACAGAGTGCTTAGCGCAGAAACCAGACTGAAGTGGGTCTAGCAGAGAGTTGGACTCGAGGAAGTCTGTCAATCTCGCATACACAACTCTTTCAAGAATCATGGATGCAAAAGGCAGTAGCGAGATAGGACGGTAGTTGGACAAGGAGTTAGCGTCAAGGTTGGGTTTCTTTAGAATTGGGGTTATAGTTGCATGTTTGAAGGGCGATGGAAATATGCCAGAGGAGAGAGAGAGAGATTGAGAATTTTAGTGAGAGGTGGAGAAAGGGAAGAAGACAGAGTACGGATGAGATACGAGGGAATTGGATCTAGGGAGCAGGTGGTGGGGTGGGAGGACTGGAGCAGAGCAGAAACCTCTTCCGCTGTAGCGGGTGTGAATAAACATAGAACAGTATAGGGAATGTGGTTAGGGAAGGTATTGTAGGGTTAGGAAGAAATATGAGAGATTTCTTCCCTGATTGTAGAGATCTTGTCAGTAAAGTGAGTTGCAAAGTCTGAGGCGGTCAAGTTAGTAGGTGGAGGAGGAATAATAGGGCGAAGAAGAGAGTTAATTAAATGTGTGAAATAGTCATTTGGGTTCGCAGGAGAGTGTGGTTTTGAGGGTATTGAAGTAATTTACGTTTGAGGAGGAAAGAGCCAAGCTGTATGAGCGCAGCATAAATTTATAGTGGAGAAAGTCAGGCGCACAGTGAGACTTTCTCCAACAGCGTTCAGCAGTTCTGGAGCATTTTTGGAGGTATTGAGTCAGTTTGGTGTGCCAGGGTTGTTGTTGGGGGAACTTGCTGTATTTAAATGTAGGTGCCATGATGTCTAATTGAGAGGAGAGGGTGGAATTGTAGAAGGAGGTTGCAGAGCTAGGACAGGTGAGGTTTGAGATAGGTAAAAGGAGAGTTTGGAGATTAGTGGAGAAATGTTCTAGGTCAAGACATTGGAGGTTTCTGTGAGATTGATGTACAGACGGTGGTGTCAATTGGGTTTTAGGTATGCCCATGTCAAAAGTCAGCAGATTGTGGGTTCAGATAGAGGAAAATGAATATTGGAGAGATTAGAGGCAGTACAGAGATTGGTGAAGGTGAGATCAAGAGTAATTCCTTTAGCCTTCCGCAATGCTTCAATTTAGCAACCCATACAGCGGGAAACAAATACTAATAAATGATACGGGCACTTAATAAGGGTATTGGTCAATATATGAGCCAGAGTGTTAGATCCCAGCTCAAATGTCTATTTATGCAAAGTGCACATAAAAGCACTGCTGGTTTAAAGGGGACAGCACAGATGAAAACAAACCAAAAACAAAACCCTACAACCAAAGTATTGCCTATTTTTAATGGTGCTCTGTCGCCATCTTGTAGCTGTTCAGTGAAATAACACCCTTGAACTTTTGCAGCATTAGAATGAAAAGTATCACTCTTGATAAGCGAGGACTGAGGACTATAATTTTCCATTGTGGACTGGTATATCTTTGTTTTTATATACAGTTGAACCTCGGAACTCAAATGTTCCTGTTCAAGAACAATTCGGTATTCAAATCAAAATTCTTAGTAAAAAATGTCTTACCCGAACATTAAAAAGCCGCTCACTGGGGCCATGTGACCCCTCCAGCCAGCTCTCTATGGAGTTAAGATGTGGCTGAAAAGAAAGTTTGGACGTTTCTCTCTCCCAGCTGTTACAGGATAAGTGTGTTTTAGTGACCTGCAGAGAGGTACCTACCTTGCTCCATCCCTAGCAGCCTCTACCTATATCAGCAGCACTCAGGGAAGCCCTTTACCTACCTACATCACCCAGGGCAGCCGAATAGCATCCAGTGGGAGCAAGGACACCCATATACCCACCAGCAGCTCCCAGGACAGCCCGATACCCAGATGCAGCAGCCCTCTTGTGCTCCCTGCTGGCAGCCAGTCCTGGCAGAGATGGGCAGACCATCCTCAGTGGGGGCACAATAAACCTTCACTTGGTAAATGCCGGATCGCTCTCACTGGGAACTTATCACCAAGAGGCAACATGTGGCCCCAGACCAGCTTGCTGAGCTTCTCTGTGTACTTACTGTTTCTACAGGAGACCCTGAGCAGGCGGATCCCCGTGCACCTTCCCCAAAGCGGTAAGTACTGGAGCCAGACAGGCACGTGTGCAGTGTGTGTACTATGTCAGCTATGTGTGTGTACTATGTCAGCTATGTGTGTGTACTATGTCAGCTATGTGTGTGTACTATGTCAGCTATGTGTGTGTGTGCGCAATGTCAGCTATGTGTGTGTGTGTGTGCGCAATGTCAGCTATGTGTGTGCAGAGTGTGTACGAACAGTGGTCCCGTTTACAATGTAAAATGCTGTAATTTTGGGAGTCTGGAACGGATTAATAAAATCTACATGCATTCCTATGGGAATTGTTGATTCGGTTCTCGAACAAATCGGAACTCGAACAGCCTTCTGGAACGGATTAAAGCGGCACTGTCATGCTGAATCCCGTTTTTTTTTAACCCCCCCCTCCCGCCTCCACTACGTCCAATTGACCCCCTAGTTACCCCCAAATGTCCCTAAGCCCCCCATATTATCTATTTATTATTCTTTATTTTCTGCCCCGATCTATATTCAGGGCGCCGCCATCTTTGTGTGGGTAGGTGAAGTCCCTGTGGGACACGTCACCTGCCCACACTAGATAGCACTGAGATTCCCGCACATGCCCAGTGAAACACCTGGACATGTGTACGGGAATTTTATCTATTCATTCATTCATCAGACAGACGAATGAATGAATGAATAGAAAAATCAGACGAACAAACAAACACTGTATCAGTGTTCATTTGTTCGTTCAGTTTATTACAAGGAGAGAGCTACCGGCTCGCAGCTCCCTCCTTGTAACATGTAAAGATAGAAGCGGCAGTGAGCAGTGCTCCCCACCACTTCCTAAGCACCCAAGGTCCCCCCTCACTCTATGGGGGTCAATATGACCCCCATATTAGCATAAAGGAGAATAAAATCTCCCGAATGCCCCTACTCGCTATACCGCGAGTAGGGGCATGTCTACTAAACAGTGAGCAGCCTGTGGCTGCTCACTGTAAAAAAAAAAAACAAAAAAAAACCTACCTACTATCCGGCCCCCACCCCTGCGCGGTGGGCGGGGGACATATTGATACTGAGGGTGGGACCTACGGTTCTCCCCCCCCCCCCGGCCCCCACCCCTGGGCGGTGGTTGGGGGCCATAATGATAATGAGGGCGGGGGCTACTGTCCTTACCCCCTCCCCCCCACCCGTGGGCGGCGGGTTGGGGCCATAATGATAATGGGCATGGGACCTACTGTCCCCCACCCCCGGCCCCCACCCCTGGGTTGCGGGTGGGGGGCCATAATAATAATGAGGGGGGGACCTACTGTCCTCCCACCCCTGGGCTGCGGGTGTGGGCCCTAAGTCAAATTCCCCCCCCCATCAAAGGTGACTAGGGGTCCCCAAGCCCCTAGTCACCCACCCCCCACTCAAATTAAAAGGCCCCTACCTACCCCCCTCACCCTAAAAAATAGTGAGAGGGGAATAAAATAACAAACTTTCCCTTCGACGTCTTCTTTTTTCTAAAATCTTAATTTTTCAGCCCCAAAAAAGGTCAAATAATAAACCATCATACCCGTCGAACTTATAAAAAAAAAAAATAACCCGAGCGCAAAAAAATAATCCATCTTCACCCATGGAATTTTCCCACGCTGTGCAAAATGACAAAGAAAATTCCATGGGTGAAGATGGATTATTTTTTTGCGCTCGTTTTTTTTTTAATTTATTTTTATTTTTTTTATTTGGCCTTTTTTGGGGCTGAAAATTAAGATTTTATAAAAAAAAGAAGACGTTGAATGGTAAGTTTAATTTTACTTTACAGGGTAGTTATTTTATTCCTCCCTCACTATTTTTTAGGGTGAGGGGGGTAGGTAGGGGCCTTTTTATTTGGGTGGGGGGGTGGGGGGCTTGGGGGACCCCATGTCACCTTTAATTGGGGGGGGGATTTGACTTAGTGCCCCCTTAGTGCCCCCAACAGTAGGTTTCCCCCATTGTAATTTATGGCCCCCACCCACCGCTCAGGGGTGGGGGCGGGGGGGGGGACAATAGGTCTCACCCTTATTTTACTTTAGGGCCCCCACCCATCGTTTAGGGGTGGGGGTCAATAGGTTTTGTTTTTTTTACAGTGAGCAGCCACAGGCTGAAGTCCTGGAAAGGGGAAAAATAATGTATGACTTAGAACAGAGACTACAGGAAATAAACTCTGCAGCTTCCTGTACAATGAAAGCTCGAGTTCTGGGGAAAAATTTTGAGAAACGATGGTGGCGGACTCCCACTCTGACCAAGTCTGTGCGGTATAATCAGAAGGCACAATAAGAATGTTCACACAATACGGAGAAACAATATATAAACTCAATACACGGAGATTCCAAAACTCACCTTCCGCTTGACGTCAAATGCTACACTGAATAGCAGAGACCAGTAGAAACCCAGTTCGATCATGTAATACCAGTACTGGGAAGGCAGCATGGTCTAAGGCAGAGAAACAAAAAATATTGGTCACATAAGGACATCATCTTTATCATGCAAAGCAAAATAGTCTATTTACAGCTGTTTAGAAATGTGGTCCTTTCCTTCACACAAAGAAACATATGGCAGTGACCAGGGTGTCCGCAGAACCTTTTCTGGTTAGGGGGGGGATTGGCAGATCAAAGCTTCAACGTGCAAAGACACTGCCATTCTCAGACTCCATTTGTTATTATTGGCATTTATAAAGCACCAACATGTTCCACAGCGCTGTACAATTGGAAATAAAGACGTTACATAGTGATCTAGGTTGAAATAAGACTAAAGTCCATCAAGTTCAACCATGAAGCCCATTTTTTATGTAAAAGGAAGAGAGGAGACGTCTGTCACTCACCTAAGTAGGTGTATATATACAAACCAAGGTAGGGAGGTAGTCAAAAGGTAATAATACTTTATTAATAATAATAAAAACACACAGTGTAGAGACTAGAGCACAAACACAAAAAAATAATAAATAATAATCAATCCACCCTATCCTTTGCTCCTAGTCTAATCCAGTGTAATGGACAGTGGCAATAGGAAGGGAAGAGCGAGTATAAGGGAAAGGGGAGGGGGAAATGGGTAAAAGAAACTAGGCTAAGTGGAATATACAGTGCCTAGAGGAAAAAACTCATTTCAATTCCTACAGTGTACTAATAGCGCAATATGGTAATTGACCACTAGGGGTCACTAAAGAGTTGACTTCAAATCCGGTTAACTTGCTACATTAACACAATTGTATCAGATGTTAGTGTATATACAGATGGAAGCATAATAATATCGGAAAATCAAATAGAATGTAACAAGTCTGTCAGTGTGGCACTAAGCCAATACAGTGTTAACACCTAGCAGGGAAAATGAAGTCGGTCCGTTAAGTGGACTGTTACTCCAGTGCTGAGTGGGATCACATATATCGGTAGTGTATATACACTAACATCTGATACAATTGTGTTAATGTAGCAAGTTAACCGGATTTGAAGTCAACTCTTTAGTGACCCCTAGTGGTCAATTACCATATTGCGCTATTAGTACACTGTAGGAATTGAAATGAGTTTTTTCTTCTAGGCACTGTATACTCCACTTAGCCTAGTTTTGTTCACCCATTTCCCCCTCCCCTTTCCCTTATACTCGCTCTTCCCTTCCTATCGCCACTGTCCATTACACTGGATTAGACTAGGAGCAAAGGATAGGGTGGATTGATTATTATTTATTATTTTTTTTGTGTTTGTGCTCTAGTCTCTACACTGTGTTTTTATTATTATTAATAAAGTATTATTACCTTTTGACTACCTCCCTACCTTGGTTTGTATATATACACCTACTTAGGTGAGTGACAGACGTCTCCTCTCTTCTTTTCACCAATCTAACTAGGCTTACCCCCTTGTCTGTCCTCCTGTATATATTATCATTTGGCCATTCTCTCTCTTTTTTTTGTCTACCCATTTTTTATGTAGTTTATTCCAGGTATCTTAAAAACAGGTTGTGCCAAATCTTGGTGTAAACATGTAAACAGCACTAATAATAAAAAGTAGTAAAATAGTATTTATTGAATAGTTGAAAACTCAATTGATAGCAGAATGCTTGATAGGGGAGGTGTAGTAGAGAAGGTATTGTAGTGTGTTCACCAGCTTATCCGGATTCCGTGATAAGAAATAACAAGGATGCAAAATAGGTGAAAAATAAGGCAATATGAAATGCACTCACAAACTTGGAGCTCTATATTAGCTCTCATGTATAAATGGCAATAATAATAATAAAAATGATTTATCAGTGTCTGACAATACAATCCTTGTCACGGGATATGTAGTAGATAAACACTCCGTATCTTTTCAGGAACACAGGTATGTATAGTGGCACCTTCACAACATGCACGACTCACATAAAATATTAAAAGTAGAGAGAGCCAATGGGTAAGTTAAGAGAAGATAAAAAGACACTCACAAACATAGAGCATCCAATTCAGCTCTGAAGCCGTATAATCCCTGTCACTGATATTCCTTTTGGGGAGTGTTCTTCTGTATTTATTCAATATACATATGGTAAAATAGAGATACAAAATATAGTGCTCTCTATTAGAAGTGGAAGTATCGCCTGACAATTTCAATGAAACGTACTTACATTTAAAGGAGCATACACATGCTTGGTGGTAACAGCATAGGTGGTACAATCTGCACCTGGGATATGTAATCACAAGTGGATAAGGTGCAGTAATTCCAGCTGTTTTTTTGTCCCAGGATGTTTAAGATCAAATAAAAAGTAGGACCAAAATAAAATATGAAATATATAAATGAAAATGAATTGAATGGTTTAAAAAATAATGTAATTACCAAATACGCAGTAAAAAATAAATAGTAAACTTTACAATCTCAAGTCACAACGCATTTCACCTCTTGGGCTTTCTCAAGTGACAGAAATAAGAGTCCTTCATGTAGCCCTATTACAATTTTCAAAAAAGGCAGGAAAATGACATAATCAAGGTCACATGACCACTGTAACACATGTCGATTGTGTACACATGTGTACAATTAAAAAGTAATAGTTAAATAGCATATATAAGGTTTATGTATACAACACTATATGTATTATGTAAAACAGATTAAAAAAAAAAGAAATATATTTATTTTATTTGTTTACCCAAGGGATACAAAAACTACCAATCTCCTAGTACTTTGAAAGAACGTTGTCCAATATGCAAATTGGCTTTGTGTAAAACATAAAAGGAAAATAGTTTCATCACTGTATGTAGTAGAAATGTGCAATTAGTTTCATTCTGAATGTAAATTCGGCAGAATTTCAGCAATTCGGACATTTGGATGCTTCCGAATGTCCGAATTGCTGAACCGAACTGAATTGCCAAAGTGCCAAATTGGCGAATTACCGAACCAAATTGCCGAAGTGCCGAATTTCGGAAGTGTCAAAGTGCTTCGGATTTCTGCAAAGTGGTAAAACAAGAGAAGGAGGGACAATTACGGAAATAAAGACAGGAATCTAAACCAATAAGCCAATTCCTGGCACTGGGAGCCCTATAGATGTGTAAGTGGTTGTGGTGGCAGTCCGGGCACCTCACCCCACCCCTAACCTTAGATGTGTAAGTGGTTGTGGTGGTTAGGGTTAAGGGTTAGGGCTCGGTGTTTGGGTTAGGGAGCCCTACAGATGTGTAAGTGGTTGTGGTGGCAAGAGAGGGATGCTTACAAATGTCCGAATTGCTCTAGTCCTGAAATCTTGAATTGCCGAAGTCCCGAATTTCGGAATCGCCAAACTGAAGTGCTAAAGTGCCAAACCGGCAATCTATATATCGGAAATAGGAGACTTTTTCTAAGAGTAATTACACCAAATGGCAGTTTCTTCCTAATCTGCCATGCAGAAATTTGTGTAACTAGGGGCAGACTTGGTCCCCATAGCAGTCCCTTGTTTCTGTAAATAAAATGATCTGCATACCAAAAATAATTATTTGACAGTATAAGGTTGATGCCCTCTACAATAAAATATATTTGAAAAGGAGGAAAAATATTTTCTTCTAATAAAATCTTTTTGAAAGATTCACAACCAATTTATAAATGTGTGAGGTATAATCATGTATAAACATTGGACATCGCAGGTAACTAATATATATTCTGGTTTCCATATAATGGTCTTTGAATGTTGAATCAGTGAAATAGAATCTTTCAAATAGGACTTTATTTTTACATATCTGCAGGAATAATAATGGTTTCTTTCCATTTCCCCTTTATTGGCAGGTCTGATGACTATGTCTGTGTCTTGTAATTTTTTTTTTTTTTTTGTGATTTAAAACTTAAATAAAAATTGATTCGTTTTTAAGATCTGTTCTAATTATGTTTGCATTTTTCTCTACTTCAGTATTATCTACTGTGTTTGTGCAATTTTGGATCAAAAAATCTTTAGAGTGGCATTTCTAACAAATCTATTAATTTACCAATAAAAGCTTGGAACGGTTTAGAATTACAAGTAGGGCATACTTAAGCCCCTTACTGAGAACTGCCATTTATGTTGTTGTTAGCGTTTTTTGGTGATAGCTTAAAATGTACTGTTTCCTTCTCTCTTTTGTGTTCTTCTGCCTTCCTCTATAGACAGACCTCTTTTCTTGGGCTGATCTTTGTGTGGTCGTATATATCTAAATAATGATCTTCTTGATCAAGATCCAAGTCTAGAGATATTTGTCGGTATCGGTTTCTTTGTGTGAATGTAGGAGAAGGAGGGGATGGAATCCTAGTGGAGTGATCTTGGTGATTTTCTGAAGTGTATCTGTATTTTGGTGATCTAGGTGACTGGTGTTTGTTTTTGTAGGGTTGATGTATGAACTTATTGTGTGTAACTGATCGATTCTGTTGGTGATTTATATAATTTGATCTCTTGTATTGTGGTAATTTGTGATAAGGAGGGGAAATGTCTCTGGTAGTTCTCGAAAGCGTGTTCGTGCCTCCGTAGTATGTTGTTGTTTTTTTTTGTTGATGTGGAGAAATGCTTTTGGTTGTGTGACGAGACCAATCTCGCCACTGTGCATTGGAGGAGCCTGGATGCCTGCCTGCTACCTTTAAACAGCCGTCTATTGGACTCCCAGGAGCCACGGTTAGCTGGTAGGCGCCGTTAATTGGCCGCCCAGAAGCCGGCGAGTGCCGCCAATTGACCACGCAGTAGCTGCGGTTAACCGCAGCTTAATTGACTATACCGGGTGGCCGCGGCTACACATACTGAACACTGGATGGCAGCAGACTGCAGTTCACACGCGGCCAGTTCATTCACGGATTTACTGAATTAACTCATTTAACCCAGATAGCTATGCCATGGAGCCTATTCATGTAATAAAAGACTTTGGCTCCATGGAAATTGAACTGTATGTGTGTGGTCTGAGCACCATTCAGTAATAATGTGCGCTCAGACCTAAGCTATCTGAGGATATGTTGCATGTCTGTATTTTATTTAATAAATGTAACCTTGTGTATTTTACTGTCTTTTTACTGCCATGTGCTTAATGGAGTTTTGCCTCTTTCCTTTGAGATAATTGGATTACTTCCCAATTATCTCCAGGATAGAGAGGAGGGATTGTGATGTCATTGTTGGAGTGTTTATCTGTGTTGTATGTTTTGATTGGATGTTCCACAAAACCCTGTGGGTGGGACTTTGTCTGTAAAATGCGTATATAAGGCCAATAAACCCACATCTCTGTCTGTTCCTGTTTGACCCTCAACACGGAGCTTTGTCTCGTTCTTGGGGATTGGTGTCTACAGTAGCTGCCTGTATATCTGGAAGAGAATATCTCCTAAACGGCGTTTAACCCCTTTTATGCCTGGGGGTGCCGTTACAGGTTGTGTTGTGGTGATTTATTGTAAAAGCGGTGAGTGGCGGGTTGCATTTTTGTTCTTTTATTACAATTTGGATTGTCCCTTTCATTTTGGAATCTTGTTACCCCTCCTTCCTTTTGTACATAAACATCGGTTATAAATCTACAGTAATTGTTTTACATGACATGTTCTTACTTGGTTATTGGTGTAGTCACGTTTATCCCGGATATCTTTATTTAATTTAATATGTTTGGTATCCGTTTCAACTTTTACATTTTGCTTTGGATGATGTTAGAGAGTTTTACTTAAATTCTCTCGTATCACTAAATGGAAAAAGTGAAAAATCTTTTAATCGGTTAATTTCTTCGTCAAGTAGGGATAATTTTTTTTGCTTGTGTGGTTATCAGTGTTTCCATTTATATATTCTACATATACTAAATAATGCTGCATTTATTTCATGTAGCTCTCCCTTTAAATATGCAGGCCTTTTAGGGCGACATGGACCTCTGCACAGTCCCAGATAATGAAGTTAATGATTAATAGTTAGCAGTTCTCAGAATGCTGGTCAGGCAGACAGATGAACATACAATTGACATACACACGGAGTAACACACACACACACACACAGATACAAAGAGTGACGCACCCAGGAAGGAAGAGCGATACACAGTGGGAAAAGCACAGCATTCCATGACATGAGACAGATCAGGTAAAAAAGACAAGACTCGTCAAGATATCCGACCTCTTCATGAAGAAGGATTCATAACCAGAGAAGGATTGAGATTCCATGGAACCCTACTCACCTTCATTCTTCACAGAGTGATGGCTAATTGAGGCCTTGTCTAACCCATGGGCCCTAGTAGTTTAAACCTGCTCCGTTCATAACATATATTCTCCGATCCAGGAATTTAAAGACAATTCAGTCTGTGCGCCAGATATATATCACTAAATAACCAGAACAAGTTTATCTTTCTAGATATCTGTAGAATGGCCTTGGGCTGGCTTGCGTTTGAAAAGGGCTTGGTTCTATTGCATCACTATTCAATGTCGGTGCCAAAGCAAGGTGTTTTCTAAGAGTTGAATTATGCCAGAACAAATCACAAATGCCACAAAGATTTATTTATTTTAAATTAAGAAGTCCTCACATCTTAAACTAAATTAAATCACCGAAAAGATAGTTTGGGCTTCACATTGTTCTACAAATCATATAATTATTAATAAAAATTGGGGTATGGGGGTCCCTTGTATCCAGACTAAACTTGGGGAGAGCCACAACATGTTCTCTTGCAGACTCACTATCTACATGCCTGCAGGAAAGAACAAAATACAAATCCCAAATATTTCTTAGGCACTCTAACAATAACCAAGGGCAGCCAACAAAGACTCTGCATCCTCAAAATGCACGTTAGAGGTAATAAGTGTATGCAAAGCAGACTGGTGCAGGTGAAGAGGACTCCTTCCCCCCCATCAAGGTAGAGTCAAGCAGATAAACTGGAATTACCTGTATAAATAAAAAGATGGATCCTTCTATCACTGCATAAGTCAGACAAGATCTGAGAAATACAATATACAAACTTACTCCAAACACCACGACCACTTCATTGATGTCTATGCAGTGTTTCCCCTCCCCACAGCCTGTACTCTCTGACCCCCCAGTGAGAAGTGACATCTGCTGAAAAGAATCGGGCTTGAGGGGCAACTGGGCTGCAGCGCTGGAACGTATATATATTTTATTTTAAAATCAGAAAGGGTTGCTTTAACCAAAACAAGTGTTCCATGAAAACACTGTTTTTTTCTTGGATTAACGGTTTATTATTCACAGTTTGAGAGCCTGGGTAAAAACATCCAATTAAATTGGATGCGATTGTATTAATACTTTGAAATTATATCAAAAATAATATCAAATCGTACCAGACCATGGCACAGTCTCCCAAATTTTTAATAGCGGCAAATATAAATGATGAGAAATTAAAATAAACTATGGGATATGCCTGTCAAGGTGAGCTGAATGATTAGCAGAGAAAGTTATAATTTATTAAGTTCTCGCTTTGTAAACAATTTTTATGATCTTCGCTTGGCAGAGAATTCTGGCAATTTACCAGGAATTATACAGATAGAGTTGCACAAATGATTTACAATGCACATCGAAATATTTTAATTACTGCTTATAAACAGTGCCTTTTTTTTATATTATTCTGTGGGAAACGAACATCAGAAAAACAACCAGCAGATATAGAAGGAAACAAACTAATGCAAAGTGCATGGCCTGCAGAGAATACAAATACTTAGAGTGAAGACAGGAACACCGACTGAATATACCGCTCATTGACCTCGAGCGTAGGAGAGGGAAGAGAAAGATGGGTGCAAACCAAAATTACTTACATTTGAATGGCCTGTACAAGTGATTCTAAAGAAACAGAAAAAAGACATGCTAAAATGGGCCAAAAGATATAGATGGCATAGAAGATGTAGCGGCACCCCGGTGTAGTAGGGGTTTACGCCGCTGAGAAGGTGTCCTTTCCCCCAGGATGAAGTCAGTTATAACAAAACACGTTCCGAGAGAATACGAATCAGCATTATAAATATCCCCTCCAAGCACGAGACGAGACTCTGTGTTGAGGGTCAAAAGTAGGAATAATCTTTATTCTGCAACTCGGGCTTTTATGCCGTACAACAACTCCTCCCCGTATCCGGAGGAGATAATACATTTACAGTGGGAATCCCTCCCACTGTACCGGGCAGAATATTTAACAGTTATTTATAAGTTTAATAACACACACAAAATGCAACGAAAATACAATGTACTACGTGTATCAGAGAACGGAGATCTAGGGGAACAATATACGTGAAAATCCCCTAAATCGGTTGGGCCGTTCACTAGATACACGTTTGCACCATTTACTCTGGAACCACATAACATAAACGAAAACTCTCTCGTGGATATAGTGTCTCTAGTTCGGTACTCTGGATCTGTCGAACAGCATGAGCGTAAGTTACCGGTAAGGTGGAGATTCATCGTGTGGAAAGTTCGTGAGGGTTCGGTCATTAGTTTGTGCGGTCAAAATGGCCGCGACCCATTGTTCTCCCCACGTGGCTGCGTATACCGAACAGATCCAGAGCAGTCCACGATAATCCAGGTAAAAACAGGCAATTCTCCGAGATGGTATCTGTTACTCCCAAAAGGGGTCTGTCACAGAAGACATTAAAATACATGAAACAAAAGTTCTTCTGAGGATTTGTCGTCACCTCCGCATGGTTATGGTTGACCTTTGAGGCACAAATAAACAAGCCACGTCAGGGAAACCAGAAATCAGAGTCGCCAGGCATAGCCAAGGTCAATATACCAGGAATAGCAATAGTGGCTGCTCACTGTTAAAGAAAAAAAAAAAAAACCTTAAGTCCCCCCCCCTTATTAGTATTTAGGGCCCCCACCCACCGCTCACGGGTGCGGGCCAGGGGGGAGGACATTAGGTCCCCACCCCCTTATTAGTATTTAGGGCCCCCACCCACAGATCAGGGGTGGGGGCCAGGGGGGAGGACATTAGGTCCCCCCCCTTTAATTAGTATTTAGGGCCCCCACCCTCCACTCAGGGGTGGGGGCCAAGGGGGAGGACATTAGGTCCCCCCTTATTTTACTGTAGGGCCCCCACCTGCCGCTCAGGGGTGGGGGCGGGGGGGGACCCTATTTTTTTTCTCTCTCTCACAGGCTGCTCACTGTTTACTAGACATGCCCCTACTCGCGGTATAGTGAGTAGGGGCAGAATTTAATACTAATACTAATTAATTTTTACTTAGTATTAGTAAAATTGTTGAAAGACCGTGGGAATTAGGGAGTTAACTACTAAGCGGCTGCAAAAGAAGTCCCGAAGTCCCGAAATGCGAAAGTCACGAATTTCGGAATGCCAAACCGAACCGAAAATTTTCCCCATGCACATGCCTAGCCATCTCTACTGAACAACCTCACATAATCTCTTCTAAATCCCTAATTGACTGCTGGCTTCTGACCTCTGCTTGGATACTGGACTTTGATTATTTGTTTCTCCTCAGATTGAATTCAACCTCTGACCTGGCACCTGATTAACGGCTTTCTCTCTATTTGACCGAT
This sequence comes from Pelobates fuscus, assembly GCF_036172605.1. NCBI lineage: Eukaryota > Metazoa > Chordata > Amphibia > Anura > Pelobatidae > Pelobates > Pelobates fuscus. The sequence continues at coordinate 103,509,613 of NC_086329.1, read as the reverse complement.
TTATGGTAAAGAACCTCTCAAGTGATATTCTCGGACTGATTTTTTGATACCAACCTCTTGCTTATATTTTGGTTTATCCTAATACTGATCCTCCTCTTTCGCTCTCCCTCCAAGTTTGTGGTACCAACATCAGTCCATCCTTGCAAGCGCGCTGTCTTGGCGTCATACTTGACTCTGGTCTCACCTTTGAGCCTCACATCCAGCATGTTGCCAAATCCTGTAGATTCCATCTTAAAAATATAGCCCGCATCCGCCCCTTTCTTGCACCAGATACTACCAAGGAGCTTGTCCATGCTCTAGTAATTTCCCGCATGGATTATTGTAACCCTCTCCTGATTGGTCTCCCCAATAGCCGTACTGCACCCTTACAGTCCGTAATGAATGCTGCTGCTAGATTGATTTTCCTCTCTAGTCGTTTCTCTCACACCTCACCCCTCTGCCAGTCCTTACATTGGCTTCCTGTATGCTATAGGAGTCAATTCAAGGTACTAACTCACACCTATAAAGCACTGAACAACTCTAGCCCCTCTTATATCTCCTCACAGATCCATAGGTATGTCCCTTCTCGGTCTCTCCGTTCTGCCCGTGACCACCTCCTGTCCGTTGTCCGCACTCGTACGGCCAACTCGCGCTTGCAGGACTTCTCGCGGGCGGCTCCCTTCCTATGGAATAGCCTGCCTACCGCCATCAGACTCTCCCCTAGTCTTGCATCTTTTAAGAAGTGCCTTAAAACCCATCTCTTTAGGAAAGCTTATGGCCTCCAAGACTAACCCTTACCTCACATACCTGTCTCTTGCCCTCTCCTAAAGGGCAGCCCACCTTATTTGATTGTAAATTCCTGTCCTAATGTGTTTTACACCCCACCTCCTATAGAATGTAAGCTCGTTTGAGCAGGGTCCTCTTCAACCTATTGTTCCTGTAAGTTTATTTGTAATTGTCCTATTTATAGTTAAATCCCCCTCTCATAATATTGTAAAGCGCTACGGAATCTGTTGGCGCTATATAAATGGCAATAATAAATAAATAAATGAATTCATAATGTGGTGGAATCTCGGTAAAAATAAATTTAGTAGGCCGAGATTACCACGTGGCATGTGTACGCGCATATGCTGACGTATCGATCAGTTGGTTGCACGAGGCAAGATACGATCAGTAGTGTACGGAGCATGTGCGAGAATACAGGATGTAGTATTCCCCTCCTCCATTGTGCTGGACAAGCCATGCGGTCAAGCAGGAAGTTAATTCTTATTTGTTTTGATTGGTTAAGAGAATGTGCCGGTGGAGCTTAATATGGGAGGAGTTATGTGCCTATATAAGGAGCCTGCACTATTGTCTGGGGCTCAGAACTGGTTGTATTTTGGTGACATTAGTCCCTCTGAGTCCCGATCGGTGATCCGAATAAAGAATCTCTTCCTTCCTGAAGAAACCTGTGTCCATCTCTCTGTGCTTGGCTTCCGTCAGTTTCTCCGGTATCAATAATATTTTTGTTTTCTACATAACAAAAATAACATTCTTTTCATTGACCTAAAAATTTCTTGCAATTTTGTTTTTCTCTGGATTAACTTCTTTTCCTGCTGCGTCATCAAAATACTTTTATCAGCAGGGCCAGACTGGGATAAAAATTCAGCCTGGGTATTTTAAGGCAGAGCAGCCCAATACGAAGGGGCATGTGTCATAATTGGCACACAATCACCTCAAAGTGGGCATGTCAGGTCAATTCCCCTCTAGGACAGCCCATTTGCAGAGCACTGCTGAAGAACGCTCACATGGGCAAAATTGGCCTGTGTTTAAAGGACCACTCTAGTGCCTGGAAAACATACTCGTTTTCCTGGCACTAGAGTGCCCTGAGGGTGCCCCCACCCTCAGGGTCCCCCTCCCGCCCGGCTCTGGAAAGGGGAAAGGGGTAAAATGCAACTTTTCCAACGCTGGGCGGGGAGCTCTCCTCCTCCTCTCCGCCCCGTTGGCTGAATGCGCACGCGCGGCAAGAGCTGCGCGGGCATTCAGCCGGTCGCATAGGAAAGCATTTACAATGCTTTCCTATGGACGCTTGCGTGCTCTCACTGTGATTTTCACAGTGAGAATCACGCAAGCGCCTCTAGCGGCTGTCAGTGAGACAGCCACTAGAGGATTAGGGGGAAGGCTTAACCAATTTATAAACATGAAACTGCTATGTTTATAAAAAAAATGGGTTAACCCTAGCTAGACCTGGCACCCAGACCACTTAATACGCTTTGTCTGTGTTTGCTGGTGACGTGTCTCTGGTTTCCCCATAGGTGGAACACAAACCAGAGAACACAAGAGGGACAGGGTTAAAAGAGGGTAGAGAGAGAGTGTGTGTGTGTGTGTGTGAGTGGGATATACTGTATATGATCTTGTATCCCTTTGGAGATTGCTTGTGGTGTTCATGCGTTGAGGGTAGGCTACCTGTGGTGCTATATGCAGGTGGGGCTATGGGTGTGTGGATGGGGATGTTCGCAGTCCTGTGTATGGCTGCGCTGTGGTAAGGATCTGCACTGTGGGGTGGGGTAGGGGGAAGAACAGTGGGTGAGAAGGGTTTAGGTGTTGCACAGTGGGGGGTAATGGGCTTCACAGTAAGGTAGGGGGGGTTAAGGTGCTGGACGGAGGGTTAAGGGGCTACACAGGAAGGGACTGGGGCTTTGCATGGGGGGGGGTATACACAGGGCTACACAGGGGAAATAGGGTTGCGCAGAGGGTATGAGCCTGTACAGGGGTTATGAGGCAGTGCAAAAAGGGATTGAGGCTTTGCATGGGGGTATAGGGCTATGCAGGGATGCACGGAGGCTGTACAGGGGAGTTAAGTGGCTGTATGGGGTTATGGGGCTCTGCAGGGGGTTAAAGGACTGTATAAGAGGGTATGAGGCTATGCAGCAGGTTAAGGGGCTGTAAAAGGGCTATGTGGCTGTGCAGAGGCGTATGGGGCTGTCCATTTATTTGCCAAGTCCCTCCCTCCGGCTTACTTTGGTGTCAGGGAGGTGGGAACAATTATCCCTGGTGGTCCTCGTGCGGCTGTAGCAAAAGTATCAGAGCGTTGCCGTGGTAACCCGCAGCAACACTCTGATCACTTCTGGGAGCAGTTCCCCCCCTGCATGCTCCGCGGCGGAACAGAGGGCTGGCCGGGAGAATCTTAATCTCCCTGCCGGTCACAGAGCCCTCTCTTCGCGTTCAGCCCTGAAAGGGCCTGTCTGGGAGATTATGTGATCTCTGTGATCGGCCGCGGTCCATGGCCATCGCGGCTCACCGGGCATTTGCCCGATTTGACTGATGGCCAGTCTGGGCCTGTCTCTAAAGACATATTTTGACTTGAGAAGTCTACTCAGAGAAAGTTACTTTATTTTTTATTTTTAATAATTTTATTGCACTATCCTTTTGGCATAAGAAAACATAACACAAGGACGAGCAGAGCAACAGAAACTTCTCGCCCAGCACACTGGCTAGGATACATAATGCCTGCAGCCAGTTCCCAAACGAATGATACCTCTTCTGTTTCTGCTCCTCAAACACGCACTGCCCCCCTCACACATACATTGCTCCCCCCCACCCTCAGACATGCACAGCACCCCTCACACACATTGACCCCTCACACAGACTGCACCGCACGCGCACAAACACACTTCGCTCTCACACTCTCACACTCTCACACTCTCACACTCTCACACACTCCTCACACACACACACACTCCACACACACACTCCACACACACACACACACACACACACACACACACACACACACACACACACACACACACACACACACACACACACACACACACACACACACACACACACACACACACACACACTACACACACACACACACACACACTACACCCTTCACAAAAAAAAAAAAGAATAGAAAATATAACAAATAGAGAAAAAAGATAAATTTAAGTACATTTGCGATATAAAATGTGTTACTGCAGCACTGGTGGGCGTTAAGGAAATTTTACCATCAACAAAGATACAAAAGTGGGCAGTAGGGATAAAAGGTTGACTACCCCTGCTCTAGATTGTATCCAAAGCTACAGAGTGCTCCAAGGAGAGGCGGGATATGATTAAAGGGGTACGGTCACTTCTCAGGAATTTTTTACCGCTAAAACAGAACCATAAAAACCTGTAACTTGTGTTACCTTTAACAGCCTTGAGGAAGGTTTTATCCCGAAACATTGGATGGAAGGTTCTTTTCTTTGAAAGTGGCATTTGTGTCACTACTGGCTCTGTCTGATTTTCCAAACTGGTAATAAGTTCTATTTATTTTTTATTATATTTGGTATGCATTATTATATATATATATATATATATATATATTTTTTTTCTGATTTTGAATGTTTGCCCGCTGACAAATAAATGATCAGTCTATAATTGTAATGGTAGGTGTATTTTAACAGTGAGATACAGAATAACAAAAAATAATTAAAACATTTTTAAACTTTTTTGACATGCGTTTTTATGGATTTTTTTTTTGTTATTCTGTCTCTCACTGTTTAAATACACCTACCATTACAATTATAGACTGATCATTTCTTTGTCGGTGGGCAAACGTTCAAAATCTTCCATTAAAGAAGTTATGGGTCTTTAACCACTTCATGCAAAGTTTGTTAAGTTATGAAATTACTTCCCTAATGACTTCAGTTACTCAGTGAGTATTGTTGAGAATGAGGTTATGCAGTGCGTGTCGTGAATGCATTGTGTGTTTATAGTGGATGCAGTGTCTGTATATGTACAAAGTGCACATAAAAGTACATATAAAAGGGGATGGAACATATGGAAAAAAAAAACCCATACAAAACATACAACCACAGCATAGCCTAGTTTTAATGGTGCTTTGTCGCCATCTTGTGGCTATTCAGTGGAAATACACTCTTGAACCATGGCAGCACTAAAATGAACAGGGAACCCGTTGACATTACTGCTGCCCCAATGATTATGATACTGTGCTCCGCTTGGGATGAGAGAAGTAAAACTATAGAGAGGATCAATCTATACACAATCTACTTCCTGGAGGAGGAAGATGGAGAAGCTCAGTTTACACATTCTGTCCTATTACACTTAATACAGAAAGAGTAACCTTTGGCATAAAACTAAAAATCACACACACACACAAAACTAAGCCTCGTGCTCAAACTCCCACTACTCTTGGGCAGCAGCAATGGCTATAGAATATATAAATTCAAATACATAGAACAAAATAAAATAAAATAATTAGTTATCTACGCACCATCTCAAATCCCTACGCACATTGAACAGGAGGCGTTTAGTATCAGTCCAATGGCCATTAGAGTGTAAGCTCACCTGCCACATCAAAGTAAAACCTCTTAGAGGAGTCTTCGTGTGTAAGGGTTTATAAGAGTACACCTCTCTGTTTAAGTACAGATTCTGTAAGCAAAGAAAGATGGGAGGGGGTAGCCCCAATGTTACAAATTAGAAGGAAAGAGGTAGAATTAGTTTTAGTGACTGATCACAAACAAAAGGAATACAGGATTAAAACTAAACTTTTATTAAAAGATCCTAAAATAAAGTCTAAGCTAGATCACCATGGTTATACACTAAAAGATATATCTTGTGAATTCAAAATTTCACACAGCTCAAAAAATAATAACATACATATATATTAATTATATTTTGAATCTGGATGTTGTAACTGTGAAAATGTAACGGACATTGGTATTTGATACGTAAAAAAACAGATAACATTTGCCCACCATCCAGGAACTTTAGCTTTAACCCCTTAAGGACACATGACATGTGTGACATGTCATGATTCCCTTTTATTGCAGAAGTTTGGTCCTTAAGGGGTTAAACAATAATATTTACAGAAATATAATAATGAATAGTAAAACAAGTTGCACTTGGATAACCAAAACCAATGTGCTGCTAAACACCCTAATGCACCCCTACACCCCCCTACCCCCCCCCCTTAATTCTCCCTAAGTAATGAGTAAGGTAGATTGAATAAATATCCAGAATAACAATATTGCTGTCAGAAGAAAGTCACCTTGAAAGTAAATATTGATGCAGAGGAAAAAATAAAAACAAAAAAACGAATCAATTATTCCCAAACCCCACCATCCAGGATCGGAGGGGTTAATTGTGTACATCCAGCCAAGATCTGTAGAACATTACCAGGACAGTTATCCTTTGCACTCCAGGTACCTAAATGGTTTTAAGGAAAACCGGTCATCCACAAATTGTATCAATGTCACCATAGGATAGGTGTAGCTATAACCTCTACACTGTGCTGGCGAGATCACAGGAGCAAAGTAAGACAGTTTCTTACTTCATTTGCAAAAACAAAAAACATTTGATGTGTATTACACCCCTGTGTCACCCGAATAAAGTATGTAACACACACACCGCACACAGTGATAGTTGATGCAGCTTCCCAGTTGCTTTTCCCAATTTACCGCCCCTGTTAACAGCAAAATGTAGAAACAGAAATGTGGTATTCAGCTATGCATCGAAAACAAAAAAGGGATAAACAAATAACACATAGTGTAGTATGTCAAGTTATAAATAAACTCTGCGCTGGAGATGTACACTCACAAGAAGATGTAGAATTTTGTGCCTTGGGGGGCCACCCCTGATTTAGGCTGGGGGGCTAAGACCTTCCTCGCCTCTTCTTCTTTACCAGGGGTACGCCTCTTCTGCGTCCAGGGGTGAGCAGCAAGGTAAAAAAATCCACCTTCTTGCAATAATTTGTATGCGTTTGTTGCATACAAATGATCAAAAAACAAACATGAATTTAACAGAATTTTAAAAGATAAAATGGGTCCAACTAGTTTCTTCCACCAAAGTGATCTTCTTCAGGGACACAGTGAGGTAAGTTAAAATCAAAGTGCAATAGTGCAAAAACAATTTCCAAAGAAATAAAAGCAGCAGCATCCTTGTACAGATTTTTCTTCTACAGATACGGGACTAGTCAGGGAACATTGGGGGTTCATGGCGAGTTCTACAGATACGGGACTAGTCAGGGAACATTGTGGGTTCATGGAGAGTTCTACAGATACAGGACTAGTCAGGGAACATTGGGGGTTCATGGTGAGTTCTACAGATACAGGACTAGTCAGGGAACATTGGGGGTTCATGGCGAGTTCTACAGATACGGGCTAGTCAGGGAACATTGGGGGTTCATGGTGAGTTCTACAGATACGGGACTAGTCAGGGAACATTGTGGGTTCATGGAGAGTTCTACAGATACAGGACTAGTCAGGGAACATTGGGGGTTCATGGCGAGTTCTACAGATACAAGACTAGTCAGGGAACATTGGGGGTTCATCATGAGTTCTACAGATACGGGACTAGTCAGGGAAAGTTGGGGTTCATGGTGAGGTCTAGAGACGTGGAACAGCTGGGGCTCACGCCAAGTTCCATAGGTCACAGTAAGTGTCAGATGTGGGGCAGCTTATAGAAAGTTCTTTAAATGAGAGAATGTAGTTTGATATTGGCGGTGGTGAGTCCAAGTCATGAGAAGGTTGGTTGGGTAGAGTTGGGGTCCTAAAAGTAATAGGGGTTTAATAGTGTGAAGGAGCAAAGGACAAGAGTTACAATGCCATGAGAGGGTCACTATAACCGCAACCCTGTCCCCAAGCAATGGATATATAATTTATCATAGAAATAAGGGATACATGCTAATTCTGTAATAAAGTATAAAAAACAAAAAACTTACCGTCCTGTAGGTTGACGATGTACATTACATTAAAGTATTTCAATTTATGTAGAACCCTGAGAATAAAAGAAAATTAATCAGATTTATGGAAGACTCAATGTGTATATTATAATGGGTTTAATTTTCTCCTTGTTGCACCAGGCCTTTAACCAACACATTTTGAGAACTGACTTTTTAATCACCCGTCTTGAGACGTTTTGGCTGTACATGATCTGCGCTTGCGGAGCGTGGCTTTCATCTCCAGCAATTAATCTGCTTAACATTCCTGTGTACAAGTCACACTGAGTGAGAAAGAAATGGCAAGGTGTGTGTTCAGCGTCTGACAGACAACAAATAAATAAACGTGGCACAGCTAATGGAACACTACAGAGTCAGGAATATAAACATGTATTCCTGACCCTATAGTGTTAAAAACACAACTTCGCTGACCACTCCCCCCCCCTTAGAAAGGGTTAAAAAAAACAACTTACCTTTATTCCCGCGCCATGCGGGTCTGCCGGCCCTGGATCCACCCCTGCAATGCCTCCTTGACCAATATCATCAGAATTGGCCATCACCTGTGGGAAAGCATTGATATCAGCCAAGGAGGCAGGGCGGAGGCGGATCCAAAGCCACCCTGGCCAATCAGCATCTCCTCATAGAGATACATTAAATCAATGCATTTCTATGGGGAAAGTTCAGTGTCTGCAAGCAGAGCATAGAAACATAGAATGTGACGGCAGATAAGAACCATTCGGCCCATCTAGTCTGCCCAATTTTCTAAATACTTTCATTCCCTGGCCTTATCTTATAGTTAGGATAGCCTTATGTCTATCCCACGCATGCTTAAACTCCTTTACTGTGTTAACCTCTACCACTGCAGCTGGAAGGCTATTCCATGCATCCACTACCCTCTCAGTAAAGTAATACTTCCTGATATTATTTTTAAACCTTTGTCCCTCTAATTTTAGACTATGTCCTCTGGTTGTGGTAGTTTTTCTTCTTTTAAATATAGTCTCCTCCTTTACTGTGTTGATTCCCTTTATGTATTTAAATGTTTCTATCATATCCCCCCTGTCTCGTCTTTCCTCCAAGCTATACATGTTAAGATCCTTTAACCTTTCCTGGTAAGTTTTATCCTGCAACCCATGAACCAGTTTAGTAGCCCTTCTCTGAACTCTCTCTAAAGTATCAATATCCGTCTGGAGATATGGTCTCCAGTACTGCGTACAATCCTGCAAGTGAGGTCTCACCAGTGTTCTGTACAATGGCATGAGCACTTCCCTCTTTCTACTGCTAATACCTCTCCCTATACAACCAAGCATTCTGCTAGCATTTCCTGCTGCTCTATTACATTGTCTGCCTACCTTTAAGTCATCAGAAATAATCACCCCTAAATCCCTTTCCTCAGATGTTGAGGTTAGGACTCTATCAAATATTCTGTACTCTGCCCTTGGGTTTTTACGTCCAAGATGCATTATCTTGCACTTATCCACATTAAATGTCAGTTGCCACAACTCTGACCACATTTTTCTAGTTTACCTAAATCATTTGCCATTTGGCTTATCCCTCCTGGAACATCAACCCTGTTACATATCTTAGCATCATCAGCAAAAAGACACACCTTACCATCAAGGCATTGTGCAGCTAGGGAGCAATGTAAACGCTGTCTTTTCTCTGAAAAGGCAGAGTTTACAAAAAAAACAACAACAAAAAAAAACCTGACTATACTCACCAGAACAATTACAATAAGCTGCAGTTGTTCTAGTGACTATAGTGACCCTTTTTTTTTTTTTTTTTTTTAAATTCTTTATTTATAGTTGTGCATGACATAACAACGGGCTTACGTAGCCACGACAGCTGACGTAGGCGGCAAACATCAAAACAATATATACATGGCATAGAAAAACATATTGCACAATTTTATATTTTAAGAAAAGAAAAAACATAGACAGCGGGTGTGTATGACCCTCTGTAGTTGAGCTTTCCTGGCCGACCAGCCCCTTTATTTATTTATGCGTTCAGTGATTCTTGTCGGCAGGCCAAGGGCGACTCCCCTAGCATACACAGGTAGCCTTAACCTAACTGCATCTGTAAACATGAGCTATACAGGTGGTCAATGACAACCCACTCTCGTATCAGAGGCTGTCGTAGTGATCCCCCGAGATCTGGATGGTTATGCCAGCAGCCATTTGTCACTTCGCAGAGATAATCAGTACGCTACATGTAGTCTGGGGCATATCATGCAGCTTTAGTGCATACGGGCCTAAGAGCAGCAGTAACGCGTGCCCTCCCCTAGCAAGGAGGCCCCTGTGGTGAGTGAGGCTCCCGATAGGGCCTAGCCCATGCACAGCAGTAGTGACTACGTCTCCCGGGTAGATCCCACCCAGCAGCCTCTGGCAAATATATGCTAACCATAAAAATAAAAGCAAAGAAAAGGGGGAAAGAGAGAGGTCAAAGATAGAAGGGTAGAAGGGTAGGGCGTGGGGCGGGGTGGGGCGGGAGCCATTAGGGGCCCACTGTCGTCAGTCTAAGTAATCGCAGTTGTCGATACCTCTGCCGGTCCTAGCACCAGGGGCTATTTTCCCAGGGCGCCCAAATTTTTTGGAATTGTGTCTGCGTTCCTCTAACCCGTGCCGTCAGGTCATCCATCACGTACACCTCTCTCATTCTGTTAAGTACCCCCGCTATGGCCGGCGTGGTCTGTTTAAGCCAATCAGCCGCCACTGCTCTCCTAGCTGCCAGTGTAAATTTATGAATGAGTTTTTGTTCACGTCTCGTCCACCCTTCTACCGTTCGACTGAGCAGGTATAGCCACGGGTCCCAGGGAGGGGGTCTGGAAAATACCTGGGCCATCATATCTCTAACCTGTTGCCAAAAGCGTACCATCAGGGGGCATTCCCACCACATGTGGATATAGGTCCCTTTCATCCCGCAACCCCTCCAGCAGAAGTCTGTAGGACACTTCCTCATGTGGCATAGCTTAACCGGGGTTGTATACCAACGAAACAGCGTCTTAACTGCTTGCTCCTGCATCGTTACGCACACAGAGGATCTATGATTGGCTTCCCAGATCTCCTGCCATTCCACCCCCTCTAGGTGCTCCCCTAAGTCCCTCTCCCACTGGTCGATATAGGCCATGTCGCCCTCTACAGTGGACACAGAGCAGAGGTGAGCGTACAACTGGGTTATCAGACCCGTAGGCATATGGTCTCGAAGGCAGATTCTTTCAAAAAAAGTCATGGGTGTTTGGGCCGCAGCTCGGACCCATGGGAGTCTTACGAAATCCCTTACTTGAAGGTATCTGAAGAAATCTGCAGGTGTGAGGTGACCCCTTTGTTGTAGGTCGCTAAATGATATCACTTCTGAGCCCTGCACTAATTGGTGAATGCGCTGCAGGCCTATGCGTTCTAGATTCCTAAAGTTCCTTGCCGACATACCCGGGGGGAATGCCCTATTTCGCAAATAAGGCATCAACGGAGACGGGGCAGACGCTAGGCCATACCTCAGCTGGGTCCTATCCCATATGTGCATAGAATTCAATATAGCTGGGCATGTGGCCCTAACAATTGGTCTTTTATCTTTGGGAACCCAAATTAGTAGCTGCGGTATATCTGCCCCCACCATCAGCGACTCCAGGTCTACCCATTTCCTTTCTCCAGGCGGAGAGTGCCATAAAACTATCTGCGACAATTGTGTCGCCAAGTAGTATCCATATAAGTTAGGTAGACCCAGGCCTCCTCTATTCTTTGGCCTATATAGGGTGAGTCTCGAGATTCTGTGACGTTTATTTTGCCACACGAAATTCCCTATCGCCTGCTGCAGGGGCGCAAGGTGCGACTTGGAGAGATGTATGGGCAGAGATTGAAAAAGGAATAGAATCCTAGGTAGTATATTCATTTTGACTGCATGTATTCTCCCTATCCAAGATATAGGCTTTTCATTCCATGCCTCCAGTTCCCTAATGAGTTGTTTTATGAGTGGTGTGTAGTTTTGTTGCAGTAGATGGTCCGGGTCTGCTGTCAATTTAATGCCTAGATATTTAATCGTCTGTCGCTCTATGTGTATGTGGTGTTCCCTCTGAAGAGCAGCCAATTCTACGTCTGAGATCGCAATAGGAAGGGCGCTAGACTTGGACATGTTGGCTTTGTAGCCTGACACAGCTCCGAAGTCCTTTAGGACCCCTTGCAAGGCCCGCAGCGAGTGGATGGGGTCAGTGAGCGTCAAGAGCACATCATCCGCATATGCCGATACTATGAATTCCCTGCCCCCCACTCGAACCCCCTGAATGTCCGGGTGTTTCCTGAGGGCCTGGAGCAACGGCTCCAAGGAGAGTACAAATAGGAGCGGGGACAAGGGGCAGCCCTGTCTGGTGCCATTATACAGCCTGAAAGGGGTCAGCGGGGCTCCAGAGATTTTTACTTGCGCTCGCGCATTGCTATACATGGCTTTGATCAGGGTCATCGCATGATCAGGGAAACCAATATGAGATAGTAGTGTGAATAGGTACGTCCATGTGACCCTGTCAAACGCTTTTTCAGCGTCCAAAGATACTAGCATAGTCTTAGTGCGTGTAACTTTCTGCTTCCAAATGATGTCAATGTTCCTGCGGGTGTTCTCGAACAATTGTCTGTTTTGCACAAATCCCACTTGATCCGCGTCCACCAAAGTGGTCAAATAGGGGTTTAGTCTCGTCGCTTGAATTTTTGCTAAAATCTTCATGTCGTGGTTAATAAGGGAAATCGGCCTATAGCTACTCGGGAGGCCCGGGTCCTTGTCCGGCTTCGGTATTAGGACAATGGTCGCTAGTGACATATCTAAATCTGGATCGCCTCCCGATCTAAATTCGTTGAAAAGAGCCGTTAAGCGAGGGGTCAGCTCCTCACGGAATTCCTTATAGTAGCTTCCGTCGAACCCGTCAGGTCCCGGAGCTTTCTTCCCCTTTAGGGCGGCTATAGCTTGCGCTACCTCCTCATTTGTGATTTCTGCCGCTAGTACGTCTGCCCCTGCCTGATCTAGTTTGGGCAGTCCTAAGTCTGCCAGGAATCGCCGCGTCCGAGCCTCGTCCCCAGCCTCCCGCATCTCGGAACCCGGGGAGTGATTGTACAGAGATTTATAATAGTCCGTGAAGACCTCTGCGATATCCCGTGGACCAGTTTTAGTCGAGCCATCTTTGTGTTTTATGGACGTAATGTGTCCCCCGCGGTGCCTAGGTTTCAGGACCCTGGCTAATAGGGTATCCATTTTGTTCGCATGTTCGTAGAAGGTCCTCCTGGACCACGTAAGGGATCTAGCCGTGTCGTCAAGGAGCAGCTGGCGTATTGCCAACCTTACCTCTCGCAAGCGCTCTGCGGTGCGCTCCGTCGGGTTACCCTGGTTTTGTTGTTCCGCCCTCTTAAGGTCTATCAGGAGGCCCTCCAGCTTCTGAAATTTCAATTTCTTTCTAGCTGTCGCTACTTTGATGAGTGTGCCTCTTATCACCGTTTTATGGGCCGCCCACACGGTGGCTAGTGTCACATCTGGGGTTGTGTTGGTCTCGAAAAATTGTTCGAGCTCTGCCCTAATCTGGCTTGCTATATCCGGGTCTTTCAGCAAAGAAGTGTTGAGACGCCACGTCCACGGGGTCGCTTCGCATAGCCTCCCCAGGGTTAGTGAGATGTCGGCATGATCCGACCAGGAGATAGTCCCAATGTCCGTGCCGAGTATCCTCGGTAGGCACCCGGTATTGACCAGGAACATATCGATCCTGGAGTAGGATCCATGCGGGGCCGAAAAGAAGGTGTAATCTTTTGTGCTTGGATGATGCGCTCTCCACGCGTCTACCAACCCCGAGCCCGCAATGAAAGTTTGTAACAGTTTGTCCTGGCTCCCCCTGCCCTGTGACCTATGCATGCCACCGTCTGTCTTCCTGTCCACTGCTGGACAAGGTGTCGCGTTCATGTCCCCCCCTACAATGATCATCCCACGAGGTAGTGTCTGTAATTTGGACTGTATTGACTCCCAGAAGGCTGCCTCTGGGCGGTTTGGAGCGTATACATTAACTAAATGGACCTGATGGGAAAGCAAGGTGCCTGAGACTATCACATACCGACCCTCCGTGTCGGATTCAGTGGCTACTACCTTGAGGGGGCAGCTATTCCGTATCAGGATCGCCACTCCATTGCGTTTGCATAAAGCCCTGGCTTCATGGGTCGAGCTATATGTGTGGTCTTTAAGTTTAAATTTAGCCTGTCGGGGGAGATGCGTTTCTTGAATAAAAGCTATGTCTGTCCTCATTCTCTTAATTTCTCTAAATAATAGTCTCCGTTTGGTTGGGGAGTTAAGCCCCTTAACGTTCAGGGAAGTTATTTTAACTGCCATAGTCCGTTCCACTCGGTCTGCTGCAGTGCACGCCCACCTCTGTCCCCCCCACGCCCCCGCCCCCCACCCCCTCCGCGACGCCCCTGCCCCCAGGATAAAACAGGGAAAAAGAGAGAAACTGGAATTCAGGAAAAGGAAGAAAGGAAAGAGAGAATAAGAGGGAAACAAAAAAAAAAGAAATTGAATCAAATAAAAGAGAGTGGTGCGCATCTCGCGCTCCACCAATAGTGCCTGGTCTTACTCTCCGCCAGGCGTCAGTGGGGTCAAGACCCCGCATTCCAACCGCGTCCAGCGCTCGGAGGAATATGCGGGATCGCGAGCCCATCCCCCTCAGCACAATGGAGTTTACTGAAATTGTACATAGACATTGTGACATACACAGCATGGCAACGAAATTGCCCTCCAATAGGGGCATCTGGGGCGCCGTACAGAGTGCTCGCCCGCCCTAAGGCTCCGCTACCGGTAAAACAATGTGTGTAAGCATGCAACCACTTGACAACATAACATTTCAACAAATACATCAAAAAATACTTCAAAGGAAGGGGGGTTAGAAACAGCAGTATGGCCGTGCGACTTGGGACTCCCTATCCCTAAAACGGGCAGTGGCCCTCACTCCTCCAATCCGTGTCCCTTTCTACTCTCAACCTCCCCCCTCGACCCCCCAGGATCCTAGTGCCGCTATGCGGCCCCCAGCGGCTATCCACATGGGATAGGCACTGCAACCATGCCCCTACGGCCCTCGGGGTGTCCGGGGTCTCCGTTGACGTCCCAGGCAGGGTCACACACTAAGTTCTCGCCTCCAGGTCGTACTTATACAATAATGGCGGCTTCCAGTCAACCTGCCCTTTGTGATCTTATCTGTTTGACAATTCACTTATTTACTTTAGTTCCTGCGTTATTAATCAGAAAACTATATTTTGTAAACAGTTTACATTTTTCGTTTGTACTCCTTTATCCCCCCATGAGATACACATTACCTGTAACTAGTCTACATACATGGTGCAAAGAGAACTTTTAATGTAATGGTGGTTTCACCCTTTTTTTGTTTTTTGCGTTTTAATTCTACCGTCTCCCCCTTTTTTCGTCTTTATTATTTTTTTTTTTTTTTTTTTTTTTTTTTTTTTTTATTTTAAGTACATTTATGTGTTAACGTGTAAAATACTGTGAAGACTTATGGTCGTCGTCGGGAGGTGACTACGGTTATGAGCTATGTCTTGTAACCTAGTCCCATTATCTCCGTCGGTACGATTGTACCCCGGCCACCATTAATCCTTCCTAAGACATACCCCCCTCTTTTGATTAAAAAACTGGAGAAGAAAAATAACAGCAACTTCTGCACGGGTTTGCTTAGAAGCCATGGTTCCCGGCAGTACACCGGGCCCGGTCAACCTGTCGTGCAGATTACCCAGAGCGCCGGCCCCCCTAAAGCGGTAGGAAACTCACGTACCCCTGCCTTCATGCATAAAACAAGTAAGAGTGAAACTATAAACAGGGTACATCAGGCTAGGGGGCCGCTTGGGCGATAAATCTATCAAAGAACCCATAGTGTTTGTGTCAGTCCTGCAACTGTAAGCCTCCCCGGGGCCTGTATGGAAGAGTCCGAGGCTCCCTGCTGCGAAGCTTCGCTCCCATTCTCACACACACTGGGAGGCCAGTCGATCGTGCATGGGAGACAGTCCCCAGCCCCCTCATCAGTTGCCTGGATGGCCGGAACAAATCCCCCAGGGCCCCCTCCCCAGTACCGCAGTAGCCCCCCGCTCACCAATCCAGCACCGAGAGCCCAGGGAGGTCCAGGGTTCCGCATGCCCAAAAAACCCACCCAAGCACAGTCCCGTTCCCCCCCCACAGGGCCTCTGCTTCGAGGAGGTTTATCCCAGGGCCAACATACCATACCGGCCTCCGAGGTCATCGCCGACGAGCTCCCACCTCCTGCCATTCAATCGGGAGAGGGTCCAGCACCTGTTGCGTAGGCCTCATATCTGGTAGGTCCCCTCGAGCAGCTACTCCCAGGGCATCCATGAAGCCTCTCGGGTCTCCGTTAGGGGTCAGGGTAAAGGTCTTCCCCCCTCTAAAAGCCATCAGGCGAAATGGGAACCCCCAAGCATACTGTATGTTCGCCCCTCGCAGGGCTTCCGTAACGGGCCTCCACTCTCGCCTCCTCTGCAGCGTGCTGGGGGCTAAATCTTGGTATACCTGTAGTTCCTTGCCGTCATGCATTAACTTGGCCTCTCTGGTTTTGCGCATTAGTGCTTCCTTCGTCTGGTAGAACAGAAAGCGGACAATTACATCCCGAGGGGAGTTGATTTCAGCCCTTCTCGTTCGGAGGGCACGATGAGCCCTTTCCATGTGCCATCGATCTTCGGAGAGATCCGGCAGAAGGGGTCTAAACAACGCCATAAGGATGGTCGGCAGCATGCCCTCCGTTTCGCCCTCCGGTAGGCCACGAACACGGAGATTATTTCTCCTCGATCTATTGGACATATCTTCGATAGCCAGCTCTGCGTCAGTCATCCGGGCCGCCAGGCCGTTAAGGTGGGTCACCGCCGCATTATGGGCCTTGGCTGTGGCCTCCATCCGCTCCTCGAGTTGGGCAGTGCGTGTACCCAAGGCCGCAATCTCACCTCGGAGGACCGCTGTGGAGTTCACGATTTCGCCTGCCAGGTAAGCCTGGACTTCAGCGAGGCGGTCCAAGATTTGCGAAGTTTCGCCCTTGTTTCTTCTTTCACCCAGTGCCTCGTGTGGTGAGCATGGTCGGTGTGAGGGGCTCCGTCCGGCGCCATCTTGGGGATCCGGAGACCCGGCTTTATGGGCCGTCATCAGGTCCAGGACCGACGTACCCCCCTCGGTTCCCCTCCTGGGCTGTTTCTTGAGGTTCCGCTTCTCCATGCTTGGCAATAGTTATCGATTCGTGTCTAAAATACTGCTAAAGTAAGCTTTAGATTGTGCGTTGGGGCCGGAGCTCTACACAGCCACGTCCAGTTCGATCCCTGGTCAGGCCACGCCCCCATAGTGACCCTTTAAATAGTGGCCATTATCAGCTGAAGCAAAATATATATATATTTTAAAATTATATTTTTATTTCCTTTTTTTTAATGCAACAAAAGTGACATGCACTGAACTTCAGCACTGAGAAACAGAAAATCCACTTTTTTGTGTTTTTTAATTATAAATGAACAACCGTTAGACCAGTATACATTGCGGGCTGCTGGCTTGGCTCAATTATCGAAGATCAGAATGCAGTGCAGTTTAATGATAAGGATGTGAAATCTAACTGGTACGTTTTGCATATTATAAAAAGGTCGTAAAATTCCAATTATACATTACTATCAAGGTGTGAACAATCACCAGTTACTGCAAGCCTGGAGTGAATTGCTACTCGCCAGGGATACATTTTCACTAACAAATAGTTAGTGGAGGTTTGGGGGCTGTTTAGATTCTAAATAGATCATTGAGGAAGCAGTAGCCACGGGAGATTAACCCCATTGTGATGGGCGCAGTACTGTATTTTGCAGTCACGAATACGGTTAGTGCTGACCAACGTACAGGTTAAGGCGTCCATTTAAATCCATTCCCCAAATCAAATGCAGAGTGTAGTGAGAAAATTGGACAAAAAAAAAACACTTACCGCAAAACAGACTCCTTCAGCTACCGTACGGCCTCCTTGAATGAATGGAGTGGCTTTGCGTGCTGCCCCCAATCGATACGAGCAACCTACAGTCCCCTAGACATGCTGGGATGCAGTGGTATCACTTGGAGGTTGGGGTGGCGCTGTGTGCATGTATCGAGGGATAACTTTCCATATATCAACTTGCGATCTGCTTGGCTAGTACAATAAAAATGCCAAATTATACAAAAACTTATACAAAGTTCTTAAAGGATCACTACAGTGTCAGGAAAACAAGTGGAGCAGAATGCGAATGCGCTGCAAAAGCCTCAATAAAAATGCCCATAGGAAAGCATTTCTCAATGCTTTCCTATGGACGTTCTGCGTGCTCAATGCGATTTTCACATAGAGTGTCGCAGAAGCGCCTCTAGCGGCTGTCAGAAAAGACAGCCACTAGAGGCTGGATTAACCCTATGCTAGGTTTACAGCTGCAGGGTTAAAACCTGAGGGACCTGGCACCCAGACCACTTCATTGACCTGAAGTGGTCCTTTAAAGCCCTCTCATACTGTGCCTTGCAGGATGATAAGGCCTGGCACAGAGCAAACTGAAGGCCCCGCAGACTTGTAGTTTAGCCATTTTCTACAGTAGTATGCCGACAACTGAACTCACAGGAACACCTGCTGTGCATGTATTTATGGAATAAACTCAGTACTGCTATAGATCTATCATGACTGGCTTTAATCACTTCCTGGAATGGTCACCCTCACTGCAGAAGCTGCTCAGCCTGTGGATTTGCAGCAAATGCATGGAAACAGATCAGCTGAAGTCCGGCATGTCCCTTTGCTAAAGGACCAAAAAAACAAGCACCCATAGGTCTTTCGTTTTCAATACATTTCAGTAAAACAAATACTAAACAACCTGTATTTTTAAATTTACCTTCAAGTCTTAGGCTGGAATAATCAAACTGAAAACACAAACGGACTTGGAGAATTTCTCAAAATTCGTCCATTTTGGGCTAGAATTTGAAATTCACTTTGAATTCCCAACAAGTCACACTTGAGTAAATAACCCCATTAATGACAGCTGCAGAACGAGATTACCGTATACGGAGTGTGAGAACGTTACGTGCTTTCTATGGGGTGTCCAGAAGACATTGTTCATCTAACAAACCTCATGAATGGAGACAAAACACAGGGGGAACATTTGATTTATTCCATTTATTAGGCTACATCCAGTAATGATTGTTGAAATCCAGTATAACCCCATTAAAAAAAACCACACATGTAGAAAAGGACATTGATTAACCCCTCGGCTTCCATTTCTCGATGTGTAAATGATCAATGAACAGATTGAGGGGGGGTTTCTTAAAGGGAAACGACCGATAAAACAAAACTATCTCCCGTAGAAGAACATACAATGAGAAATTCACTGTGTAAAAGTTCCAGCTTATTGACACAATTCAGATTATAGGATGACATTATGGAGGGACAAGGCTTTCACTTGCAATCTTTACTATAAAGTACAGTGACACCCAATGCCAGGAGGGTTCGATACATTTAGGGAAAGGAGTATAAAACAGAAAAAAAAAATTGATCTCCGATAGTCAACATTCAACAAATTTTACACGTGCTCTTTCTTTAAGATCAAGTTTTGCTTTAGGTGAAACTCTCCTATATAAAAAAAAAACAAAAAAACAAAAAACAAAGAACCAAAAGGCACATGTTTAGTCCAGCTGGCATCGATTAAAATATATCCTATTGTAGAGTACACAGCAGCTTTCAACATTAATCCTAAGGAATGCTGAATGGTAGGGTTATAATTTAAAATACCAACAGAGGTGTGAGGACTAAACGCCGAATCAGGTCTCATGGATATACGAGAGTAGGTCAGAGTTTCTAAACGGTTGAGATGCACAACTCTATGGCTCAGCAGCAATACAAAAAAATATAATGATATTAAAAATATAGTAATGACTTTTAGAAGTGGGTAGATTTGACCAAGATTGAAAACAAGGACCTTCTTCCTGATCGCACAGATTAGTACCATCTGATGGCGTCGGACTTGATTGTCAGGGCAATTGCTATAATAAAATGGTGTCTTCATTGGCTTAGTGCATTATGGGCGGCTAATGAATCTATTCCAAAATATTGACAACATAACAACACAACCCAACCCAACGTGTTGACAAAAATATTTTTACATCACTAGAGCCCACGAGTTGCCATCATAATGATACATACTGGTCGTGCACCACAATTTCCCCATTTCTTACCCCAAAAAGAAAAACACTTACTTTTACAAACGGAAATTTCTAAATAATTCTATGATTATCTATGGCACAAGTTGGATCCCTAACCAAACATTTCTTGAGCAATGGGAAGAAGAGGATCACAATAAGAATGGTCAAGTATAAAATTAAACAAATCTGGCACAGCTAGTCATTCAATTTCCAGGTCATATGACTCATACTCCACACCTGTACAAATATTCAGCTTTAAAATACAGAGAAGATGGTCGTCGCTGGACTGAAACATTATTACTTGTGCTAGATCCATGTAAGGCACAGAATGCTCCTCCGGAATTAGGAAGGAGATTACCTACAAAGGTCTTTGGTTTGCTCATCTCCTCTCTGAATGGATTTTTTAGAGAGTGGGCGAGTTCATAAATTCTTGAGGGTTTCCTAGTTGGTGTGTGAATATTGGTACCAGATGCTTAGTACACAATATTTTTCTTTTAATAAAAATTGTTCTCAAGCAGAAGCTCGTCACCTCAGCCTTTCGAAGACTCAGAGTTTGCTTGAACAAAAAGTCTTTGAAATGTCATTCAGAGTCCTTGCTTGAGATGATGTAACATGTTACAGTAGTGTGAATACAAAGTTAAGATTAGAACTATGTCTCATGAAGTGTTCCTTACAACTTCTTCCTCCGGCAAGGGTTGTGAGGACCAACCATCTGTGTTCTTGTAGGCGGAGGTCAATCTGCTTTGTGGTGATTGTTGTTCTGCACAGAATGACCATTGGAAAATGCTGCCCCATTCTTGACAGGTTCTCGTTCATCCTCTTCATCTGGAATATCTGACTCGTCTCGGTCACTTCTTTCGTCTTGTTCAAGCTGGCAAGATAGACAAATGTCAATAAAAATTAAACCGAGCAAAATACAAAATCAAAAGGCTGCCCAAACTCAATCTATACATGTATTTCAGAAGATGGCCACCATAAAGACTGCTCAAAAAAATAAAAATTAAATACAATGTTTATCACAAACAGAAATGGGGACAAAATAAGAGGGCATAGGAAAGTGTGAGAAGAATGGAAAAGACCCCCCTCCCCCCAAAACAAACAAAAAAAACCCTATGCCACCTCCTCCCATCCAAAAAAAACCCCACCAACTTTGGACAATTGTCAGAAACTCAGCACTGGACAGTTTATAAGACAATTTAATGGGGAGGACTTACCGTATTTTCTGAAAATCCAAAGTTCAATCTACATGTCTAACCACATAACCTTTAATATCTTGGATTTTTAAACATGTAGGGCACTAAAAGTACCTTCATATTTTAGGACTAGGTGGTTACTCCACACCATCCAACCAATCAGATGTACAAGAATGAGGAAGTAACATCTTACCTTCCCTGTGATGAACTTATGAGCCATGCCGAGGATGAGGTAGGCCCAGAAGATATGCAGGCATTGGAGAATACACAGCATCACATTGAAGAAATAGTAACCAAAAAAAGGCTGGTAGATCTCCAGTGGGTAAACCCAGGTACAGTGTATGATCCTGACAAAGGACAGAAAGAGATGAACATCATGTGAGATCTATAGTGAATCAATGATACCAAATGGATCACTGGGGGCAAAGGTGGTGACGGAATAGCCTAGTATAAGACCTTTATAAATTTTTCATTTCAAAACATTTTATGGTTTTAAATCTATAGGTTTCAAGTTGAACTTGAAGATGAACTTTAGTCTTATTTTTTTTAACGTAGATTACAATATATAGAAAGACATGACAAGTAACGGGGTTATATTTCACTCCGCAAAATGTTGCAACTGACAAAACAAAACATTTTAACGACCAAACTAAAAACAGCACCTCTTTAAGAATTTTAGAACACTTAGCACAACTAAAAAAAAAAAAAACACCTTTATTGTTTAGGTGAACAGGGGGACATAACAGCGAGTAGAAACTGGCTGCTCGCTGTTTAATAGACATGCCCCTACACAAAGCATGGTTGGTAGGGGTAGGAGGGATGGTATAACCTCCTGTATACCAATGTAGGGGTCATATTAACCTCACTAGGCGAGGGGAGCATGTGGGGGATTTATGAAGTGATGAGGAGCCCAGCTCCCTGTCGCCTCTATTTTTAAAAATACTACAACGAGGAAAAGTAGAAAATAGGTTAGTGCTAATAATATAATAAGTAGGCAGCAACCTTACAGAGGGTAACCCTCTTATCCTCTGAAGTGAGAATAAACACAACGGGGAAGCCTCAAGTCGGTAGCTCCCTCCTTGTAGTATATAACAAATGAACCAAATAGCGAATTGCACTGACAAAATTTCACGTAACGAGCAATTCATTCTTCATTTCATTTGTTGTAATTTGTATTCGATTCAGATGAATTGAACCGCTTAGTCTGAAAACGAATGCCCAAATCCAGTACTATACATGTTATAAGTTGTCTCTGAATAAAATCTACAAAAGAAAACTAAAAAACAGAAAAGCAAAAAACATTTTAATTAAAGTTTAGGTCTTCCATTCAGAATCTGTAAAGAAAGCCAGATTGTAAAATGTATTACGGACAAGGGTCTTAAAATAGGAATCAAGGGAGTTGATGTAAGGTTCCCCCCGCATTTAAAAACACAAAAAAGTTTTTATTCATTTTTGTTAAAATAGTCTTTGCTGTTATGCCATTATCATCCCAGAAAAAAACAAAACAAAACTAAAGTCCATATTCCCCTGCCCCAAATGAGGTCCGTAACTTCTCCCGAGGAATTACTGTGCATTTTAATATACTGCATGACTTATTGAAAGCTGGGCACAAGCCGATTAGAACGGTCACCCTTACTAAAAATAGCCAAGTACATTTTTTTTTTTGTTTTTAAAGCTTTGCTGCAGATTTCATCAGCACAATGCAAAAGGTTATATATCTGCCCTCACCATCTATACTTCTATAATAATATATTCATTTTAAGAGCACCCCATCTCACAGTAAAGGGGTCACCGTAAGTTAAAAGGCACTTACCAAAACGGAAATATAATGATTCTTGTTACAATGAACACAATGGCAAATACTACAAAAATGCTGTTGCAGGTCTCTTTCCATCCACCGTAGTTAAACATCTTCGCGGACTATAATTACAAATACTGGGTTACAATGAGACCATATCTTAATTGCATTAAATTAAAAAAAAAAAAACACATCTCTCTCTCTCTCTCATTTTCACATATTTATCCCACACTCTGTTAATACAGAGACAGGCCGGTGTGCCTAGAGGATTGGGTTGGAAACCACTGGTTTTAGGCAATAGTTGTTTTGTTTTCCCAAACACGTTTTTCTGTTTAGATTTCTAGAGATTCTAAGAAATTGAAGACCCCAAAAGAGAGACACACCAGCTAACATTTGAATCCTATAAAAACCAATAGTTTAGTATGTAAATCAGATAAAAAAATAAAAATAAAATAAAGCAAAAACACAAATCAATTTAAAGAAAATCTGGAGTTCTATAATTTTAGAAAGAAATCCTCCCTCTCCCCAAATTTAGGCAGACTGTGGTAAAATCAATTCATTGTATTTATTAGCTTTATTTTTATACATTAAAAGAAACACTATATGCACCAAAACAACTTTAGTTTAATGAATACGTTTTTGTGTATAGAAAAATGCGGCTGCAGTCTCATTGCTCAATTCTTTGCCATTTAGGAGTTAAATCACTTTTTTTAAGCATACCTTCCAACATTGTAAAGGCACAAAGAGAAACATTTGAATTTTAGGGGTGTGCCCATGGGATGGGCAGTTCTGAGAAATTTGTGGAGCGCGGTTATACATTTAGAGAACAACAACAATAGGGAGCCGCTAGAAAATTGTGACATGTGACCTGCACAGCCTTCCTAAACACTTTCTGTAAAGAGAGATCTAATAAAGTTCAGATTTCCATTACTGCACAGTCTGTTTAATTTAGAATTTATTTTCTCCTGATCGGTTAATAGTTTACACTTTTCAATGTGTGATTAAAGTTCAATTTACATTTAATCCAACATGTGATTAAAATTAGATTTACAGAGTAGGAGATTAAATAAAACAAAAAAAAACTTCTAAAGTATAGTAAGATCTGATTGAAAGTAAAACCATTTTTGTTCATGGAGGCTGTGTGAGTCACAACCAGGGGAGGTGTTACTAGAGCTGCATCAACAGAAACAAAAGGTAGAATTGAGCAGTGAGTCTGCAGGGGGCATGATCTATACACCAAAACCACTTCATTAAGCTAAAGTTGATTTGGTGACCATAGTGTCCCTTTAACGTCTCATAATACGGATTACATTAAAGGACCACTATAGGCACCCAGACCACTTCAGCTCAATGAAGTGGTCTGGGTGCCAGATCCCCCTAGTTTTAACCCTTCCGCTGAAAACATCGTAGTTTCAGAGAAACTGCTATGTTTACACTACAGGGTTAATCTAGCCTCTGGCCGCACTTGCGCACTCGGCTCCACTCGGAAGCTGACGTCGATGGAGGCGGAGAGGTCACCAGCGCCAAGGGAGGTCAGCGCTGGATTTAGGTAAGCAAATAAATGGTTAATTAACCATTTACTTGCATCGGAACGGGGCCCTAGTCGCCGTTTAGGTGACTAGGGCTCTATAGCGTTAGGAATACATATTTGTATTACTAACGCTATAGTTTTCCTTTAACCCCCAAAGACAAGTTTACAAATATGGATCACCAGTGACCCTCCCATACTTTTAGGGTTATTCACTAAAGTGATTGTCAGAAATTCAACGGAAATTTAAGGCCAAAATAGCGGACCTGGAAACATTCTCCAAGTAAGAGAGGCTTCCAGTTCAGCTGTTTTGGCTTTAAATTTGCAATTCACTTTGGATTTATGACAATTCTCACTTTAATAAATAACCCTGTTTGGGCTGGCACTGGCGGCACGATGACAGATAAAAATACTAAGCAGATCATTTACCCCCTTACCTCCAGGAAGTAGTCGGAGGCATCGTGAACTGCCATGATCAAGGTGCCCACTCGGATGTAATTTGCACACCAGGAGAAGCTGATGAGAATAATTGTTGCCACGTGATGGATAATCTGCTCTTTGAAATCCTGGAAAGGGGAAAAATAATGTATGACTTAGAACAGAGACTACAGGAAATAAACTCTGCAGCTTCCTGTACAATGAAAGCTCGAGTTCTGGGGAAAAATTGTGAGAAACGATGGTGGCGGACTCCCACTCTGACCAAGTCTGTGCGGTATAATCAGAAGGCACAATAAGAATGTTCACACAATACGGAGAAACAATATATAAACTCAATACACGGACATTCCAAAACTCACCTTCCGCTTGACGTCAAATGCTACACTGAATAGCAGAGACCAGTAGAAACCCAGTTCAATCATGTAATACCAGTACTGGGAAGGCAGCATGGTCTAAGGCAGAGAAAAAAAAATATTGGTCACATAAGGACAAACTGTCAATCTATTTTATTTTGCTTTAAACAATAAATGTGTTTAGAAATGGCCGGGAGTGTCCCCAGAACATTTTCTGGTTTTGGGTGATTGCCAGATCAAAGCCTCAACGTGCAGAGGCACTGTCATTCTCGTGCATCATTCATTATTAAAATAGGCATTTATAAAAGCCCTTGCATATTCAGCTGCGCTGTACAATTGGGCAAAAAGACCGTACATGGCTATATAGTGGTCTAGGTTAAAAAAAGACTAAAGCCCACCACCCCCGGGTTAGCCCCCCCATATTGAGAATTTTAACAAAAGATTATTCCATTTGTTAGATCAGGTTTGATCAACGATTTTTAGATCTACTCTAAAATATGCGATATTAACAATCATGGTCAGGGCGGGCTAACCCATAGTCAGATTATGATAGCTCTACGTTAGATCAGGTTTAATCAGGCAATTTTTTTGTTAGATCTAGTCTAATTACTGAGATATTGCATATATAATTAGGGGGGGCTGGCCCCCCCTCAACCGAAATTTGGACAACATTTTACTGATTTGGGTAGATATTCGTTAGATCAGGTAAAATCAACTGTTTTTTTTCGTTAGATCTATCACGCAAGAGGCGGTATTCACTACATAACTTTGTGGGCGTAACTACGGGTTAGCCCCCCCTCAACTGAAATTAAATTTTTTTATTTTTTTTTGGTAGATATTCGTTAGATGAGGTTTGATCAACAGCTTTTTTTTTGTAAGATCTATCACACAAAAGGCGGTATTCACAATCTTATTTTAATTTTGCACATAAATGCCAGTAAATTTTCATATCAAGCCACAGGTGACCTCATCATTTAGGAATTTGCTAACACAATGTGTAGATCATTTTCAATATTTTTTTTTCTCTACACAGTATTGAGGCGATAAAGTCCAGCATATGCCCAGCCTGAGGTAATTAGTGATATTTGAATATGCATGGATAACCTGAGTAATGCGGTGTATGACTGTGTTAATAAAGTGCATGCAGTGTGTGTGCGTGGTAATAAGTAGATTTGGGGGGGTAAGAAGTGTTTTAACTTATCCCCTCTCTCCCTGCCTCTTACCTGTGGGCAGGGAGGTGGGATACATGATTCCATGGTGATCCAGTGGAGCTGGAGGACAGTGAAGAGGGAGCCCTGAGAGTGATCTTACAATCAGTGCCGGACTGGCCCACCGGGATACTGGGAAATTTCCTGGTGGGCCGCAGCAAGCTCTAATAACCAGCATGATGAATCTATTTAAATATTTCCCCTCGGACTGTGCCAGCCTGTCAGTCCGGGGGTTGTAAGGATGGAGGAGCTGGGGGCTGGTGTGGCTTCCAGCGGCTGGAGGGAGACCTGTCAGTCTCCCCCCACAGCATAAATCAATTTCGTCCGCATGCCCTGCCCCCACGCGGAAGCGCCGCCTCCTGAACAGAAGCTCAGCCTCCCGCACACAAGCTCCGCCCCCACGCATGTCTCCCTGCACAGCGTAAATCAATTTTGGCTGCATGCCCCGCCCCCACGCGGAAGCGCCGCCTCCTGAACAGAAGCTCAGCCTCCCGCACACAAGCTCCGCCCCCACGCATGTCTCCCTGCACAGCGTAAATCAATTTTGGCTGCATGCCCCGCCCCCACGCGGAAGCGCCGCCTCCTGAACAGAAGCTCAGCCTTCCGCACGCATGTTGCTGACCTCTCTGGAAAGCTGCCCACTGGACCACCAGGAAATAATTACAGAGAACTAAAAGGTATTTACCCTTTCAGAGCTCCCTACCCACCATACAGCACCCCTACCCACCATATTAGAATAAATATATATACACATACACAGTCAGGTCCATAAATATTGGGACATTAACACAATTCTAATCTTTTTGGCTCTATACACCAACACAATGGGTTTGAAATGAAACAAACAAGATGTGCTTTAACTGCAGACTTTCAGCTTTAATTTGAGGGTATTTACATCCAAATCAGGTGAACGGTGTAGGAATTACAACAGTTTGTATATGTGCCTCCCACTTTTTAAGGGACCAAAAGTAATGGGACAGATTAACAGTCATAAATCAAACACTTTTTAATGCTTGGTTGCAAATCCTTTGCAGTCAATTACAGCCTGAAGTCTGGAACGCATAGACATCACCAGACGCTGGGTTTCATCCATGGTGATGCTCTGCCAGGCCTCTACTGCAACTGTCTTCAGTTCCTGCTTGTTTTGGGGGCATTTTCCCTTCAGTTTTGTCTTCATCAAGTGAAATGCATGCTCAATCGGATTCAGGTCAGGTGATTGACTTGGCAATTGCATGATATTCCACTTCTGTCCCTTAAAAAAAACTCTTTGGTTGCTTTTGCAGTATGCTTCGGGTCATTGCACTGCACTGTGAAGCGCCATCCAATGAGTTCTGAAGCATTTGGCTGAATCTGAGCAGATAATATTGCCCAAAACACTTCAGAATTCATCCTGCTGCTTCAGTCAGCAGTCACATCATCAATAAATACAAGAGAACCAGTTCCATTGGCAGCCATACATGCCCACGCTATGACAGTACCACCACCATGCTTCACTGATGAGTTCATATGCTTTGGATCATGAGCAGTTCCTTTCCTTCTCCATACACTTCTCTTCCCATCACTCTGGTACAAGTTGATCTTGGTCTCATCTGTCCATAGGATGTTGTTCCAGAACTGTGAAGGCTTTTTTTAGATGTTTGGCAAACTCTAATCTGGCCTTCCTGTTTTTGAGGCTCACCATTGGTTTACATCTTGTGGTGAACCCTCTGTATTCACTCTGGTGAAGTCTTCTCTTGATTGTTGACTTTGACACACATACACCTACCTCCTGGAGAGTGTTCTTAATCTGGCAAACTGTTGTGCAGGGTGTTTTCTTCACCAGGGAAAGAATTCTTCGGTCATCCATCACAGTTGTTTTCCGTGGTCTTCCGGGTCTTTTGGTGTTGCTGAGCTCACCGGTGCATTCTTCCTTTTTAAGGATGTTCCAAACAGTTGATTTGGCCACACCTAATGTTTTAGCTATCTCTCTGATTTTTTTTTGATTTTTTTTCAGCCTAATGATGGCTTGCTTCACTGATAGTGACAGCTCATTGGATCTCATATTGAGAGTTGACAGCAACATATTCCAAATGCAAATAGCACACTTGGAATGAACTCGGGACCTTTTATCTGCTCCTTCTAAATGGGATAATGAGGGAATAACACACACCTGGCCATGGAACAGCTGAGCAGCCAATTGTCCCATTACTTTTGATCCCTGGAAAAGTGGGAGGCACATATACAAACTGTTGTAATTCCTACATCGTTCACCTGATTTGGATGTAAATACCCTCAAATTAAAGCTGAAAGTCTGCAGTTAAAGCACATCTTGTTTGTTTCATTTCAAACCCATTGTGTTGGTGTATAGAGCCAAAAAGATTAGAATTGTGTCGATGTCCCAATATTTATGGACCTGACTGATTATATATATATATATATATATATCTCAATAATATATAAGGCATATATGTATATGTATGCATGTCTTGTCAACCCAGATGATTGAGTGTTTATATATTAATACTCAATCATCTAGGTTGGCAACACATAGCCGTACGTATTACATGACGCAGTGACTTATAGGGCTGGCATAGATTTTTTTCCAGGGCTGCTTTGTATCCCCAGCAGCAGGTATTTCTCTCCCCCGAGCCGCAAGAGCGTTACCACGGGTTGCCATGGCAAAGCTCCGCGCAGTACGTACTGCATGGCAACCCGTGGTAACGCTCTCGTGGCTAGAGAGAGGAGAGTACCTGCTGCTGCTGGGGATGTAAGATCCCTCTCAGGGCTCCCTCTACACTGTATCCAACAGCAAGGTCCGGAACAGCACATATATATTGGGGGCAATGAATGGGCCGGTCCTGGACAAACCTATCTGGATACCAGACCATTACGCCAACAGGTTGGCGTATTCTTCTTCTTCTTAATTATTATTATTATTATGGGAAAAGGGTATTTATGGCAGTGATACCTTGACTAATAATGCCAAGACAGATAAAAAAAAAAAAGGGACTGTACCAGCAAATTAAGAAATGTTGACAATTACCACAATAGGAGGACAGTCATAAATCTGAGGGGCAAATGTTTAAAAGTAATAACAGGAAGTATTAGTTTACTGAGAGGGTAGTGGATGCATGGAATAGCCTTCCAGCTGAAGTGGAAGAGGTTAATAGTATACAGTGAATGCGTACAAGCATGACATAAGGCTATCCTAGATATAAGATAAGACTAATAGGGGCCTAGGGATAAGGACTAATGCAAGTAGTCCAACATTTTTAATGCAGAATTTGGCCAGACTAGAATGAGTTTTAGGTGCTGGCACTTCCTATGTTTCTATGAATGAAAGAGGTGGCAACTGTTTTAATTGGAGGGAAAATTATTATCCAATCAAAGAATAGGTAATACACAGCATTACTCAGGGTTATCCTTGCATATTCCAATTCAAATTCAAATTTCACTTGAGGGAGGGCTAACCCGTAGTCACGCCCACAAAGTTAAGTAGTGAATACCGCCTCTTGCGTCATAGATCCAACGAAAAAAAACTGTTGATCTTACCTGATCTAACAAATATCTACCAAAATCACTAACATTTTGTCCAAATTTCAGTTGAGGGGGGGCCAGCCCCCCCTCTATTTATATATGCAATATCTCAGTAATTAGACTAGATCTAACAAAAACCCTGATCTAACGTAGAGCTATCATAATCAACAACATTTTGAACAAATTTTTGTTGAGGGGGGGCTGGCTACGGGTTAGCCCCCCCTGACAATGATTGTTAATATCGCATATTTTACAGTAGATCTAATGAAAAAAAAGTTGATCAAACCGGATTTAACAAAGATCTAAAAAAATTGAATAATCTTTTGTTAAGATTCTCAATATGGGGGGGCTAACCCGGGGGTGGTCTAAAGCCCATCAGGTTCAGGCATGAAGACCATTTTTTATGCTGTTGATCCAAAAGAATGCAAAGAAAGCCCCCAATTGTAACCTTTTCCCAATTATGCCAAAAAATGTATTTCTCCATGGATCAACAGCCTGTTGTATCAATTACATCTAAGACAATTTTGTTCATGCAAAAAAGCACCAAAGCCTTACAATATACATAGATCAATACAAAAAAAAAAAAGGTAAAGAGGGCCCTCTATGTAAGCAACTATATAGCCATGGAATCTAATGATAGTAAATATAGTCCATGAGCTTACAATCGAATCTTAAATCAGAGAAAGGACAATATCAATATCTTTCTCTATACTGCAGATACATGTGAAAGCAGTGGCTGCTTTTTAGAGTGACTGATCACGTAAACAGAGAGAGGATGCAAAATGGGGAGGTGTGCATTACGGGAATATAACGCCACCGGGGTGGTTCTGGAGTCAGCAGAATAAACCACGAGGTCAAAGATCGAGTGTCCCCAGAACCCCGAGATGGCATTTTTCTGTAATACACAGTTAGTCGTTGGGAATCTATTCAATTCCATGATATTTATGGGTTATGATATTGCCTGGGTTAAAGTGGAGACGTTACGGTAAAGGCAGGACATCCATGTCACAGTGCTGCTTGAGATTAGTGGGAATTACGCTACTATATCAGCTCCCTAAAATGGCAGCAGGTGTACTCAGGAGTGCAACTCTCACTAATCTCAGCCACTCAGACTGCATGGACATAATCTTTACATTATAAGCAGTTCATCTCAAATAAAACCTTTACATCAAAACACGGATACAGTCTTATTGAACTGGAACCCCTGATTAAACATTTCAATGTTTCTGAGTATTTTATGAAGTTTGTAATAAGTAGCTGACACCGCATTGTCGTTTAGCTGCTACATGGTAGAGGGAACGCCCTCGCTCCTGCCAATCCCTTATCGTAGCAAGCGGCCTGATAACAGCAGGACGCCAGCAGAACTATTGCATGTGGTTTTGAAGTATATGAACAAGGAAAGTCAAGCAGAGACCAAATAATAATAAAAATAATATTTAGAGAATGAAAACTGTCAACATTTTGTCTCACAATGACCGTTACCTGCTTAGGGAAATCCTTCCAGACTTCCCGGAGATCGTGGAACCATGGCTTCTACAAAAGATAAAAAAAATACGATTGTGAGCAGTGCGGTTGCTTGTGGAGACTAGCCGACAGTGTTTGCAGAGTCAAGCAACACCAACTCCTCACTCCCATATTTTAATTCATTTATTTTCTTAGACACAAAGCATGGCCGTCAATTAAAGCCTTAAGTACTGGGGCCACCCCAATCATGCCATCTCTCCCAATTTTATTTTAACATGAGAGATGGGATGACAAGTGCTGGCAAAAATTGGGTTTTTGGCCCCAACACAGCAGCTGGGCAGAAAAAGGTATTCTCTGCCAGTCTCCAGCCAGCCAGTCTCCAGCCAAGTCCAGATATAAACTAATTTCTGCACTTTGATATATTTTAGGAATATTGCAGATTAAAATAATCACACCGTTCGAACACTCACAGTACCAGGTTTACTTTTCAAAGAGGTTGGGTGAAAAATATCTTAATAAATTCACTGTAATGTCTGACAAACCAATGCGAAAAGAGGAAAAACAAAAACACCATTTTTTTTATTTTGATGGAGCTAATGACGAGCAGAGAAGAGATTGAGGAACTGGATCCATGGGGCGATGTATGAAAGCTGGGCAGCAGCCATGGAGACAACAAAGCCACGACTGAGCCAATGGACCTTTAAGATTCAACACCTGGAGTTGGCTCCAGAATATATCCCAACAGCCTACATTTAGCTCCCACCAAACCAGCCATTATTAAGGAGGCAACAAACCGCACGTTTACAGCTTCAGAAAAACTATACTAAATTAGAAGAAGAAGAAGGAGAATGAACAGAGTTTAAACCCACTAGTTTAATAAGGTTGACACGAGGAGGAGGTCCTCCCACATGCAAATCACATTCCACTCCAGGAAAGGCAAACATTTGCATATTACAGTAATACAGAGGCACATCAATACGCTTTGCTTCGTTCCTCTTCATTTGCCTACTGAATCATTCTTCCTGGATTTCACATGCATAGATTGGAAAACCAAATGCATTCAATAATGTTTATGTTCAATAATCAGGACCCTCTTCCTAAAGCAACTGGGTGCTAAATAAATTACACTTTAATTCCAATTGTGCTGAGGGAATAAACCACAATAGAATTAACATTTTTTTTTCAGCCTGGTGAATGGGTAGAACATACATCATTCATTCTGTATGGAGCCACATTCACACAAACAGGTGTTTTAGTAGCAGGAAAACTATACAAGAAGCCAGAATAGTTAATAGCTAGCGCAAATCCAATAAACTGTTCGGCTAAAAGGGGAATGGTCACTTCTATGTAATTAACATCACTAATTTTAAACATAGAAAAATCACCTATAACTTGCGTTAACCTTTTTTCCCCCAAAATACTCAAATTTTCTTCTAAATTTATATTAAAGATTTAGCAAATGACAACATAATCCAGTTCAAACTAGGCACAGCAAGGGCACACAATGCAAATGAAGAGGAGAAATAGCAACATTGTTTCATTTCCCCTCTTCTCTGTAGGACTGAGTTTCTAACAATCATTGACAGGGAGCTAAGATGGAGGCGCCCAGTTGTAAGATAAAACTATGTGGATAGCTACCTCTAATTTTATTTTTTACACCCGATAAGCAAACATAACATTTAAAATCCTGGGAAGGGACAGTTCCACTTTAACCCAGTAAGGACATAAACTGATCAGTAACAACATTAAAACCACTGACAGGTAAAGTGAATAACATTGATTATATTGTTACAATCGTACCTGTCAAGGGATGTGATAAATTAGGCAGTAAGTAAACAGTCAGTTCTTGCATTTCATGTGTTGGAAGCAGGAAAAACGGGCAAGTGAAAAGATCTGAGTGACTTTGACAAAGGACCAAATAATGATGGCTAAAAGACGGAGTCATAGCATCTCCAAAATGGCAAGTCTTGTGGGTTGTTCCCAGTATGAAGTGGTTAGTATCTACTAAAAGTAGGGCAAGAAAGGACAACCGGTGAACGGGCACCCTGCTACACTGCAAAAATGGTTCAGGAATGGTTTAAGGAACATCACAAAGAGGTCAAGGTGTTCCATTGACCTTTAAATTCCCCAGATCTCAATCCGGTTTAATATATGTTGGATGTGGTGAACAACAAATCCGATCCATGGAGGCCCTACTTCACAACCTGCAAGACTTAAAGGATCTGCTGCTAATGTCTTGGTGGCAGATACCACAGGACACGTTTAGAGGTCTTGTGGAGTCCATGCGTGGACGTATTATAGATCTTTTGGCAGCACTAGGGGTCCTACACAATATTAGGCAGGTGGTTTTAAAGTTGTGGCCGATCAGTTTATCACATTTTAAGCCATTACCACAAGTTGATTAAGAAATAACATTATCCAAGAGGTAGTTTATCTACCTTTTTTTTCCCCCAACAAAACATGAGATGTAGAAAGCTCTGCACATGCTGGGAAGAGGTGACATTTCAGATCAAAATAAGGACTTTAATTAGGTGATTTATTAATAATACATTATAGTAGAGCAGTAGTCTGTCTATAGAAGATTTTACACACTTTCTAAAATGAAAAGGGCTACTTTAAGCATGGCAGCCTGCGGTAGTGGTTATATTTCCAGGAGTACCCTGGTGCCATTCCCTGGTAATGGGGCAAACCATTTTGCAATGGTTTGCCGCTTACCTGGTCCTACAAGGCACCGACAGTCTTCCCCTCCTGGCCGTGATGACATCTGGCTTCTGCAGAGATGCAGATCACCTCCACTATGCACTGACGTGATAATCTCGGTCAGCCAATGAATTACATTCTATGCATAGAATGCACAGAACGGACATTAGCGACTGGGCAGGCTAATGAAACCTCAATGACCCTGCTGGAGAAGGAGTTAAACCTCAGGCAGCACAGGGGTTAAACTTGGTATGTTCTGTGTTTCATAACAAATGCAGCGCATACAAGCTCAAGGCACCATAACCACTTCAAATGACTTCAGTGGTGATGGTGCTTGGAGTAACCCTTTAAGGTACCAGCCAAATATTAGATTTTTGAACCAATTCAAACTTAGAACTACATAGTTAAGGGGACATTCCATGCTTGATCTGACCCAGTTTTTAATGGATTATATGCATATCAAATCAATCATTTAAAGGAAAGTACTCATGTTTAAAATTCCTGCAAAACCGCAGGTTGTGCAAATAAAAAAAAAAAAAATAATAAATAAATAAAATAGGTGCACATACAATTACTGTAACCCAACGTACACCTTGCACTTAACATATGGGTACCTGGAGTGTTCCTTCAACCCTGTATATAGGATGGTTGGGGAGGGGTGAGTTGTAAAATGTACTCCCTGCTCCAAAAAAACAAAACAAACCAAACACTACTTACGTCTACAAGGACAGCCATGCCAGCAATGAAAGCAAGAAGATAAAACGTGAATCTCCAACTGCAAAAGAAGGCAGAATTCACTAAGCAGAGAAAGACAAAACAGCTTAGCAGCCAAATGGGACGACAGATCCTCGGTTAGTAACATTGACATTCAGTGAAGGAACGAAAGCACTGCGGGACAAGGCCTTACTTTACTAAACCATTGTGTCGTGAAATGATGGTCATAGAAAGTTCCGCTATACTTGCGATACATTGATGATGTATTTTCTATGACGGATTAGCAAGGAATACCTATTAAACATCATAATATTTGAATAAAAGTATCCTGGTCAAGTCCGAGTTTAGCATGTTTCAGTGGGAGATCAAAGTAAGTGTGTTTATTTTAAGAAGTCTCAGCAAAAATTCCAGACACAAGCAGACCTACAGAATACCAATAATTAAGTGAGCTTTGTTTTGGGCTAAATAACCCTTTATTACACCCAGGAATAGGTCTACTCTGAGCGACTGAACAATTTAGGACTGAATTAGAGAGGTCACAATCCCTTAAACCAGACTAGGGTTCCCCTTCTACCTGGCTTCACGAAACTTTTTCTGCAAACTTGGCCGGTCTTGGTTTCTCCTCCTGCGGAACCATCGCTCCACCTGGCGTACAGTGAAATTACTTGCTTGTGAAAGGTTCTCCAAGTTTGTCTGTAAAAGTAGGAAAACTAATTAAGTTTAGGGTCATTTAAGACAAAATTGATGGCAGTGGTTTGACAATCAGTATATTAAAAAAGAAAAAAAACCAAATATAGCATGCTCAAGTGCTTTCAAAATGTAAAGAAACTATTTAATGTGAAGTTAAAACCGGGTTCTCTGCGCAGGACCAAAACATTTCTTATATCTTTAGTTTTGTATAATGAGTATATTACAGTGATTTCTAAAAGTCAGACATGCAGTCAGTGGCATTTCCATTCAGTCAAACGTACAACAATGGAATAAGAAAGATATACCGTATTTACAAATATCCAAAATTGTAATGCTCATTAGATTTGAAGGCGCATTGCATTCGGGGCAAAATTGTACATTTTCAAGCGAATTAAAAACTAGTGAATTCAAACAGACAAATTCACACAGGCAAATTTCATTCCTGAAAGAGGGCTTAAGAAAGAGTAGACTTAACATGTAACGCAAAACTTGAAATCCCATCAATATTACTATGGTATATGGCAAACACTTTCATTGTAGCACAATGTTGTATAGTAGTATCTTCTTTTTTTAAAAGCACATTACAATCGCCAGCAAAAAAAATTCAGCTTCCAGGTTTCAAAAATTGAGGTGTGCATTAGATTTGATGGCGCATTCAAATTGAGTGAATACAGTATTTTAAACTTGAAAAATAAAATAAAAATAAAAAGTAAGTATTAAAAGATAACATGAAGATTCTGGAAGAGAGCACTGAAATCAAGCTAACCAGACAACTGTTTCTCTGGACTTATCTGGTGGGGGGACCTTTCCATGCTCGAGTATAGTATTGGTATAATACGGTCCTCCAGGAGAATCTGCCCATTATTTTATCCGTAACTTAAATATCCAAGTAAGAGATGGACATTACTTTGCAGCCTTTTGCTCCTACCTGTTTCGGATGTTTTGATGACTGGGTGTAAAATTTCTCTAGCACTGGGTTGAATGCTGCACGGAGTCGGACTTTGTCTTTCACCCCAAGAATCCTCGCAAGCGGACTGGCCGCATAACTAAAAACATAGAAACAGAGAGTCACATGAAACCACAGCACACCATACAGCTTCTTCACACATTATACTAACCAGTATCGGACTATGGATATTGTCCAGGGGGTTCTAGAACAAGTCTAGAAGTCCACCAGGAGTAAATCCAATTTGAAGATATTTAACATTTAGGTATGGCAGTTGCATTCTGATAATTTGATTTGCTGCCCAGTAACTGCAGTCCAAGAGGAAACGTTTCAAAGAGCATCCAGTGGAGAATGAGATTTGAGAGTTCTACATGTAAGCTCCAGCAAACACAGAAAGAGTTACAGAGGGTTTGGGAGCATCCTTAGAGTCAGGAAGCCTCTTAAAAAGTTAACAACAAGCTTTCACGAATTAGTGTGCTCCAGTGTATTTTTCTTCTACATCCAATAATCAGGCCAAGGTCCATCCTCTAGGTGGAATATTCAGGGTGTCACAGGAGCACATGGAGCAGTTTTATTATATTCCAAAGGAAATTGGATAGAATCATAAGACACTACCAGGCAGCACATTCAGAGACCCACGTGGCGACTTTAGGTCAAGACTTATCTAGATCCATGGTACGGTACTATGGGGATCATGTCTTTGTCCAATCACATGATCCATATTGGACAACATATTTTATACGGACATTTCTGTTAGCAGAGATGGCCAACAAATGCCTCAGCTTGAACCACATTTTGAAGCTATTGCATTGTAGGTGTATCCATAATCCCATTGGTTATCCATACTCCCATTGGTGGCCACTAAGTTTTCTCTCATGACCGTGAAGATGTCTCTGCATGATGTTGCCAAAGTCTTTCCTTTCAAAGGAACATTAGATTTAATCCTGCAGCAAGAAGCTCATATTTTAAAAATGTTTGGAGTCATTCTCTCTATGCTGCTATCCGTGATGTCCGTCCACTTTGCATTGCTACCATTATGGATTTTATATCCTCCACTTGGTTCCTCTCTATTCTGAACTACAAGATTTTAGGGAGGTCTACTCTTCACCCTCTACCTACACTACAGCAGATAACCCGCACCCATTATGTGAATTAAAGTATGTTGGATAAAGAGGTGTCAAATTGAAAACACTGCTGACTTTGAGATTTACCAGTTTCGTATTTTGGCCTAAACTTTGAAATTCACTTCAAATTAAAGGAACAATATAGGGCCAGGAACACAAACGTGTATTCCTGACCCTACCGTGTTAAAACTACAATCTAGACCAGGGGTTCTCAACCTAGTCCTCAAGGACCCCCTACCAGTCCAGGACTTGGGGATTAACGGAGTGTGTCTAAGGTGTTTTTTTGTTGTTTTTTTTCCCCCTAAACACCTAAGACACACCCAGGTAATCCCTAAATCCTGGACTGGTAGGGGGTCCT
This sequence comes from Pelobates fuscus, assembly GCF_036172605.1. NCBI lineage: Eukaryota > Metazoa > Chordata > Amphibia > Anura > Pelobatidae > Pelobates > Pelobates fuscus. The sequence goes on along the minus strand of NC_086329.1, from coordinate 103,471,713 downwards.
GAGGACTGGGTTGAGAACCCCTGATCTAGACCCTCTTGGCCTCCTAAATATAGTAAAATCTTACTTGTATTCAAGTCTGCAGCTGCTGGCTCTGCCGCCTTACCTGCCTGCTTACAGGTGACATCATCAGAAGTAAATATTGGAGCCAATCACAATGCTTTCCCATCGAACTGGCTGAGACTATCAAGGAGGAAGATTAGGGGCAGAGCCAGCACAAGTCAAACAATCCTGGCGAATCAGCAGAGATGTATTGAATCAGTGCATCTCTGAGGAAAGTTCAGTGTCTCCAGAGGGTGGAGACACTGAATGGCAGTAATGCCCAGTGTGCAGCACTGCCTCAGCCAGCACCTCTAGTAGCCATCTGAGCAGTGGCCAGTGGAGGTATCACTAGGCTGTGATGTAAACACTGCCTTTTCTTTGAAAATACATTGTTTACTGGAAAAAGCCTGAAGGGAATGATTATACTCACCAGAACAAATGCAATAAGCTTTAATTTTTCTAGTGACTATAGGGTTCCTTTAAACTATCAGGATTAATCCTTAACGGAAATCCAAATTCCAAAATGAAAGCTAAAACAGCCATGGTGTGATTAAAGGAGAGTTGGAGAGTTTATAGATAAAATTGCTAGAATACATTGGACAATCTTATTTTGGGTGCCAATCTATAAAATCAATGTTTGTTTGAATTTTGAGCATAAGCGGAGATCATGCTGGTGGATATCCCACCGATAAAAAACAACTTGCATCATATTTATCAGGACCGAGGTTAATGTAAATTAGCATAGGAAAATTAAACCGGCAATTTGCAAAAAGCAATTCAAATACATTTTACTTCCACTACATTTGCATTGATCATTTCCAGCTTTCTATTAACCCCTTTTAGAATTATAGTAGTCTACAATGATCCTCCGTGCTAGGAGTTTTGAGAAGAATTAAAGTGATCATGACATGTATTATCGTAGGATGGGCATCTAGCCAACCCTGGTCGAATTGCAACAAGTCAGAGGTTAGTGAATAAATCCAAATTACCGTATATACTCGAGTATAAGCCGACCCGAATATAAGCCGAGGCCCCTAATTTTATCCCAAAAAACTGGGAAAACTTATTGACTCGAGTATAAGACTAGGGTGGGAAATGCAGCAGCTACTGGTAAATTTCTAAATAAAATTAGATCCTAAAAAAAATATATTAATTGAATATTTATTTACAGTGTGTGTATAATGAATGCAGTGTGTGCGTATGTGTGTGTGTATGAGTGCAGCGTGTGTGTGCATGAATGCAGTGTGTGTGTGTATGAATGCAGTGTGTGAATGCAGTGTGTGCAGGGCCGGTGCAAGGATATTTGCCGCCGTAGGCAAAAAATTTTTTGCCGCCCCCTCCCCCCCCCATATGTCCTGACTTCCCCTCCTCCTCCCTCAGTGGTCCTTACCTCCCCACCCCCGTGTTCCTTCACCCCCCCCCCAGTGGTCCTGACTCACCCCTCCCTTAGTGGTCCTTACCCTCCCCTCCCCTAGTGGTCCTTACTTCCCCCTCCACTCCCATAGTGGTCCTTATACCCCCCCCCTCCCATAGTGGTCCTTATACCCCCCCCCTCCCATAGTGGTCCTTATACCCCCCCCCTCCCATAGTGGTCCTTATACCCCCCCCCCTCCCATAGTGGTCCTTATACCCCCCCCCCCTCCCATAGTGGTCCTTATACCCCCCCCCCTCCCATAGTGGTCCTTATACCCCTTTTTTTTTATTATTAATTTTTTTATTATTATTATTATTTTTATATTATTATTTCTTATTTTATTTATATATTTTTTTTTCGTCCCCCCTCCCTGCTTGATACATGGCAGGGAGGGGGGCTCCTTCCCTGGTGGTCCAGTGGCAGTTCAGTGGGGGGGAGAGGGGGGCTGGCAGAGCTGTAACTTACCTTTCCTGCAGCTCCTGTCAGCTCTCTCCTCCTCTGCGCCGTCCGTTCTGCTCTTCTGTCAGCTTACACTGTAAGTCTCGCGAGAGCCGCGGCTCTCGCGAGATTTACACTGGGAGCTGACCGAGGTGCTGACCGGACGGCGCAGAGGAGGAGAGAGCTGACAGGAGCTGCAGGAAAGGTAAGTTACAGCTCTGCCAGCCCCCCTCTCCCCCCAGTCTGTATTATGGCAATGTAAATTGCCATAATACAGACTCGGACTCGAGTATAAGCAGAGTTGGGGTTTTTCAGCCCAAAAAATGGGCTGAAAAACTCGGCTTATACTCTAGTATATACGGTACATTCATTGAGGCTATAAAACATGTAATATTTTATTTTAATAACCAGATTCTGATAACAGAATGGGGGGACAAATCCAAAACATCACCCCGTTCAAAGACCAAAGTCTACTTTTTGCCCAGATTACAGCATTAAGATGCAGGTTTTCCCATGTGCTCAGAGAAAAAGTAAGCAATACCACTTAAGCAACTCTCAACACAATGCAATTAATCAGTCTGTGGGCCCCCCATTATTTAATTAGGGTTTTCATGATGTGTATCTATCAGAATACATAGATATTTTATTACAACCATCCGTTAAAAAAAATGAGGTCATAACTCAAAGACTATGTCATTACTACGTTTTTTTAAAGAATTTTAAATGGCACCCAGATTTTACTCTAGTAACCTGCGATGTACAGTCTCTATACAATATAATTCCCCACGAAGAAGGGTGTGAAGCAGCTTTTAAAAGAATAAAGACAGATAAGACCATTCCAGACAAACAAATAAATGTTATCATTGAAGGTATCAAAATTATTTTGATCAACAATTATTTTTGTTTTTTAGACAAATTTTATATCCAAAAACAAGGGACAACAATGGGTACTAGGTTTGCACCAAGCTATGCAAATCTTTTTATGGACAATTGGGAGTCCAAGGCCATCTGGGGGGACCATCCCTGGAGAGCAAACCTAGTATCCTATTAGGTATATAGATCTGTTTTTCATCTGGAATGGTCCAGAAACCTCACTTATATTATTTTTAAACCATCTTAACACCAACAATAGTGGCATCATCTTAACTACGGAATACAGCAAAGATCTTTTAAATTTTTTAGACATTCAAATTTTTATCCAGGATGGCAATATTAACACTAGAACATTTTTTTTTTTTTAAAGTATGCACCAATACAGTTATAGACAGATCAAGCCGTCACCATCAACCCTGGTTGGATGGGATCCCCAAAGGCCAGTTCCTGCGTCTTCGTAGAAACTGCTCCCTAAAACACAGACTTTGAAGCACAATCCAAAACATTAGAAGCACAATTCATTAACATTATAAAAAAGAAGACTTAGAACAATCTCTTAAAGCCGTCAAACTAAAAGATAGGCATGACCTCCTAGAATACAATAGGCAAAAAGAAAAAGACCCACTATCCATGCCAATCATTTTTAACTTTGATAATTAGAACAAAATGGTGAATAAAAAACAATTCAAAAACATTGGCACATTCAGGGCCGGTGCAAGGATTTTTGCCGCCCTAGGCAAAAAAAATTTTTGCCGCCCCCCCATATGTCCTGCCCACCATGTGACATCACAATGCCCCGCCCATATGCTCTGCCATATGGGCCAACGCCAGTCTTCACAAAGTGTCTTATCTGAAAAGACAGTGTGTTTACATTAGAAAGCCTACAGGCACAGGCTATAGACACCAGAACCACTACATTATGCTGTAGTGCTTCTGGTGACTATAGTATCCATTTAATGTGAGGTAAATTAGAGATTAGTGCCACTAATAATATATTGGATTGCCTACTTACCACCAGATGAGGACAAGAGGCTGATGATGGGCTCAGTCTGGCTCCACGGGTCTGGTGTAGAAGAGGCTCTCTAGAGACTGTTTTTAACAGTGCTCACAACAATTAACGAACAGGAAGCAGCTCCATTTTTTAGGGCCCCTTACACAGCTCAAGGTCTGGGCCCCCAGGGGGCATACGCCTACAATGCCCACCCATAAATCCACCTACATGGCCCATCCGTGAGTTGGGGATGTTTTATGTGTGCAATTTGTGTAAGGGATGTAGTGTGTTTATAGGGGATGTAGTGTGTTTTTGCTTGTAAGGAATGCATTGTATGTTTCTGGGTGTGTGTGTGTGTGTGTGTGTGTGTGTGTGTGTAAGGGGTGCAAGGTTTGTTTCTTTGTATGTAATTGAATGCAGTGTGTGTCTGTAAGGGGTGCATTAATTATGTAAGAGAACGTAAGGGATGAATTGTGTGTTTCGGGTGTGTGTGTGTGAGTAGGAATGCATTGTATGTTTCTGTGTGTGTGTGGGGGGGATGCATTGTGTATGTGTGTAGTGTAAAAGAGAGGGTTTGTGGGGTAGGATAGGGTCCTTATCCCCCCCTCCCTCCTATAGTGCTCCTTATCCCCCCCCTCCCATAGTGCTCCTTATACCCTCCCCCCCTCCCTTAGTGGTCCTTATACCCCCTCTCCCTTAGTGGTCCTTATAACCTCCCCCCCTCCCTTAGTGGTCCTTATACCCCCCCTCCCTTAGTGGTCCTTATACCCCCCCTCCCTTAGTGGTCCTAATACCCCCCCCCCCTCCCTTAGTGGTCCTTATACCCCCCCCCCTCCCTTAGTGGTCCTTATACCCTCCCCCCTCCCTTAGTGGTCCTTATACCCTCCCCCCTCCCTTAGTGGTCCTTATACCCTCCCCCCTCCCTTAGTGGTCCTTATACCCTCCCTCCCTCCCTTAGTGGTCCTTATACCCTCCCTCCCTCCCTTAGTGGTCCTTATACCCTCCCTCCCTCCCTTAGTGGTCCTTATACCCTCCCTCCCTCCCTTAGTGGTCCTTAACACCCCCCCCCCTTAGTGGTCCTTAACACCCCCCCCCCCTTAGTGGTCCTTAACACCCCCCCCCCTTAGTGGTCCTTAACACCCCCCCCCCCCTTAGTGGTCCTTAACACCCCCCCCCCCTTAGTGGTGTAACCGCTTGCGGTTCCCTTATTTACCTCTATAATGTCTTAAAGCATAGAACTTAGCAGGGCTAACCATACAGATATCTTAGCCATAATGTTATATAGTTAGTAAGAGATCCTCTATTTAACATGTGTAAATAATTGAGAATACAATATAAAATAAGGATTGTCTTGGAAGCCATAGATTTTGTCTTTTAGATATTTATTATATAAAAATATAAATATAGACATATCAAATCCATTATAGCAGAGTTTATAAGATGAAATTAAATGCTTGCAAATATCATTAATAGGTTAACATACCCTTCTGAACATGTCATCATGTCAGCCTCTCAGTCATTTTAAGATGGAGCAGCGTCTGTCTCCAAGTCTCTCCTCTGTTTCCTAACATTTTAAAAGTACACCTATTTATACCTTAAGTGTCGTCATTTTAGAGTCACCATAGTTCAAATATGAAAAAGTCCATAACTAAAAGCAAGTGCACACGTCATGGGAAACTCCCGGACCTGGGGAACTTCCATCAAGTTCAAGAGACAAGATGGCTTCCCAAAGTCTGAATAGCTTATCTGTTGTTTATACTAAGACGTAAGTGCACAGTCGTGGGAGATTCCGGGATTTGGGGAAGTTCCATTAACTTGGGGTTACCACAGTATATTGTGTACTGAAAGAGTCGTAGCATAGCCTTGAAGCTTGTTTATGCATTATTGTTATTGTAATTCGTCTGGGACAAAATGGCGCAAACATATTATGCACTGAGGTTATTGCTTAAAGAAACATCTATGAAAAACAATATGTTCCATTTCTAACCCCTCGTCAGTTTGCAATATCTCTTAAAGACAAAGTACACAGTTTAAGAAATACAACATTTCATTCTAAAACTTGTAATATTTGCATTTGCCCATAACACCCTCTCCATTAAACTGTGGACATTGTAGACCATTTCTTCCTTAAATTAGTGAACCAAAGTTCTCCAACAGTCTAGGTTTTTTTTGTGCTCCCAGCATCTTTGATCATTGTTGTAACAGTAAAACATCCGTAGTGTGATCTTTGCCTGTAAAGGTGGTTGATTAAAATGAGCAAAGCTTTTGTCTAGGAAAGAATTGAAAAGAACACCAAGTTCCAGAGTAAGATATTCTTGGATGGATCCAGATACGAATTGTAATCCAAAGTTAAAAGTAGTAATTGTATTTGTAATCCAAAGTCTGTAAAGGCCTGTAGAAGTTTACATTCCTTAGATACATTGCTGGAGGTTGTGTTTGTAGAATACCCGGGTATTTGTTGTAGAGTATAGGTTGTAGAGTCCAGCTTTCCAAATATTTGGCTAGAATTGGTTGCAGATATTGAATCGGCATCATCTGTTATCACTGTGGTGATGGTGTTGGTATTTGACTTTGTCTTTGCTTTTTTTATTTTGGTTTTTTTCCATGAAACATTTTTACACCGTTTATGATGTGTATAGATTGGATACTCTCCGATATTCTTTTACGGAATAGATTAATTGACAGCATTTCCAAGACATTGTCTTAAGTGACATGGATCCCATTATAGTAAATGTTATGTTGATACAGCAATCGAAGTGGATTCTCAAGAACACCTCTTTTTGCTGGATTGGAATCTTTGTAACATCTCAGTGATAGACATGTCAATGATATTAGGTGCTGTTGTGCTAAAAATGTTAACAGGTAAAATCTGTGGAAAAATCTTTACATTTGTTGTTATACTTTGTATAATAATGATGATAGATGAAATAGTAACATAGTTAATCTTTGTAGTGTTTTGTTTTAAAGATAAACCATTGTATATGATTTAGAGATATAAGGATAATTTGAAGCAGCAAAGTATTTACCACCTTTTTTCACAATGGTATATACAATTAAATTCTATTTAAATGTTAAAAAATACTCTTTTATTCAAAATCCCTCAATATATTTAGAATAGTTGCTAATTGGAAATATGACGTTAATTATCTTTCTTTGTCCTGTTAGGTAGAAGACAACTTATTCCCTAAGTTACAATTAGTAAATATAATAACTACAGTTATTAGTGGCTTAAAATACCAGAAACACCCAAAAATTGTCTTAAAAACATTATTTTATTTTATTTTTTTTAAACCAAGATCTGACAGCCATTGTGGAAAGTTACGTTCGTGAGATTGGATGCTTAACAATGAGAATCTTAATTGTTTAAGTATATTTTTCAGTGGCTGTTGGGTGTAACTTAAGATGATTTGGATTTTTTATTATTTCTAAAAGTGAGTTAAGAAAGCACTCAGATACAATATTGAAGGTATTGGAGGTATATTTTCGCTCTACCTTTGTATAGGTGGTTTTATGTACCTTTAACCATCACAAACCAAATAACATTTTCTTGGTATTTGAAAAACCGATAAAATATTTGATTACATGTATTTTAATATATATACATAGAGTGGTATGGATGTTGAATTTATATCTTTTACATCTTTTCACCAGTTTGCAATAGGTGTCCTAAATGATCAATTTCCAAAATCATCATGTATATCACCTGGACGCATTAATCCATAATACTCTTTGATTTCCATTGGCTGGCCTTGGCTCTGGCAGACTGAATATTTTTATCATTATAAATAAACTTTATGATAGTTGAAGTAAAGTTTCTGCCTGTCTTTCAGTTAAGTTTTAACTGTTGAAGTACTTCACTTATATTAATTATACCACTCTGCAAACTTATACGGATAACGAGTAGTTTCTGATTTAATAAGAACAGTTCACATTTTCTTCTAAAGTTTAAACGTTATTGCAGTTGTTATTGTAATCATATGATCTTTAACTATCATGATTCAATTATTTATCTGGGTAATTAGCTGTTATGCTCTTATACTTTATCTAATATATTTGTTTGTAGGCCATACTGCAGCTGCATTTGGCATTTTAGCAATAATTTTCAATTGCGTTTCAGATATTCACAAAGTCTATCCACCTTTGTAATTAACACATTATGTGTTTATTTAATACCATTAGTTATAGTATCTGTATTATATTACACATTGTCACTGACACATTTCTGATACAGGGAAAAAGTAGCATGATTGCTTTAGTAATTATAATTTTTCTGTCCATGCACCACATTCCTGGAAGTCCAGAATATAGCAAAAATCCTTTGTCGTTTGATTCTATGGAGCCATTTAACGTTTTGATTGGTATAGTTATACCAAAATAGCAAGGAGTACATCGGTAGATCACATCCATCTGCAACAGAACCATTACAGATTCCTTGTTGTATCAATGTATCCGTGTTTTTGTTTACAGGAGTTCCTTGCTTTGCAGGTATGTACATAATATGTAGAGTTTAAGAAAAGCTGCAAATCGTGCTTTAGTACAAGTGTCCCGTGATGTCAGGTTTCTGACAGATTTTGCTGGCCTTTTATATTCCATTCTCTTGGCAGGGCATCTGCTCTTAGTAGGCCTGTGTTGTTATTATTTATTAATTGCATCAAGGTTTCTTTCGTTAATTGATATGTTTCTTCCGACTTCAAATTTATATGCCACCAAATGTCATTGTAAAGTTCATTGTTACAGAATATTGTTCCAGGATGGTTTTCACTCCAGTAGAAATCTATATTCCTCTTCTTCTGCTCCTTCCTATTAACCACTTTTTTTGAGTTGTAGGTAACAATCTGTGTCCTGTACTGTGAGGTGCTTTGATAGTCAATCAGGTTTTCTCAGTACCATATTCCATCTTGAGAAATAGCTGGGTGTTTTCCGGTCATCTTCTGTCTGGAAACATAATAGCAATGTCCAGAATTAGCATAGCACTTCTTTTCAGCATAAGAAGGCTGTTTGCGGTAGTCATTCAATGATAAACTATATGGCAAAGTCTTTTCTTAATTACCTTCATAGGTGCATCCAAAGTCTTTCACAAGCATCTGTCTCGTCTTTTTCTGATTTCAGCATGCTTTGCCATCATTGTTGAGTAAATTATTAGGATTTGTAATAGTCCAATCACATCTTCCTCATGTTTAATCAGTTTTTGGAATGATCTCAATAGGTTCCTTGTGAAATACCAGTGTAGGTCACATTAGCAATCATGTCACTGTGAGCTATGTCTCTCCTTTTGAGATAGTTCTTGGAGGTAGTCCTCACGATCAAAGAACTTGTATAGTGTGCAGTCCAATTCAGCTCAGGTGCTTCCTGCTTGTTAACATAATTCCAATGCAGTTTTAAAACGACAGCTAGGGTTGATGTTATGATAATGCTGCAGATTGTAAGAAGGAGACACCAATTTTCTAGCATCCTTTTGTTTGCATCTTTGCATTTCTTTCTTACTGTATAAGATAATTCAGGTTCAGTCTGTTTTCTCCAGAGTCTTTCCGATAATGATGTTGATTCATTTTTCATACATTCCATGTTAACTGTGAATGTATCACGTCTGTCTGTTCATCCTTCTCCTTCACATTTGCAGGTTCAGATGTCAGATCATGATTCCGTCTGTTACGTGGCTATGATTCTGGTGGCTGTGTTCTAGTGGCATTTCTGTCGTCCTCTATTTGTTTTATCTTGTCATCTTTAACAGCATCCATTGTATCAGTCAGTGGTTATGTGAACGTCCTGGAAGTATTTAGCAGGTTGTAAAATATCAAAACTTACTGTTCTCTGTTGGCTCTGATTGTTCTCTGTAGTAAAAGTTCTCGGAGTCACCCTCTCCAGGACAAGCTGGCCAACAGTAAGAAAAAGTTGGTGGTGCAAAAAAAAAATTCCCTAAATTTCTCCAATAGAACCAATGGTTCTAAGGTCTCCCTGGTGCAGAAATATAATTGTCAGTGAAAAACATGTAACATTTCATATGGTGTCTCACCATTTGTATCATCAGGTATGTTGTGAATGCTCACATGTACCATAGGAATAAATAGATACCACTGTGTGGGGCAAGCAACTAGTAACTTGGTTAATAATCATTTAACCTCAGCATTTTCCCAGACCACAACCCCACTACTTTGGGGGTGGTTGGGGCACTGAAATCCCAAAGTAACCCAAATGTGGTTGCCCAGTTTTAGGTTTCCTTTGCAGTAACTGCAGGACCACCATCCAAATGGATGGTCCTGGGATTATCAAATGCATACTAAGGAAGTGAGACTAGAAAACGTGGTATCAGAGGTTGCACTTCGCACAGGATATATCCAAGTAAACCTGGTACATGCATCAACACATACAAAAACACATTTATAACCATGAGATGTTGGCAAACTTCCAATGTATAGTAATTCAAAAAGTACGTTAGATATTAATATTTCAATAAACAGTACATCAGTAATGTGACAATAAGCAAATGCTTATGATTACTAAACACATGAATTACAGTATTTCCCATATTGGACCATCAATATTCCTTTTCAGGAGTCAGAAGTACATTACCTCTCTCTATAAGAGCTTGTCCTAGCCATGAAAAAGCTTTCAGGGCAAGTCTATTTTTCCTCTATAGGAAGAACCAACATATTACCTTCAATGGTTATGTAATTAACCCCTCTAAACGATAGGAGTATTTATACGGATACCAGGTGGATAAGGTCTGGATATCCTTGCAAGCATAAACTCTGCATCATGACTGAGAGATAGGGTATGCTTTTGTGATCCAGTGACCACAGACACAGTGAATCAAAGTGCCTGTTAACGGCCAACTATATGAGGAGAGGGCCCATGCTTTGTTATAAGCATGTCCATACACGTATTACAATGCCAGGCTTTCAATTTGTTACCACAAAGCAAAATGCAGTTGTGGATATAAACACACGACGTATCGTAAGAAAAACTGTTTGAACACCAGACTGAGACTCGAGATCAGTTTACAGTGGACCAAAATAGATAAATGAAATCTTATCAATTAATATACTTTCTTTAAATTACTTTATCCTCTGTATTAACTATGAAATATTAAAGTTAAAACAATAACATTTAAAAGCCAACTTTTAGTGTGCATAGGAATTACAAGGCCGTTCGTAGTGTGAGATAAAGAACAGCTTTTTAAAAATCCGAATAGTCTGTGAACACAAAATGACCTTGCGCTGAAAATTCACTAGCAGGGGAAAAGAAAAACAACTTTTTTTCTTTAGTAAATTAATTAATTAATTAAACGTAGTTAGAACTTCCCTCAAAGTCCCGATTACTTTGCAAGAAACATGTCGTCTTTAAATACTGGGTAAGTCTATTAAACAGTGAAATAGCATTTTTACCCTGTATATCATGTTGTCACAGCTATAATGTGCAGTATTACAAACGATTTTATAAGTGTTGTGCCAACTGTTCATTAAAAGCCAGTGGTCTAGCGAGCTATAGAACATTTATTTATTTATTCTTTAAAGCTCTGACCTCAATTGGCAAAGCAATATTGTAATGGTGTCCATTGCAATCTGCTATCTGTACTTGCTGCTCTCAAAAATTCTGAATATGTTCAGAGATTTCTCGGGCAATAATAAATCCCCCACTTCTCATTTATGCTAAACCTGCCTGTTGTAAATGGATTCGGTATATTTCTTGACATAAGTACTTGTACTTAAATCTGTTTAACAAAGCTGTTTATATTGTGGTAAAAATATATATATTTTATTATTATTATTTATTTTATTTTTTAACATTGCTTATTTTTTTAAAAAGATACCTGCATATTTCATTAAATATCCTTTATATGTCTTTAAAGCATAAAATATCTGCAAATTAAGATTATATACAAAAATGCATGTTCTGGATGTTCCCACAATACCTCTTCTATTATTATATTTTTTATTTTATTTAATTTATTTTTTTAAGTGTGAAATCTGATTCCTTTTGGGATGAGCACCCTTCTTAGCCCCCCAGTTTCAGAGGCCCCTTTGGAAGTGACCACAGAAAAGTATAGATTCTATAAAATAGATGTGAGGGGGCTTTGGACAGTAAAGTTACCTTAATTATACTTTTCATATAGCAGATATATGATATGCAATGTGATTTAATATATCAGAGTATTATCACTTTAATTGACACTGCATTTTTTTTATGCATTATTCTTTATGCATTATTATTTTTCTTTTTTCTTAGATTTTAATGTCTGTTTAGAATATTGCAGGCTTTGCAATATCCAATTAATTTTGCATTATATATATTCACAATGCTCTTACAACTTATTATTATTATTATTATTATTATTATTATTATTATTATTATTATTAAAATTAGCCTCCTTCAGCATTAGCACTATCTACCACTGGAATTAGTGTAAGATACACCAATATGTGGTGGAACTGAATCCCCATATATGAGATTTGAAACTGTATTTTTATTTCTACGCTGTGCCTTAATCTGTATTTATATACATAATTGCGGCAGCATATAGCTGTTAAAGAAGCAATTATTTCCCCCATCATGTGTGGTTGACTGTGGACTTTTTTAAAACCTACTTTTTTTTTTTTTTTTTATAAATCCGTTTCTGGTTCTGAGAAAACAGGCTGCTGAATGCTCTTATTGCCTGGTCTATATACATTTATTTATAAACAACTTTGATATTTAATCTTATTTTATTTTATGAAAACCTAGTTTATGAAATTTACTGAGATTACATGTGTCTGATCTGATTACAGTCAGTAGTACAATATCATTGTTCTAATTTCCTTACTGCTAGCAATACAGGTACAGTGGGAAAGTACCACTTATTTAAGTAAACTTTCCCTTTTAAAATTGGTGGATTTTAATCCTGCCATTGCAATCGACTAAAGACTGTACCTGAGTAAGCAAAGTCATTATGTGCAGGGATTGTGCACTTTAAATAGTAGAATACTTATGCTATTCTAGTGAATTGGGCTGGCTGCTTAACACATCATTTAGTATCTTTTGGTCACATTTAAAGCTGTAAATGTATTTAACATTTTATTTAAATAAGCATTTAATAATTTCAGTTTAAAAGTTATCATATCCTGTATAATTACAATTTTATTTTGCCCTGATTTATCTTACATATATATTAGTTTTAATCATTTTATAAATATTTATTTTTGCAGAGCATTTAGGGAAGCAAAGGATGTATAACCACCGGTTGCATTTTTTCTAGGAGGGTAGTATAATTTCAACTCTGTTTAGGAACAAATATGAGCTAGTTAGCATATATTATATAAAATATATGCTGCAGTGTACTGCATTGTACTGCACTGAATGTATTAAAAGCCATGTCTTTCTCTTTATGGCTGTATGTAATAATGTTGTTCATAATTTGGAATATAAACCAACGACTTCTCAATTCCTTGGAATGTTTACATGTCTCTGTATCTCCGCAACCTTGGCTGGAAACTCCAGACTCCAAAAATAGTTATGCTGTTATAATTCCTGATTTTTAATGAACAGCTAGCGTAACTGACAGTATGGAAATTTTCACTGTTTTATAAAACCTTTCTTATATAGTGGACTGTCTGTCTGTTGCTTCTGTGTCATGAATGTTTTCATTAAGCCATAATGCAATTTTCTTTGCATTCTTGGAATTAGACTTCAAATTTCATCGCTCTGTCTTATCACTTTTCTTTTGACAACATTTTGCATTAATCTTTTTCCTGCGCATGCATACTACGCAGCTACAAAGAGAACATATCCCCCTGCCTGCAATCCACTGTCCTGGAACTAATGGGCAATGCTGTGCTGGTGTATTAGGCATATCAGGGAGTTTACCAAATATGTATATTTGCTCTCTTATGATATTAAGATCCACAATTTCAGCATTGTATGCTAATTACAATGTACCTGTCACCAGAACTTAAAGCACATTGTACAAGTTCACATTAAAATCATCTCTAATGATGAAGATCTCTCTCTGAGTCTGGGCTACAAATAGCTCAATAGATTCTTGATATTTCAAGACTTGTGCCATGACAAAGTATTGTGTCTTCTCTTACGTATAAGAGGTTACCTAGGTATTTATTATTTTGTATTTAACGCTTCCAAGTACAAGTCCCTTCGTGGTCGCCAATTGTAACCGCTTGCGGTTCCCTTATTTACCTCTATAATGTCTTAAAGCATAGAACTTAGCAGGGCTAACCATACAGATATCTTAGCCATAATGTTATATAGTTAGTAAGAGATCCTCTATTTAACATGTGTAAATAATTGAGAATACAATATAAAATAAGGATTGTCTTGGAAGCCATAGATTTTGTCTTTTAGATATTTATTATATAAAAATATAAATATAGACATATCAAATCCATTATAGCAGAGTTTATAAGATGAAATTAAATGCTTGCAAATATCATTAATAGGTTAACATACCCTTCTGAACATGTCATCATGTCAGCCTCTCAGTCATTTTAAGATGGAGCAGCGTCTGTCTCCAAGTCTCTCCTCTGTTTCCTAACATTTTAAAAGTACACCTATTTATACCTTAAGTGTCGTCATTTTAGAGTCACCATAGTTCAAATATGAAAAAGTCCATAACTAAAAGCAAGTGCACACGTCATGGGAAACTCCCGGACCTGGGGAACTTCCATCAAGTTCAAGAGACAAGATGGCTTCCCAAAGTCTGAATAGCTTATCTGTTGTTTATACTAAGACGTAAGTGCACAGTCGTGGGAGATTCCGGGATTTGGGGAAGTTCCATTAACTTGGGGTTACCACAGTATATTGTGTACTGAAAGAGTCGTAGCATAGCCTTGAAGCTTGTTTATGCATTATTGTTATTGTAATTCGTCTGGGACAAAATGGCGCAAACATATTATGCACTGAGGTTATTGCTTAAAGAAACATCTATGAAAAACAATATGTTCCATTTCTAACCCCTCGTCAGTTTGCAATATCTCTTAAAGACAAAGTACACAGTTTAAGAAATACAACATTTCATTCTAAAACTTGTAATATTTGCATTTGCCCATAACAGTGGTCCTTAACACCCCCCCCCCTTAGTGGTCCTTAACACCCCCCCCCCTTAGTGGTCCTTAACACCCCCCCCCCTTAGTGGTCCTTACCCTCCCCTCCTGCCCATGTAGCGTGGCCGGGCGGCGCGGAACGCGGGACAGGAACCATTGTTTCCTGTACCCGGCCGCCGGCGGAATGACAGGAAATGCTCACTGAGTGAGCACTTCCTGTCATTCCGCCGGCGGCCGGGTACAGGAAACAAAGGTTCCTGTCCCCGTTCCGCGCTGCCCGGCCACGCTACATGGAGACCGGCAGGAGGGCTTGCTAAAGCGCTCAGGCGGCGCAGCATGAGGAGGCGCACCGGGGACAGGGATCCGGCGCCCCCTAGTAAGTTGCGCCCTAGGCGGCTGCCTAGGTCGCCTTACAGGTGGCGCCGGCCCTGGGCACATTCTTAACCAAGACGAAATACTCAAAGCCCTTATCTCAGACAAACTCCATGTCATTTTCAGAGGGGCTCCTAACCTAAAAACAATGCTCACAAATATCTACACAAAAAATGTTAACACTACTAATTCATCTTTTTTTTTATCCAAATCCAAAAGGTTTTTATAAAATGTAATAGATGTATTGTTTGCAGATCCACTGACCCAAAAAATCACCACAAAAACCCACACAATTGTATTAGTAAGAGTCTGGCCGCACAATGTTTCATATAAGACTTATTTATTTATTTTACACAACCAGAAGTATGCGCTTTATGTTTAAACTGTTATACATATTAGATCATCATTCCCATTGGATCATGCATCCTTTATTTATTCCACTCTGTATAAAGTAAAATATACCAAGTAATTTCTTTCAATTTGCACTAACAGTGAGATAATTTATATATTTTTGCACTCCTGTGCCAATATATATATACACACATACATACACTCTGTATTCTTTCCACATTCCTCCAGAAATAAATATATACATATACACACACACACACACACACACACACATCACATGCCATAAAGATATACCTTTTTTTTGCCCCATATGTTATGTACATATACATTTGCCCATTGAACCCAGGTAAACCCTTAGTAGGTTTACACATCCCTGTCTTTTCCCCCTCCTCCCGATTCTTATTGGTGGCCACACCCGCCCACCTCTTCCCCCGAGTCCCCACCCACTATTCCATTCACCCCCACACATCTAGTATATGTGTGTTCCGATTCTGCAATTGGGCCACGCCCACCGTCATTCGGACGCGGCCGCTGAAGAAATAGGTTGCGTCCTATATTACCAATCAAAAAACACGCCCATCTGAACTAAGCAAAGACGTGAGCAAACTATAATACCCACAAGTCCTAGCATTAGACCACGGGCGTGGCCGATATCAACTATGGCCGCCGACCACGTGACCTTCACTATGTGATTATTTTACATCCACAAAAAGCTTTGTTTTCACCTAAAACATCACACTTACACATGTTTAGTTTTTAACTTATTTTGTATGTTATAAAATTGTAATCATGATGTCATTTTGGCGCCCTTTTTAAAGATGTACAGTCCCTATTTAAACCTGTACCTGTCATGCTGCACTTTCTTATCTCCACTTTGAAAAAGCCTAAGGGTGAAACGCGTTGTGTTTTTTTATATTGTTTTAATAAAGGTATTTTGGCCGCTTCTTATTGTGAGTTAGCCATTTTACTTTTTTAATAGTTTTACTCTTTTAGTATTTTATTACTATTAGTACCATCCTTATTATCTGGCACCAGACGTTTTTACTTTCCAGTGAGGATATTACTCCAAAGAATCCTAGGTGGGGATTATACCACTCAAGCTGTATCCATTGAGCAGTTAGCCTGCTCAATCAAATGTGAGTAACCACTTGGCATTTTATTCTCTCACCTCTGGCTTTTTATACTTTGAGCACTATTGCTGTCTCTTTTAATTCCCCATATGGTTCCTTAATCAAGAAAGACTGCAAAAAACCTCACGTATCCCATAAGTGGGGATTGTACCACTGTACGCTATCAACACTAGAACACGTGAGTAGGACCACATACTTTTTTTTTTTATACTGCACTCTACCCCGTTTGGGACTCACTGCACCATTAGTTGTTATTTTTATCTCTTTCATATACTCATATATATAACTACCAAGACGTACCCATATAACTTTGAGGAATACACCTACTATCAACAACTATATCCTCTCCCACAGTGGACTCCTTTGTGTTGATTTTATCCACCATAAAGACACTTTTACTCTGAACTTTTAGATTCCATCCATATACTCTCTATTATCTCTTAGCTTGTTGTATTTGCTGTATATTTATTCATCATTTATCTCATTGAAACCTAGTGGCGCTACCTTCCTTTAATTTTGCTTGTATATACACTACCTTCTCATGCAGTGGATGCCAGTCCTGTTCAGCAAATTAACAACTTGACTACCTCTTGCAAAAAAAAAACAGGAGTGGACTTGGAAAATAGCGAATTCTATCCCTGTAGCATATTTTCCTTTTAAATCACATGCTGATACTCACTTTTCGAAGAAGTACCTCACTACGAGGAATACAAAGGCCAGAGGAATGGTGATGTACAGGTCAGAGGCTTTGGCATAAACTCGATCCTCTTGGTCTTCAATGTCTGCCCAGGTCAGATTGACCGGTAACCAGAGCCGGTGATACCAGAAGCAGTCATATAGTGTTTGCAGCATCTTAAAAAAAGAACAAGATAATTCAATAAATTATGCGGCACTATACAATAGGCAAGATGTTTATAGAGAATAGAATTGTGAATTAGATACAACCAAACTTGGTTCTATTCTTGGTGTTTTGTGGGTTACACAAAACTAAATACAGTCACAGAGTTAAGGTTATAATTATATTAGTTGATGGCATATCTGGAGTCCAGGATCTGTAGCAAAGTCTATGTATAGACATACATACACTTAAAGGGACACTCCAGGCACCCAGACCATTTCTACCCATTGGAGTGGTCTGAGTGCCAATTCCCACTACCCTAAACCCTGCAAGTGTAATTATTGCAGTTTTTACCTCTAGTAGCCATCTGAGGAATCATCTCCTCCTCTAGTGGCTGTCTACTTCCTGATTCATAGCACAGGTTTTGTGAGGACCTCCAGCGTCTCTAAAATCCCCATAGGAAGGCATTTCCAATGCTGTGCTATGGAGAGGTCTAATACACGTGCAGCCTCTGGTAAGTCACTGAAGAGGTTTTGACCCTTTCAGCAACCGGGGATGGGAGGTGGGAGGGAGAGGGGACCTACAGTGCCAGGAAAACGGATTGTTTTCCTGGCACTGGAGTGTCCTTTTAAGGGAGTCATGGTGGCTTTACGAACTTGCTGCATAGAAAAAACAGCGCGCTGAAAGAGTTAACTGAGCCACCATTTTTAATTTCGATCCCCTGTAGGCCATGTCAATGGTAACATTTTGATTCAGTGCCAACTCCTGAGGCTCACATGTGAGCAGAGTAACATTAACTTGTTCTTCTCACTAAATCTGTCACTAAACAGGTAAAACCTGATTTACCGAGTTCTGACGTCAAATCACATACCAACTGACTTGCAGCCTCTGAGTTATGAGAAGTCTCATTTGGGGACCTGCAACAACAGCTAGATTTGAGCGTCGCAGGCAAACCGCGACCTGTGGGTCCTGTCAACAGGTTAGGGAGTGTTAGTATTCTTAGTGGCCCAATTATCTTGATTATGGATATATAGCTAGAATTGCTAGGAAATCAGTAAAGAGAAAATATGGTTTGTGCAACTTTACATTTCATTAAGATCTGGCTCAGGGAACTCATTACATTAGAGGCTTTATGCACTACAAAACAGGCAAACAAAATTATAAATAAACTCATAATATATATATATATATATAGACATTGCTCTCTCTCTCTCTCTCTATATATATATATATATATTATATAGTTTTGCACCTTTGGGACAAACACCCAGAGATCTGCAGTGAGCCCAGACTGAACATTTCGCAGTCAAGCTTGGCTGCTCCAACCTAGAAAGCAGACGTATATATAGTGTGTGCACGGTGATGTACACATGCCAGAGGTGGTGCAGGAATAGTTTCAGAAATTAATAAAAGGATTCGGGGAGACTAACAGAACAGACCTTTACTTCATTATACTGTAACGGATAAAATTTGGTAGGTATGAAAGCGGACAGGTGGTATGGTGGCCTAAAGGATACACTCTAAACGTGACAGCCTCCTGGTCACAGGTCCTGCCGTCATAACACTTTGGTCCATTACAGAAACAGCCCCTCACACGTATACTCTGATACCAATACCCCCACACCAACATCCATGCACAAAAACACACAATGGCAGACACAAACTTGAATAATTAAATTTAAAATAGTTTTAGCCACCCTCATCTTTGCCTACAGTTTGCCAGGAGGGTGGCTTCCTTGTGGTCTGGCAGGGATCTGGGGCTGGTTCCTTATTCTCAAGCAATTTACTTTGACTGCCAGGAGGAGGTGAACAGACATCTTTTCCTGTTGAACGTGGGAGGGCCGTACCAACCCCACATTTAGGGACACTAGGGAACTGTCCCTGGGCAGCACGGCACAAGATTCCAACTGGGTTGCTGTATATCTCGTGCAGTGGGAACTTGCTACCAGTTTGGATCTGGACTGCCCCTAATGGAAACAGTATTGGTGCTCACTGTTATGGCACAGTGTGATGATACAAATTTCTTAATTCAGTTGTAAAAGTTGTTCACTTGAGTGAATCGGCCCCAATACAGAGTACTTTCCATAAAATTAAAGGGTCAACCTCAGAAACCATAACCACTACAGATATCTGGTAACAGTATGGTCAATGCTGCATTTGAGGCCACACACACACAAACACACACACACACTTTCAAACTGCCAGACAGAGACGCATACACAGGGATACTTAATATCAGCCACACACAGATACAAATACACACTGCCAGACACACACACTGACAAACATCACCACCACTACAGGCGCGCGAGCACACCCACACACACCCACACACACACACACACACACACTGGTTTTCCTTGGAGCGACCATTTAAACTATGCACAGTTAAGTGGGAGATTCCCAGCGTGCACTCTGAGAGCAGAAATGTCTAAATGTAGAGTGATCATGCAATATCTTACAAGTCAGTGATTGGTGAATAAACTGCAAAAAAAAAAATGTATAAACTCAACTTGTACAAAATCAAAGCAAAATGCATAGATGAAGAAATATAAATCTAAAATCTAAAATGAAAAGTATGAAAGCATGTGTGGCAGCACATGCATGTTCCTGATCACAGCAGCATGGTTTAAAAATGTTCCTAATCACACCTTAAAAAGCCGGTGGTTTGATATGATGGGTAAGCTGTGCATGATGCATTGCCCTGGAATGCCGGTGAGGAGAGAGCACAGCAGCTGCATGGGACAGTGAGGAGATCAAAAGCCCTTATTAGCCAGCAGTGAGGAGGTATTTGTTCTGTACCTCGGCAGGCTGCGGGTTTCGGTCGGGCAGTTTAATGAATGACATAACCGTCAGGCTACTCATAGCCAGCGCTCAGATTCAATCAGGATGGACAAAAAGGAACTCAATGTGATCTGCACCTGCCAAAGGTGCAGACCACAAGCTCCCACGCGGTAGAAATGGGCTCACCTTAATAACCCAACATGAAACTTTTTTTTTTTTTATATACATTTTTCTCTGCCTTCTGAGGAGATTTAAAATAAAGGGGTATCGAATTGTGGATACAGCAGCGAACAGGCAGGTCTGAACTTGCTGAATCAATATTAAATGGGTAATTGGTCCCCTGAGTTTATGCACAGAAACCTCATGCAGAAAGTGTTTAAAGAATTTTTGCCACATTGCTATTTACAGATATAAACAGTTTTTGCCTTTCAAATGGCAATCGCTCTATCTTGAATTCTCATTTATAGGTTGCCACAGCAGTTTTAATTCTGATATTGGTACTAAAAAAAAATTAAATTAATCTTCCTGTATCACTGCTCCCACTGAAAGGTTATTCCAGGTATCCACTACCGTTGCTATATCACTAGTTCCACTGAAAGGTTATTCCAGGTATCCACTACCTTTGCTATATCACTAGTTCCACTGAAAGGTTATTCCAGGTATCCACTACCTTTGCTATATCACTAGTTCCACTGAAAGGTTATTCCAGGTATCCACTACCTTTGCTATATCACTAGTTCCACTGAAAGGTTATTCCAGGTATCTACTATCTTCGTTATATCACTGATGGCTTTAACTGCTTCCACTAGTAGACTATTCCTTGTATCTACTACATTTTTAATATCACATTTGGCCTTTACTGCTTCCACTAATGAACTAACATTTCTATGTATCCACTACCCTTTCGGGATCACTGCTGGCCTATGCTGCTTCCACTCGAAGGCCAATTTACTAGCTCTCTACTGGACAGCACCATTCCCTCAATTACCCTCCACCAGCTGCAGTAACAATAAGGATTTCCATTTCTGGATGATAGTGACTGGAGTGGCAGTCCAAACACGGTTTTGGTATTTCCTGGCACGTGCTAGCATTCCCTAAAAATAAAAAGTAATTAAAAAGGTAAAGATGTTTGACTTGGCAGCGTTCCCAAACTGTTACTACTGCAGCATTCCACAACGCTCTAACCAAGAAATACGGAACTTGGGGACATAACAAGTTTAGTGTTAAAGGAAGTGTAAAGACCATGAGAACGAAGGGGTTACACGCCATAGATAAACAAACTGCAGGGTGATACGGCTCAGTGTATTAGAATATGGGAAGAGAAGAAGATTATCTGATGAACATCCTGTATAAAATGTATTGCCATACACCCTTTATTTCCATGAGAAAAAAAAAGTCTCAACTCTGGCACAATAAGAGGCGGCAATGATGCATAAAGTTTCCTCCCATTACATTAAAACACAAACTTGGTCGATAATTCTAAAAGACGTTTCTAAGAATCAGAGTGACGTAGGATGTGCTACCACAGATCCAGCTGTTGTGGGCTGGCTTCGAGCCACGAGAGACATTGCTGTCTATCAGGGCACAGACATCGGAGTGGGCACCCTGGCACAGAAAGAAGTAGGCAGCTAGGAGGCAGGGTGATAATCTTAATGAGTAGTGGGGGGGAAGGAAGGAGGGCAGAGCAATGGTATATAAAGAGGGTGTACATTTATGGCTGGAGAATAAGTCCAATCTTTACATCAATGTTAACCATATATGTCAGACTTCACTTTTGACTTCAGTCCGCTGTCGTGTCATAATTCCCAGGTATCCCTATTTAGGAGGCAGAGTAATTTTTTGGGCCAAATCCCTCTTTTCTAGGAGCTACCCCCTTTCCCCCCAGCGACAATGTCACCCTTGGGGGACTTTGCGAATTCAGCAAACAGTGACAGTGCGGCCCAGTCTGCTGGGAGAGCCGTGCAGATCACCTCTCTGCCAAGCCAATGTTTCTCATAGATTTTTACGGTGAGACCGGGTGCGTGCATTGAAGTTGCATCAATTAGCCTACAATGCTACTCAGAAGAAGCCCAAACTTACGCTTTGTAATAGGGAATCCCCTCCAGGATGGCTGGCAGCTGGTAAGGAGTAACTTGGCACCTTCAGAAAAGACACGTCGACACGTTTATAAAGTGTGACACAGGAGACACTCTTAACCTCTAAAGCACTTCAGCAAGCTTGTTGTGCGGGACTTTCCTCAGTTGCCAAGGGCTACAACTTTTTGTGAGTGTTTTGTAAATGTAGAAGTGGCAACCGCTGTTGTGTGTTTTATTGAAGTAACAAAAAAAAGAACTCCGAGTTACACCCTTAAATGTCAACTTGTAATCAAACTGTCTGTTCTCTGGCCTCCTAACAAACACAAAGGTTGCCGTGCCGAGTTATTTGACGTTTGGGATGAGAATGAAGCGGAGGGGGAAAAAAAAGAAAAGAGCAACATTTGTAGCTTAGAAACATAAATGGACACAATAGGATGAAGACTCCCAACGCTTGGAGGAGAACAAAGAACGTTTAGAGTAGAGCTATCTAAACCATATTGTACGACAAAAGTATGGGATGATAAGATGCACAACAACACGGACGAATGAAGAAACAACAGGAGAGAGGCTGTAAAACAGAGATAGGTTGGAGGAGGGAGGGGAGAGGGTCAATAGAACATAACGCAGCCATAGATTAGAGGAAGAGAGATAAATACTATAGCTATCCATAGAACGGGTGAGAGAAGGTTGGCAGGCTATCGAATAGGGATAAGTATAAATTAAAAGAGAAATCTTAATAACAAAATGTTGAAAGAATAGAGTCACAGCATAAAGGGGCTCCATATAACAGCTTAAAGATTGAAGAAGAGTTTGAGAAAAGAGATACCCACAGATTGGACGGGAGAAGTAAGAGGGGTTTGTAGTATTGGGGGACAGAAGGAAGAGGAATATAGAATAATTTGTTGATTGGAATAAAGAAAAGACCACAGAATTAGGACAGTTCTGTAAGTTTGGGAGAAAGGAAGGGAGAACCGGGGGGAGAGATACTTTTAAGCAGCCAAAGTGAAGTATTAAGGAGACCGGTACAATATATATCGTAACGTATATAAACAAAATGTATTAAAACATTAAGGTGACTGATTAAACCCTGAGGTGTAATAGTTATTACATTATGTTATACGCTTTCTGCTGCTGGTCAGTTACACTGCAATTGCAGAGAGAACAAATTAAAACGCTGGCATAATGCGGTGAATACCAGAGCAAGGTAGTTTGCTCAGGTATATGTGAGTGTGGATCTATAGAATTGAGAGTCCATGAGCCTTATAAAGGTAATGGTACTCTTGGTATAGCATATTTCTTCTTTTACATTGCTGTGCATGCTGCAAGAACTCTGGAAGATGAAGGATACTATAGTCGAAGCACTGCTGTGTACTTCCAATGGTGTTACGTGCTACGATAGCTTCACTAGATTAGACTGTGTGTAGTTTACTCAATCTTATTATATGATTTATTGTGTTTGTTGGGTGTGGGAGACACACACTAGTAAAGCGCCTGTAAGGTTTTCATTTCATTTTATGATTAAAACGAGATCAGTAGGGGGAGAACATAAACATGCAGATTTCCCTTTAAATATGCAGGCTATTTGGGCGAATATATTGGATATCAACATCGACCTCTGCACAGTCCTAGATAATGAAGTTAATGATTAATATAGTTAGTCAGTTCTCATAATGCTGGTCAGGGAGACAGAGGAACATACAAGTGACAACACAGAGTGACAACACTCAGTGACGCACTCAGAAAGGAAGAGCGATATACGGTGGGACGTGCACCGCATCCCATGACATGAGATAGATCAGGTTAAAAAAAAAAAAAACCACCACACAGGACATCCGGCCTCTCCAGGAAGAAGGATTCATAAAAAGAGAAGAAGGATTAAGATCCCATGGAGCCCTACTCACCTTCATTCTTTACGCGGTGATGGTTAATTGGGCCCTTGTCGTTCACCTAGGGTCGTTTTATAGTTAATCCTGTTCTCCGATCCAAGCACTTAAACAAGGGAACCCAGTCTGTGCGCCAGATATAGATCACTAAATATCTAGAACAAAGTTTAACTTTCTAGATATTTGGAGAATGGCCTTGGGCTTGCCGGTGTTTGAAAAGGGCTTGGTTCTGTTAAATCACTATTTAATATAGGTGCCAAAGCAAGGTGTTTTCTACGGAGGTGTCAAAAAAAGATTTTTATTTTTTTATTTTTTTTTTTAAATTAACCAGTGAAATCACTTTTTAAAAAATGGTACAAAGAATAGAATAGAAGAATCTATATAAAAAAAAAAAAAAAAAAAAAAGCTATAAAAAGGGATGGGGGTCTCTTGGATCCTG
The DNA here is from genome assembly GCF_036172605.1 of Pelobates fuscus. Taxonomy (NCBI): domain Eukaryota; kingdom Metazoa; phylum Chordata; class Amphibia; order Anura; family Pelobatidae; genus Pelobates; species Pelobates fuscus. The sequence continues at coordinate 103,447,056 of NC_086329.1, read as the reverse complement.
GCTAAACTTTGGGAGCCATAGCATGTTCACTTGCAGTCTATCCACACTTCTACAAAGGGGAAAAACACAAAAAAACGAAACAAACACAAATGTTTCTCCAACAATAACTAAGGGCGGGCAGCCAAGGCTCCTCATCCCCCAGATGCACGATAGAGGTAATAGGTGCATGCAAAGCAGACTTGTGCAGGTGAAGAGGGCTCCTTCCCCCCATCAAGGTAGACACAAGCAGACAAACTGGAATTACCTGTATCATAAGTTGGATCCTTCAAACACTGCACTGAAATCAGACAAGATCTGAGAAAAACAAAACACAAACTTAAAGGCTTACTCCGAGCACCATGACTACTTTATTGATGTGAAGTGGTTATGGTGGCTGGAATCTATGTAGCGTATTAGGAGATTAACCCCGTAGCTGCCAGAGATGTAACCATCTTTGACAGCATCGTTAGCTAACCCAGTACAAGGGCTGGCTAGTGTCATTAATGTGCAAAATTGTTGTTGGACATCAGCATTCACATAATGCGGGCACCATACAGCCGATTAGGTCTTATCCACCCTCCCCCCCTTTACTTTAACCAAAACCAGGGTTTCATGAAAATACTGGTTATTGATTGGATTGACCATTTAATATTCACAGTTTGAGAACCTGGGTAGAAACATCCAATTAAATAAATACTTTGAAATTACAAACAAAAGATTAACGTAGGAATGCGAAAGCATGCTTTAAAAAAAAAAAAAAAATACATTTTTTTTTTTAAAGTGTACACGTTGATAAAGGCCTTTTCCATATCAAATCGTACCACACAGACCATGGCACAGTCTCACAAATCATATCCCTGAAAATCTCTGTTACTAGCGGCAAATATAAATAATGTGAAATTAAAGTAAAATATGGGATAGGCCTGACTAAGTGAGCTGAATGGTTAGCAGGAAACATTATCATTTATTAAGTTCTTGCTTTGTAAACAATTTTTATGATCTTAGCTTGGCAGAGAATTCACCAGGAATGTGTAAACATTCTTACATTAGTTTTATTAAAACTTAAGGGGACACTATAGTCACCCAGACCACTTCAGCTCAAGGGAGGTTTTAACCCTTCAGAGAAACTGCTATGTTTACATTGCAGGGTTAATCCAGTGGCTCTCTTCCTGACAGCTGCATGCGAAATTCGCATCCAGCGGGCTCAACGTCCATAGGAAAGCATTGAGCATTGAGAAATGCTTTCCTATGGACTGTTAGAATGCGCGCGCGGCACTTGCTGCGCATTCCGCTCCACTCGGGAGCCAACGGTGGGGGAGGAGAGGTCACCAGCGCCGAGGGAACCAGACGCTGGATTAAGGCAAGTGGCTGAAGGGGTTTTAACCCCTGCAGCGCTAAGGGAGGGGGGCCCTAAGGATGTTATAGTGTCAGGAAAACGAGTTTGTTTTCCTGACACTATAGAGATCCTTTAATTTAGAGCAATATTATTATTTTTTGTTTTATCTCAGTTTTCCTCTCCTTACGGCCCCTGCATCTTAATCCATTACACTCCCTCGCTCCCTCGCCACTTGTCCTTATTTAGCATTTCTTTCTTGTGCTGAATCTCAAAACCTGGGTGCAGCCATTTTTTTCTCTCTGCCGTGATGTCTGCGGTTTTACTTGTGTGGGGTTAACGGTACTGATGGATTGTGGGTAAATCTGATTGGCAATTGAAACAGAACCTCGCTTTAAGCTCCGCCCATTGTCATGGTTTGTCAGAGTGACTGCTATACAGGAGAGAAAGACAAGTAGCAAGAGAGGTGAGAACGGACAACAGCTCAACTAGCCTGCCCTTCGTTGGGTCCTCACTTCGAGATCTCAAGCTGGTTTTAGCTCAACTTGTGCCATTACAGAGAGAACATCTCTGAAACATATCAGACTGGTCCCACCCGTACGGGCAGTCCAGATCCGAAATGCCAGCAAGTTCCCTCTGCACGAGGGATACAGCAACCCCAGACGATCATTTCAACCTTGTAAGGCATCATCAGTGAGGTATAGCCAATATCCCTCTGGGTATTTTATGAAACTCAAAAAATAAAAAATAAAAATATTCAGGCAAAGGGAGCTATATAGAAGCAGATTAGATAACATTTAGTTTGGCGACAAGAGTCACTTTAAAGAGTTTTATAAATGTATTCTGAGGCACACCGATGGAAAAAAAAAAAAAAAGGTACAGGTTTTGATTCTAAGTATAAAAATTCTACACGTGTTACGACCTACGGATGCACATTCATAGCTTCCAACTCTGGCGTATGGCGAATTGGGATGCCGGTGAGAGGGAGGTAAAGGGGGTGGGGGCCAGTGACGCAAGTGCATCACTAGCTCAGTCCCCAATGGGGCGGTCACAGTTTCAGTGTTCCCCGCAAGGTCCTAGTGCCCCAATCATAGCACTTTTATTGATGCACTCATGCTGTGAATGTTGAGGAAAGTTACCTGGTCTCCCCCAAAAGTGGTACACCAGAAAATCGTGACTGTCCCGCTGAATTCAGGACGGTTGGGAGGCATGCAAGTATGTCAGAAACCAGAGATTTGTTACAATGATGCAGCAAAATAACATGTTGGGGCATTTACTCAGCAAGCAGGAAGGGAACAAATATATAGAGCAAAGGAAACAGCCAAACACAGTGTATTTAGGCCGACCTGACACTACAGAACAAAGAATGCAACAAGGTGCTTTGTGGCTGCAGACAGAGCTTGCATGTGGTAATTGAACCAGTTGGCTGAGTGTTATGGGAGCCACAGAGTCTATCACTGACCTAGTGCCATAAATGGAGGTGGAGGGAGTGGGAACAAAAATAAATAAATAACAAAATAGATACTTTTAACTTTAATCAGCATCAAACCGACGCTCTGTTTACCAAATACACATGTGGCCACATTTTGCTAGAACTGAGCCCAAGCCGGCTGCTCATCTCAAAAAGCAATATACATGCAATAAATCAATATAGATGGTCTATCACCCTGTATTACAGGAAAACAGCCAGCAGCAGCATTTGCAAGAAAATATTATTTAAAATTAATAAACAATACTACTAGAACATTGTATTTGCTACTCTACCTGGAAAATATTCCAAAACAGAACCGTCGCCATGGAACAACAATAGTAACAACTAATTAAATATATATTTTAAAGTACGCCTTGCAATGGATTTGGTTTTCCTACAGGATCGGGTTAATACGCTCGGATACACCATTTACGTAGAGCTAAAAATGGCTCATTGGGCCCTAAGGAATAGCCCAGACTCTAGGGAGGCATAATGGGCCCTAATTGAAACCTGGCACTGCTGGCTGCAACTCCCCAGCCTTGTTCCTTAAATGTCGAGGAAATCATTAGACACGAACTGTGAATTACTGGCGTTTTGTACTTTAAGTTTGGAGAAGGTTAAATAATAACCTAGGGTGAACATATATTTTTGTTAAAGGGAAACTCCAGTGCCAGGAAAACAATCCGTTTTCCTGGCACTGCAGGTCCCCTCTCCCTCCCACCCCCCAGTAGCTGAAGGGGTGAAAACTCCTTCAGGTCACTTACCTGAGACCCCACCGATCTCCCTCGGCGGTGGTTTCAGGTCGGCGTCGCTCCTCCCAGTAATCACGTCAACCGGTGGGCGAGACTGATCCCGCCCACTGGCTGAGGAAACCTAATATGCATGCAAAGCAATGCCGCGCACGCGCATTAGGTCTCCCCATAGGAAAGCATTGAAAAAGATTTCCAATCCTTTCCTATGGGGAATTGAGCGACGCTGGAGGCCCTCACGCAGCGTGAGGACGTCCAGCGACGCTCTAGCAAAGAAAATCTTTGCTATGAATCAGGAAGTGCCCTCTAATGGCTCTCTAGTAGACAGCCACTAGAGGTGGAGTTAACCCTGCAATGTAATTATTGCAGTTTATGAAAACCTGCAATAATTACACTTGCAGGGTTAAGGGTAGTGGGAGTTGGCACCCAGACCACTCCAATGGACAGAAGTAGTCTGGGTGCCTGGAGTACCACTTTAAGCCTTACATTTTCATTGCTAAAAAACGAATAGATATAAATATATTTGGTGAACTGTACGGAAAGGTTCAAATGCAATTGCGTGTGCAGATGTTGCGTCCCTATAGATTACACAAAAAATAAAATAATTATAATAATAACAACAACGAGTGGTTTTCAATTTGTGCACACAGCCCATTTAGAAAGAGAAACAAGAAGCCCAAGGTTTCATCCTCTGCGGTTAGATGGGTTTATGCAACAAAACCAGAAAATCTTGTGGCATTATGGTTTTAAGTAATCCCTGGATATGCAGAACAAGTTTTCCTTCTGGAAGAAGCCAGAGTCTGGATCTTGCCCAGGTTACTATTCAAAGCCGTGCAAACGTGGGGCCACAAAAACAACATTTAAGAAACACACAACATTCTTATGTCTCACATATATGGGGCACCCACAACAGCAATTTCTTTAAAGATACTCATAAAAGAAAAATAAATGGATACCTCAGGTTGTTTAACAGCAACATTTACACAGTTCAAATATTTTTTGGTGCTGAACTTTTACACTCCGACCAGAGCGTGGTGTTCCTCTAAAGTGGCGGGAGTATAACATAGGAGTGAAGCCTTTAAATTAAATTCAGCACGAATTTACCATATATACACTCCTTGAGATTTCCCAAAATGAACAATAACCCAGGGCACAGTATATGCCAACCCGCCCATGAGGCTTTGCCGGCGGCTGGTAGAGCACTCTACGAGTTGTAGTTTTGGGGGGGGGGAGTAAGATTAAACATGAATCTGAGGGATTAGTGCACCGAACTCAACTCTTGGGTCCGGACCAAATATCGAGACCGTCTCAGTGGGATCTCAGAAGCTGGAGCAGCAGATCATAGATAATTACCCTGAGAGACCGACGTAAGTGCCATCGATAGCCTGTTCTCTGCCTATTTTACAGGAGAGAGTGAGTAATCAATATAATGAAATCTACATAATTAGGCTCCCTGTGAACGCAAGGTTGACAGGCACTGGATTACGGTGTGTGGAAACCAATAGAACAGAATTTACTGTGGCACAAAAAAAAAAAAAACAAAAAAAACACGCTACAATAAAAGGAAATATTTTAACACCACCCCTGTATTCCCTACTCCCACAGAATGCACAATTGCCATGTCACAACACTAAACACGATAATATGATTCATTACCTAACCAGAAACCAGGTATTGTCATTTCTCTGTACAGTTGCCCAAAAACCATAAGTCATTACGCAAACAGAACGTTATCCGATTGGCAGGAATCTGGGCTTATTAGGCCAGGAGAACCTCATTAGGTCACTTAAGTCCACTCTCACATTAACCATGACTCGGGTTGTTTGATTCACATAGGGGGGGGGGGGGGGGGAGTTCTAATACGTTATTCTACATTAATATCTGAAAATATGGCTGTTAATACTCAAACTGATTGAAGCCATTTCTCTTTGTTTATTAAATATCTGGTCTATTCACAGAAATAGATGTATATAAAATCAACCTTTACCGGGGAAGGCTTAGACTGTGTTATACAAATGACGTACATGTACATAAACCCGGCTACACGTGCAGTGAATCTTCATGGGGATATAGAGCAAGGGTAAAGTTTTATCAATATGCTGCAGACAGTTTTCTGGTGCAATTTTATTAAATCCATAAGTCTCTTTATCTGTTGCTTCTTTTGTACCCTGTCATTTTTTAATGTGTGCCAATTTTTGGGCAAGACAACGGATCAATATTTCAATCACTTTTTTTTTTTTGGCCAGGAAAGTGTCCCCCCCCCCCCCCCAACCACCCCACTATAAAATTGGCAAACCTTTCTGACACTAAAAATTGAGGAATTTAGGAAGAGAAGAGAAAAGTTGACACTTTGTAAAAATGTAATAAAATATGAACAGATTAGAGACCAAAAATAAATAACACTTTGAAAAATTGTACAGGGGGGGGGGGCGGGGCTATTTGTTTGTGGTTATGGTGCCTGCAGGCTGTACGCCAAAAAGTTTGAGCAGTTTGACCAAAACTTTGTAATCCCAGTTTGACATTAAAAAAATATATATATATATATATATATTTTTTTTTTAGCCAGTTTTAGACATCATTGAAGATGACCCCCCTATAGATTTAGAGGAATCTCTTAAAAGAATGTATTAAAATATTTCCTTACAAAGAAATAGCTCCAAGTTTAGAGATACGCCCCAGACTTGGAATTTGGATTGCAAATATTTTTGCATGATAAGAGTTTGTTAATTCAGGGATTCGTTATGGTCATCAGAGTTATTTACTGCAGGTTAAAGAGCACGGCTGTCATCGAACAGACAGTCAGCACGCTACATACAAAAAGACACCCTGCATCTATTTGAGTAAAAAAAAAAAAAATATATATATATATATAAATATATATATTTTTTAAATTGTAGGTTAAAAACAAAAATGTTATAAAACAAAGTGGATGTTTTGCAACCCCACCAGTAGTCCCTTTAAAAAGAAATGTTACATGGATACATTAACTCCATGATAAGATACACAAGAACTGCAAACACATGGCGCATGTCCGGTAATTGCCTAGTCCACCAATCCAATGCTTTGTATCGAGAAGCAGCAGCCATGGTCACTGTTACAACACCGTATGTAATAACAACTAGCGTTAAAAACCTTCATAAACCACAGGGACGGAAGGAGGAAGGAGGAAGTGGTTCTAGAGGCTTTCATTTGCTTTGTGTCAAAATTGAGAATGGGACAAGAGCTATCCACCCAAACCTGTTCATTAGGATGCAGTGATTTTGATATGGATTTCTGCACAAATTGGTCATAAAATGTGATCTGATCATCATCTAAGTCACAACAATAGACAATCACAGTCCGCTTAAACTAATAGCACACAAAGAATGAAATGTTGCCATGTTTTTATTGAACACACCATGTAAACATTCACAGTGCAGGTGGGAAAAGTATGTGAACCCCTAGACTAATGACAAGGTCCCCCCCCTTAATTTTTATATATGGCCCCCACCGCTCAGGGGTGGGGGCCGGGGGAGGGGGAGGACAGTAGATCCCGTTTCCCTAATTTTTATTTATGGCCCCACCCACCGCTCAGGGGTGGGGGAATTATTTATTATTATTATTATTTTTATTTATTTTTTAACAGTGAGCAGCCACAGTTTAATAGACATACCCTACTCGCGGTATAGCAAGTAGGGGCATAATTTAATAAAGTAATCAGCTTATATAGAGGCTGGGTCACATGCTGCACTGGCCAATCACAGCCATTACAGTCCGGGTTCGCTCAACTCTACACCTGATCTGACAAAAAAAAGCACCTATCAAAAAGGCTGAACATTATTTGTATATTTCCAATATTTGTATACGTAAGCGTGGTCTGGCCATGCTGAATGGTCATTAAGTCTTTCAGCTTCCTGCGTTCATTTGATGGTACCAAACGGTTTCATGACAATTCAGAGGCCAAATCCTGCAAACCCATCCAAATGTTTTGGACACATGTGGAAAGGAAAATTGCTCCTCACTACTGCAGCTTAAATTAAAGGGACACTGTAGGCACACAGATCACTTTATCTCAATGAGGGGGTCTGGGCGCATTTTAACCCTGCGATGTAAAACATTGCCATTTTGCAGGAGTACAAACCAGACATCTAGTCTGACAGTCACTGGAAGTACTTCCCCTGTAAGAACGCTGTTGTCAATCAATAGCTAGTTCTACAATGCATCTGATTGGCTGCGTATGCCCGATAGTCATTGGATTGGCTGAGATTAATCAATCTTGATAATCTCAGCCAGAGGGGCGGGGTAACAGCATGGAGACCGGCGAGAAGAGGGCTGAAAGATGAATTAAAATGGATATAAAATATAGTTCTAAAAAAGTCAGCAACACAGGCAGTCTTAAAAAGATCAACATGAGCATTAAAAATCACAGACATTAAATTCATTAAAAAACAAAAAAAAATGAATAACTAGCCGCACAAAATGATTTGGATCTAGGCATGAAGTGGTTAAGGAGAAAGATGCAAATAGACCAACAGGATTGTGTGCACACAGCTGTAATTATTGTTTGTTGCAGTTCAGAATTGATACTCCTTGCTTTACTTTCCTGGCCATTTCCCTGTGAAAATAGCGAACTGCAAATATTCAGTGTGTACATGTTATGATGGCTTGGCAACAACCTGTGTTACACATTTAAATAATAGGAGCTCTACATTGTACCCGGCCTACAGAGTGCACCAAGGAGAGGCGGGATATGATTAAAGGGGTACGGTCACCAATACACAGAACAATAAAAACCTGCAACTCGTTTAACCTTTTTTTAACACAGCCTTGAAGGTTTTATGCCGAAACGTTGGGGGGTAGGTTCTTTTGCACTTGTCTCTGCTTTCGAAGTGGCTGTTAGTATAGTCCCATAGAATGTGGTTTCTTGTATTTGCTGTGTATGGCGATTTGGGATTTTACAAACTGGTCTGAATAAAGTTCTATGTTTTGATTGATATTTGGTGTGCGTTCTTTAGGCGTTTATATACCACATTACGTGAGCACTTGGTAAGTGCGTTACAGGGCAGCGTCCTGGCTTGATGACTTGTTTGTGTACGCTCCACTAACTTGTTTGAAGAACCTTTTCCCAATGTATTGCTCCATTTCCTTTTAAAAATGTATATTAAAGATTTCGCAGATAGACATCACATTCTATTTCGGCATATCTATTGCAAATGAGGAGGATGAATAAAACAAACATTGAGGTAGATTTATTAAAAAGGTCTGTTCTAAAAAGAAGGCAATAACCATACTTCCCAAGTGTCCCTATTTAGGAGGGACAGTCCCTAATTCAGGCCCAATTCCCTATGCTCTTTTCTATACTAAAGGGACACTCCTGGCACCCAGACCACTTCTGCCCATTCGAGTGGTCTGGGTGCCAACTCCCACTACCCTTAAAGGACCACTCTAGTGCCAGGAAAACATACTCGTTTTCCTGGCACTAGAGTACCCTGAGGGTGCCCCCACCCTCAGGGACCCCCTCCCGCCGGGCTCTGGAGAGAGGAAGGGGTTAAACTTACCTCTTTTTCCAGCGCCGGGCGGGGAGCTTTCCTCCTCCTCTCCATCTTGATCGCGACGTCATCGGCTGAATGCGCATGCGCGGCAGGAGCCGCGCTCGCATTCAGCCGGTCGCATAGGAAAGCATTTACAATGCTTTCCTATGGACGCTTGCGTGCTCTCACTGTGATTTTCACAGTGATAATCACGCAAGCGCCTCTAGCGGCTGTCAATGAGACAGCCACTAGAGGATTTGGAGGCTGGATTAACCCTCAGTATAAACATAGCAGTTTCTCTGAAACTGCTATGTTTATAAAAAAAAGGGTTAATCCTAGAGGTACCTGGCACCCAGACCACTTCATTTAGCTGAAGTCGTCTGGGTGCCTAGAGTGGTCCTTTAACCCCTGCAACCATGCAAGTGTAATTATTGCAGTTTTTATAAACTGCAATAACTACCTTGCAGGGTTAAGTCCTCATCTAGTGGCTGTCTACCAGACAGCCACCAGAGGGATTTTCAAGTTCTTAAAACCAGAAAAAGTGTTTTAAACGACGTTGGACGTCCTCACACTATGCATGAGGACCTCCAGCATTGAATAATGCTTTCCTATGGGGAGGTCTAATGCGCATGTGCAGCCATTGCCGTGCATGCGCCTTAAGTCTCCTTCGCCGGCTGACGTCAACGGGGGAGGGGCGTGCGCGGAGCCTAACCCAGCGCCGAGGGACATCGGCGCTGGATTCAGGTAAGTCACTGAAAGGGTTTTAACCCCTACAGCAACATGGGTTTGTTTTCCTGGCACTGAAGAGTCCTTTAAGGTTGCCATTGTCTAGGAGCTCAATATTGTTGGTCTGTATCAGTGTATAACAGAGCTCCACAGCAATAATACTCCCAGTAATGTGTCTGAGTGTATAACAGAGCTCCACAGCAATAATACTCCCAGTAATGTGTCTGAGTGTATAACAGAGCTCCACAGCAATAATACTCCCAGGAATGTGTCTGAGTGTATAACAGAGCTCCACAGCAATAACACTCCCAGTAATGTGTCAGTGTATAACAGAGCTCCACAGCAATAACACTCCCAGTAATGTGTCAGTGTATAACAGAGCTCCACAGCAATAATACTCCCAGTAATGTATCTGAGTGTATAACAGAGCCCCACAGCAATAACACTCCCAGTAATGTGTCTGAGTGTATAACAGAGCTCCACAGTAATAATACTCCCAGTAATGTGTCAGTGTATAACAGAGCCCCACAGCAATAACACTCCCAGTAATGTGTCAGTGTATAACAGAGCTCCACAGCAATAATACTCCCAGTAATGTGTCTGAGTGTATAACAGAGCTCCACAGCAATAATACTCCCAGTAATGTGTCTGAGTGTATAACAGAGCTCCACAGCAATAATACTCCCAGTAATGTGTGTGAGTGTATAACAAAGCTCCACAGCAATAATACTCCCAGTAATGTGTCTGGGTGTAGAACAGAGCTCCACAGCAATAATACTCCCAGTAATGTGTCTGAGTGTATAACAGAGCTCCACAGCAATAATACTCCCAGTAATGTGTGTGAGTGTATAACAAAGCTCCACAGCAATAATACTCCCAGTAATGTGTGAGTGTATAACAGAGCTCCACAGCAATAATACTCCCAGTAATGTGTCTGAGTGTATAACAGAGCTCCACAGCAATAATACTCCCAGTAATGTGTCTGGGTGTAGAACAGAGCTCCACAGCAATAATACTCCCAGTAATGTGTCTGGGTGTAGAACAGAGCTCCACAGCAATAATACTCCCAGTAATGTGTCTGAGTGTATAACAGAGCTCCACAGCAATAATACTCCCAGTAATGTGTCTGAGGGTATAACAGAGCTCCACAGCAATAATACTCCCAGTAATGTGTCTGAGCGTATAACAGAGCTCCACAGCAATAATACTCCCAGTAATGTGTCTGAGCGTATAACAGAGCTCCACAGCAATAATACTCCCAGTAATGTGTGTGAGTGTATAACAAAGCTCCACAGCAATAATACTCCCAGTAATGTGTGAGTGTATAACAGAGCTCCACAGCAATAATACTCCCAGTAATGTGTCTGGGTGTAGAACAGAGCTCCACAGCAATAATACTCCCAGTAATGTGTCTGGGTGTAGAACAGAGCTCCACAGCAATAATACTCCCAGTAATGTGTCTGAGGGTATAACAGAGCTCCACAGCAATAATACTCCCAGTAATGTGTCTGAGTGTATAACAGAGCTCCACAGCAATAATACTCCCAGTAATGGGTCTGAGTGTATAACAGAGCCCCACAGCAATAATACTCCCAGTAATGTGTCTGAGTGTATAACAGAGCCCCACAGCAATAATACTCCCAGTAATGTGTCTGAGTGTATAACAGAGCTCCACAGCAATAATACTCCCAGTAATGTGTCTGAGTGTATAACAGAGCTCCACAGCAATAATACTCCCAGTAATGTGTCTGAGTGTATAACAGAGCTCCACAGCAATAATACTCCCAGTAACGTGTCTGAGTGTATAACAGAGCTCCACAGCAATAATACTCCCAGTAATGTGTCTGAGTGTATAACAGAGCTCCACAGTAATAATACTCCTAGTGATGTGTCTTTAAATTGCAATAAACATGTTTAGAAGTCAGTCTGTGTAAATAAGATACATTGTTAGACTTTATAGTTTAGTTGTATAAATTATACAGTCAACTAGAATTTGGGTGTGGTCAACCCCACTCACACCCCAAAAATTAAAGTGTCCCTCTTTGTCTTTATGAAATGTTGGGAGATATGGGTCAGTATGGAAACCAGTGGATACAACAGGCACATTCCATCGATGACTCCTCCCCTTTTACAGTTTTCAGAACATGACACTTTGATAAATGTCCCCCATTGTTTCATTTTATCTCCTCGCTGTATGCTGACTGACAGGTGCAAACTCCCAACAATGGTTATTATTGAGCTATGATGGAGGCGCTCAGTTACAGTGTAAAGGAGGAGTGGATTAATGCATTTACATTTGATTTTCCATACTTAGAGACATACTTGTTAAAAGGGACACCATAGGCACCCAGACTACTTCAGTTTATTTAAGTGTTCTGGGTCCCTGAACCCTGCAAAGCCAACTACTGCAGCTTTTAAGAAGGGACTTCCGGATCTTCGGGTGATTTTTGGTCACTATGCATGAGGACTCCCAGTGTCGCCTGAAACACAATACGAAAGCATTATACAATGGGGAAATCCTAATGAGAGCGAGGCCCTGCCATGCATGCGGTCTCCTCCGCTGACTGGCGTCGGTGAGGGAGGAGCAAATGCGGAACCGAGCCAGCGTCCAGGGACATCGCTGCTGGACACAGGTAAGGGACAGAAGAGGATTTTAACCCCTTCTGCACCACGAGGGGGGAAGCTTTAGTGCCAGGAAAACAAGTTTGTTTTCCCGGCACTGTAGTTTCCGTTTAAATACAAAGAATAGTCGTTCTAGTAAAAAATCTAGGAAGAGAGTTCCCTTTTAAAGAATTGCTTAGAAAAAAAAATCCCCATTAATGTGTTGCAATACAACTAACTTCTAAACGAGCATAGACTGTGCAAATTACGTTACTTAACCTTAATCCTTGGGTATACAGAAATTCACTTGTCCAACTTGTTGGACTTCTTTTACGGGGGCCTGTCAGTTTAAATCTTGGACTGGAGAATCCTTCCAGTCCAAAAACTTTGCAAACCCCCTATCAATTCTTCAGAATTCCTTATTTAATGAATATATATTCTATAAAAACACACTTTTATAAAATCAAATCATCATCAACATCCCACTTTTTCTAGAGTCACAATGAGAGTTAAAATCACTCAGCCCAGTTAGATAAGATCTTATTTACCTGAGAAGGCACCTGCACCTCCAAGGTATACACTTTTTATATTAGACCTGCTCCTCCCTTCCTCCAAACTCAACAGGGGTTTGGCATCTCCATAGAACAGAAACCGTCACACACAATGGCAGTGAAAGCCTTGCCAGTCTCTTACCCTGTCTGACCCTTTCTGAATATTGAACGAAGGGTTGTGTTTATTATAAAGGATAATCGCTATTTGCACAGCCTCAGATTAACGGCCTTAAATACTGCATGTCACCAGTGATTACACAGGCAGACAAAATGGTGTTTTTGGCAATCCAAAGCACATAAATTAAACAGCGCAGATTGAGGCTGAACACACAATGAAAGTGTACGTTTAGCGCCATGGATTTAAAACACTTTTGCTGCCGTTTCATCTCACACGCTGCAGGGTGCCAGCCCAACCACTGGCTTCCTGTCTGACTTGGTAATATCCAGTGTGCCAGCTCTATCAACCTGGTTGGTTTAATCCAACATGACCGCCTGCTTCCCTAGACTGCGGGGTGGCGGTTCCAAATGCCCAATTCTCTAGGCCCAGGGAGTCTGCCCGAACTGATTTTATCTCGTCCTGTCCCCACTTATTAAACCGGCTAGCCACAGACAATAATAAGTCATCACTTGGAACATTGCACCCACCCACCCAAACCTCTGTCAAAAATGGGTGCCGCACCACACCACTCCTGATTGTGTGCCCTCCTCCTGCCATGAACAGATGTGTGCCACACTCCCTGGCCCTCCCAAAAATCACCATTGAGTGGTGCTATACTTGCCTGATAAAGGGATATTAAAGTGAGGTTACTGGTAACATTTCCCCAGAACTCCAACAAATTCCTACACAGGGTCTCTGAACACCTTACCTATTTGCAAATAACATTTCCCATGAAAGGGATACCGTACCCCTCCCTTTCCCCCATAAAGAGACATCATATGACATGCACCGTATTTAAAGATAC